>NC_138878.1:61844754-62331929 GCF_965194805.1 Balaenoptera borealis
CTCAACATCATACCCTCTTGCCTCTGTGATCTCCCCCACCCCCTGCAGGCCGTTCTGCAAATGGAACAGAGGAAACAGCAGCAGCAAGTCCACAACAACCCAGCACCCGGCCCCGAGGGACAGCTCAAGTTCCACCCAGACACAGGTGCTGGCCCCTGGGCCCAGGGGGCAGGGAAGGAGCTGGGGGCCCAGACTCCTGGGTCTGAGGGAGGAGGGGCTGGTACGTCTAGTGCTACCATTTTCTTCCTCCATTTCCAGATGATGCACCTGTCCCGGCTCCAGCTGGTGACCAGAAGGATGTGGATCCTTCAGAAAAGAAAGTTCCAGAACAGACCCCCGAGCTGCCCCAGCTGGAGTCACAGCACCTGTGATCCTTCCGGGACCCCAGTACTCTGAGTTCCTACTGAAGCTGATGGGAGGGGGATGAGGTGTCACAATCAACCTCCTTTGGGGGCCTGGCAACACCTGTGGCCTGCTGGGTGGGGTGGGGTGCGGGGACAGGATGGCACTTTCCATATTGCTGCCCAAGCCCTGTATCTGCTGCCTCAGCTTCCACAGCCTTCTGTGGTCCCTTCTTTCTGTCCCCCTCCGAGGCACCTGCCTTCGCTTGTCCAGTCAAGTGCTCACTGGCTCAGCCTACCTTAGGGAAGCCCCCTCCCTTCCAAAAGGGTCTGCTCCATGCCTGCCTTTCTAGTTGGTTTGGCCTCAATGCCCAGGTTGTGGCCACTCTGGCATCCTGCATCCCCACAGCTACTGGAATCCTGCCTGCTGCTCTGGGCCCAGCTTCTGTTGGTTTATGGGGCTTGGGTGGTCCCTTAAGACCTTTCTCTACCTTTTGTGGGACCAGCGATGCCTCAAAAACAGTGTCTCCCCCACGGCTGGGTGTGAGGGCCAGAAGAGTCCTCAGCATAGCTGATCACCTCTCATACCAGGAGCCCTGACTCTCCTGACCACTGGCTTCCAGCCACCTCAGCCTCCTCCCTGACATCTTGGCCCCTAGCCCCTTCCCCACACAACCCCAGAAGGGTCACAGAGCTGACTCCACCCCAGGATCAGGTTCCAGCCCCTCAGCCTTTCTGGCCTTATCTCACATGGCTCCCTGCCCTGCTCTGTACTCTGGTTCCAACCAAATACACCTTCTGGAACAAATCCATGCATCTGTTTCTTTGTAAATCCTTTTCCTTCTGAAACTTCATCCATGCTTCACCTGCCAAGGCCTCCTCATTGTTTAAGAATCAATTCAAGCATCATTTCTGAGAGGCTCTGTCCTGGCATCTTTGTCCTCTCCTGATGGGTCCACTGCCTACACACACGCACACACACACACGCACCTTCAGTAGGATCCCTTCAGCCACAAGGACAGAAAACCCAAACCTAGGCTTAAACAATAAAGAAAAATGTATTATTGCCCAAAACAAGAAGTCCCAAGGTAGGGTGACTCCAAAGCCTTCAGGGAACCAGGTTCTCCCATCTCCTAGCCCTGCTGTGGGAGGTGTGGGGGGCTGTACTCCTCTTGTCCCAAAGTGGCTGCAGTTGCTCTGGATGTCACACCTGTCTGCACTAACAGCTGACAAAGGAAATTGGCAGAGGCTACAAATCAGAGCCTCCTCCCACCCACCCCCCCCCCAGAGCCTGTTTACCAACATGTCACTGGGCATGAGACAGGTCTAGTTTAGTGTCCAAAGAGAGGAAGAAATATGAAGGAGGCCCCAGTGATAAAAAAATCATCTGGGAGGCTCATTAACAATACATATTCCCAGACCCTGGAATGTCCAAGGAAGTTTCCTGGGAAGGTACATGTGCCACGCCCACCCTTCTCCCCTGCTGAACCTCAACAACAATGACCTTTGCAAACATTAGCCACAGCCTCTCTCTGCTTCTCTTGGAAAACTGGGAGCTGGGCCTTAGTGACCCAGTCTGGGAAATGGGCATAAAATGGTAGCAGCTTTCCAGCATCCTTTGAAGGATCTGAAAATAATAATACATATGAGTGGCATAGCTTCTGGGCTGAAATTTGAGGTTAGCAAGTAATAGCTGTTATTGCTATTAAATGGACATGTCTATACAACTTATGTCTCTGGGAGCCTGTCCTTGACTCCCATATCTAAGGAAACCCATTCTAGTCACCCAGGATGCTTTTTACATTTTGTAATCCTTTATTTGGAAGTGTGTCCACTTGATTACTCTCTGTCTCCTCCAGTAGACGCCAAATTCCAAAAAGAGCAGTGGGAGAGGTTCACATCAAGTTCATTGCCCTATACAACAGAGTGCCCTGCATATGTGGTCAAGAACAGAGTCACCTCTGCCCTGGAGCAACATCCCCCATCCCTGCCTCCTGTCTGACCTTTCGTCCTAGTCCTAAATCAACAGTTATTTTGGCCCTTCATGTTTAATCTGAAAATGATTTCCCTTTTGACCTGTGTGCACAAATGTTTTAAAATGGTTACTGTCTCTTTGGAATGTTCTGTTGCATAGGAGCTGCAGCTTGTGCTGTAGATAGGACTCGGCGTTGACAGAGAGAGGATTTGGGAGTCACAAAGGGAAGAGACAAAAATGGGGAGCCAGGGATTCCAACTCTGCCTTCACCCCATATTCTGGGTCTCTGTCCCCCTGTGTAGTAACCATGTGATTCTGATGTTTTGAATTCTGGGGTCTTGCATACACTGGAGGGACTGCCCCTCCCAGAGTTAGCTAGTTGCTAGAGACAGTAAACCACTCACCTGCTAGTGACTGCACCTTTCCTATGCAAACCAACCACTCCGGAGCCCAGACTCCAACCACCTTCTTTATGGAGCTCCTACAGTCTCCATAGTCCCGGGCAATATTTCCCTGCCCTAGTCATGCCAGGACCAGGTACCAGACAACTCAGACAACCCCTACACCCCAGAGTCTGCCGAAATTATTCAGACTTGCCAGTCCTAAACCTGCTTATCCTGAATTGCTCATTCCCTCCCACAGAAACCACAATAAAAGCGCTTGCCCACATTTTCACCTCATTCCATCTCCTGACCAACCCTGGCACTTCCTCATGTGGCCCTTTGTAGCATGGCATGTCCCCTCCTCTTGGAAACGATGAGTAACTATCTTTTCAGCAGCAATTGTCTCCTGGTTTGTTGGCCTCACCATACCTGAAAATAATAAGACCTGCATTTTTAAACACTCTCTCTGTGGGTCTCCATGGTGGACAGAATAATGGCTTCTCAAAAGTGACCATATGCTAATCCTCAGAACCTTTTGCGGCAAAAGGGACTTTGCAGATGTGATTAAGTTAAGGCTCTTGAGATGGGGATATGATCCTGGGTTATCTGGGTGGGCCCAATGTCATCTCAAGGGTCTGCATGAGAGGGGGGCAAGGGGATGACAGACAGAGAAGGAGATGTGACCACAGATGGTCAAAGTGACTCAGGACCATGAGCCAAGACATATGGGTGGACTCTTAATGGTGAAAAAGGCAGGGAAATAAATTCCCTCAGAGTCTTCAGAAGGAACCAGCCCTGCTGACTCTTTGATGTTAGCACACTGAGACCCATTTTGGACTTCCCATGTCCAGAGCTGTAAGAGAATATTTGTGTTGTTTAAAGCCACTAAGTTTGTGGTAGTTTGTTAAAGCAGCTGCAGGAAACTGATACAGTTTTTATCCTCTCTCCAGGTCTCTGTTCCTCCCACCTTCCTTCTCTGAGTCTTCATTCATTGCATTCATTAAAACACTCTATCATCAAAAAGTCTACAAATAATAAATGCTGGAGAGGGTGTGGAGAAAAGGGAACCCTCCTACACTGTTGGTGGGAATGTAAATTGGTGCAGCCAATATGGAGAACAGTATGGAGGTTCTTTTTTTTTTTTTTTTTTTTAAAGAAACAAATTTTTTTTTAAACTTATTTATTATTTATTTATTATTTATTTTTGGCTGTGTTGGGTCTTCGTTTCTGTGCGAGGGCTTTCTCCAGTTGCGGCAAGCGGGGGCCACTCTTCATCGCGGTGCGCGGGCCTCTCACTATCGCGGCCTCTCCTGTTGTGGAGCACAGGCTCCAGACGCGCAGGCTCAGTAGTTGTGGCTCACGGGCCTAGTTGCTCCGCGGCATGTGGGATCTTCCCAGACCAGGGCTCGAACCCGTGTCCCCTGCATCGGCAGGCAGATTCTCAACCACTGCGCCACCAGGGAAGCCCTGGAGGTTCTTTTAAAGTTACCATATGATCCAACAATCCCACCCCTGGGCATATATCTGGAAAAGATGAAAACTCTAATTCAAAAAGATATATGCACCCCAATGTCCATTGCAGCACTATTTGCAATAGCGAAGACATGGAAGCAATCTAAATGTCCATCAACAGATGAATGGGTAAAGAAGATGTGGTATATATATATATATATATAATATATTATATATATATATATATATATAAAATACACACACACACACACGCACAATGCAATATTACTCAGCCATAAAAAAAGAATGAAATAATGCCATTTGCAGCAACACGTATGCACCTAGATATTGTCATACTAAATGAAGTAAGTCAGACAGAAAGACAAATACCATATGCTATTACTTATATGTGGAATCTAAAAAAGATACAAATGAACTTATTCACAAAACAGAAATAGATTCACAGACATAGAAAACAAACTTATGGCTACCAAAGGGGAAAGTGGCAGGGGAGAGGGATAAATCAGGAGTTTGGGATTAACAGATACGTACTACTATATGCAAAATAAACAACAGTGACCTACTGTATGGCCCAGGGAACTATATTCAATATCTTGTAATAACCTATAATGGAAAACAATATATATATATGTATATATATATATATACATATATATGAATCACTTTGCTGTGTACTTAAAAATAACATAAAATTGTAAATATACTTCAAAAAAACTATACTTCAAAAAAAAATTGTTTGTTTTGAAAAAAAAAAAAACACAGTCTAAACTCTCCATCATCTCTCTCCTCACCTCTTTCACGGTCAGAGCTCTGGACAGCCACCAGAACTGTCATAGTATAAGCAGTAATATTACCACTGATGGTGGGTAATTTCTTATAGCAGCAGACCAACTAGTACATATGAATACATAGTAGCTAACAGCCTCATAGCATTTAGAATGTAGCAGGTGCTATCTCAAACACATTATATGTTATAAATAAAATTCATTTCATCCTCACAAAAGCCCTGCGAGGTAACATCCATCATCACCCGCATTTTACAGATGAGGCCTTTAGGGGAAGCCAAGACGCTTGCCTGAGGTCTCACAACTAGTAAGTGACAGAGCTGGGATTGCAACCCCGGCAGGCTGGATCCAAAGTCCACTCTCTGAAGTATCATGAAATGTTTTGTTTGTTGGTTTTGTTCTGTTTTTTTGGTTTTGGGGGTTTTTTATTTTTTATTTTTATTTTTTGGTACTGCATCTGTGCTCAAAAACTCTGATGAACAAATGAGTTAATGAATAAATGCTATGCCGTCTTCCTAGCACACTGTTCACCCGTTCCTCGCATGGTTGACAGTTTCTGTGTGACCTTTAATTTCACAGGTATCTTTCTAACACTTGAATATGACCCGGGTCATCATCTCCTTTCCCCCCTTCTCCACACTCCATCACCTTCAGGGGGAGCTCTTTGACCCTTCACAAATGGCGCAGTTATTCTCTCTCGATTGATCTTTCATGTGTCCCCCACCTTCCACCCTGGGTTCCAAGCTCTCAGTTCTAACTGGATCCAGTTTTTTCCCGCGTGGGTTGTTTCTTCTGTCTGGAAGGCCACGTCTCCTTCTCTACGTGGAAAACCTCCATCAAAATCTTTCAAAATGCACTTCAATCATGACCTCATCTGCCCAGGCTTCCCTGGTCCTCAGGTTGGGCTAGGAGTACCCTCCACCCTGGCCTCTATACTAGCGTTTCCACCATTATGACATACATCATCCAGGACTGAGACGGTTGGAGCTGTGTATTAGTTTCCAATTGCTGCCACAACTGAGGTATCACAAACGTAATGGTTTAAAACACAAATGTATTATCTTACAGCTCTGGAGGTCAGAAGTATAAAATGGTCTTGTTTGGTTAATATCAAGGTGTCTGCAGGGCTATATTCTTTCTGGAGCTTCTAGGGGAGAATCTCTTTCCTTGCTTTTTCCAGCTTCTACAGGCTGCCTGCATTCCTTGGCTCCTGGCCCCTTCCTTCATCATCAAAGCCAGCAGAGTAGCATTTAAAAATCTCTCCCTGAGACTTGCCTGGTGGCGCAGTGGTTAAGAATCAGCCTGCCAATGCAGGGGACACGGGTTCAAGCCCTGGTCCAGGAAGATCCCACATGCCGCAGAGCAACTAAGCCCATGCACCACAACTACTGAGCCTGTGCTCTAGAGCCCACAAGCCACAACTACTGAGCCCGCGTGCCACAACTACTGAAGCCCACGCGCCTAGAGCCCATGCTCCGCAACAAGAGAAGCCACCACAATGAGAAGCCCACGCACTGCAATGAAGAGTAGCCTCGCCGCAACTAGAGAAACCCTGCGCGCAGCAACGAAGACCCAAAGCAGCCAAATAATTAATTAATTCATTAATCTAAAAAAAAAAAAACCTCTCCCTTACTCTGTTTCCTTGTCATATCTCCTTCTCTGATTCTGACCTTCCTCTCTCCCTCTCATCAGGACATTTGTATTTATATTGAGCCCACCAGATAATCCAGGATAATCTCCCCATCTCAAGATTCTTAACTTAATCGCATCTTCAGTTAAGACCATTTTACCATGTAAGGTCACATATCCACAGGTTCTGGTGACTAGTAAGTGGACATCTTTGGGAGGGGGCGTTTTGGTTTTTCTTTTAATATTTATTTATTTATTTAGGCTGTGCTGGGTCTTCGTTGCGGCATGTGGGCTTCTTAGTTGCAGCATGCCCGTGGGATCTAGTTCCCTGACCAGGGATCGAACCAGCCCCCTGCATTGGGAGCGCGGAGTCTTACCCACTGGACCACCAGGGAAGTCCCTGGGAGAGGGCGTTATTATGCCTACCACAGACTGTGTCTCTTTCCGCCACCAGAGGGGGGCAGGGAGTGGAGTGAGGTTCATCTCTGGTCCCCAGGATTGCCCAGCACGTGGCCCTGTCAGGAGTAGAAACGTTTGCAGAATGAATATAGGAGTCATGCCGATGGTCAGTGCCACAACCAGAAGCCACCTAAATTAGAGGACGCTCCATTCCTTCGGGTCCTCTCCGAGTGAGCCCTTAAAGACATCTCTCCCGCCAGCTTCCCCAGCCCCATCTTCCATCACACTCACCCGCCATCTTTCTTCTTCAGCCATGCTGGCCTTTTTTCAGTTCTTAGAACATATGGAGCTCTTTCCCACCTCAGAGCCCTTGATCATGCCATTCTCTCTGCTGCTGTTCCCCACACTGTCAACCCCCCTGGACTGATTGATAGCCCCATGAGGACAGAGAAAGCATCTGTCCCATTTCAGATGTGTCCCATCTAATCTGGCACAGATTAGATGCTCAGTATTTGTGCTCTGTGGGGAGGACTGTCTGTTGAATGGCCCTGGAAGCTCTTTCTGGAATTCCTGGCTATGGGCTGCCTGGGATAGGGCCTTCCCCTCTCCCTATGATTTCAATTTTCTTCGAAGGTCTCTAAATGGTGTTGCCAGCAAGTCCTGGAGCGTGCTGGCACCCAGACGCACACAATTTGGTACTCAAGCTCAGAGTGGATTTGCCACATTTCCAACATCATCGTTTTGCTTGTCTCTTAAAGAGAATAAGAGAGCTAGGCAGTGGGGGACTTTTCTTAGAGTACAGTTCCACAGCATGGCTACCTGAGCCCCAGTCAAGCAGCCCTTACCAGAAGACATCCAGAGAATGGGCTCCTGTATATTCACTGACCTTCTGCCTCTAAATTCCACTTCACGTTCTATGCCCTCTGTTAATTCCCTGGCTCTCGGGTTCCAGAATTGCTGTCACATGCTTAACCCCCGTGGTCTGCCTCCCTGGCATGGAAGGTGCCTGATCTACTGAGCAGAGGATTCCCGTCCCGGGTCAGTGATTTTCCTTATTTAATTATGAGTTAAATCAAATGCAGCGGACACAGTTCAGTGCGTGGACTCTGGGGCTACGCTGGTCGTGCTTCAATCCAGCGCTTCCGCTTGCTAGGTGTGTGACTTCCGGCAGGGTTCTTGACCACTCTGTGCCTCAGTTTCCTCATCTGCAAAATGGGGCGAATAACAGGGCCTGCTTCAGAAGGCTGTTGTGAGGATTATATGAGTTAATAGCCTTTAGAACAGAGGCAGGCATAGATGACCCCGCATAAGAGCTTTGCTGAATAGATTCCCAGGCAAATAAAAGCATAGAGAAAAGTCTAGAGAAAAATTATAGACACCCTTGGACATACTGCCCAGATTCATCAAGCCTTAACCTATTGCCAAAATGCTTCAGATTTCTTTTCTTATGACACAGAATGTTACAGGTAGCGTTGAAGCTCCCTATGGCCCTTCCGCAACCACACCCTCTTTCTGGCTTCAGAGAAAACCACTGCTCCTGAAGTTGGAGTTTTTCATTCCCATAAATGTTTCCAGTTCTTTATTAAACAGGAATATACCTATGAACAATGCACGGTACTCTGATACATGTTTCTAAAGTTCACATGAAAGAACTATATCCCTGTGACATCACTTGGTTTTTTTGTTTTTTTTTTTTTAACCAAGTTTAAGTTTTCCAGATTCCATGAAAACAGTGTGAAATTAGTCCCCATCCAGTTTCCTTGTTACATGGTATCCTATTGTTAGAATTTACCACAGTTTATTCATCCATTTTTCCACTGATGGCTGTTCCCAATTTTGAGCGATCACACCCAACGCTGCGATAAACGTTCATACACATGTCTTTTCAGGCACAGGGTTGCGAGTTTCACAAGGATTTATATCTTCTACCCAGGATAGAAATCGCTAGACCACGACATACTGCAGATTTTCTACTTTACTGGATATTGCAAATGACTCTTCTGGGGACCCGAACTCACTGCCAACAAATTTCAATTATGACTTTTTATTTTGAAGTCTTTTAAGAAGTTGCAAGTAGTACAGAGAGTTCCTTTGTACCCTACACCCAGCTTCCCCCTACACACCATGATGATATCATAGGTAACCATTATACATCCTCGAATCCAGGAGTTGATATGGCTATATTATTGATATTGATATTGTTACATTATTCAATCAGGTACAGACCTGATTCAGATTTCAGCACTTGAAATTTTTACACGGATTTACACGCACTTGAAAATTTTTGTATGTGTAGAGTTCTATGAAATTTTATCAAATGTGAAGATTCTCATATCCATCGTCACAATCAGGATACAGAACTGTTCCATCCCCACAAAGAAACTCTCTCGTGTTACCCCTTAATTGTACCATCCCCCAAACCCTAATCCCTGGCTGTTCTCATTGGTCGGTTCTCCATCACTATAATGTTGTCACTTCGAGAATCTTACATAAATGGAATCGTACAGGATGCAACCTTTGGAGATGGACTTTTCTCACTCAGGAAAACGCCCCTGAGATCCATCCAAGTTGTTGTTCCTATAATTGTTCATTCCATCTCATTGTATCTATGTACCAGTTTGCTTATCTGGCCAGTTAAAGGACATTTGGGCTGTTTCAGCTTTGAACTGTTACAGATAAAGCTGCTATGTACATCTGTGTACAGGTTTTGTGTGAATGTTAAGCTTTTACCTCTCTAGGATAAATACCCAGGAGCACCCACTTTTTAAAATGTCTTTTTTCCTTTTCTTCACGGTAGTGATATTGTGTCCTTGGTGCAATCCATTAATATTTTTACTCAGCAGTTTGTGTGATTCCCTGTGTGAAACTCATATCTTAATTAAATGTCTACAAGGGAAATTGACTAATTTGCTGTGGGTGAAGTTGGCTGGCTTTTGCCAATTAACATAGACAATAATCATTTGCTATGTTTTACACAATAGACCCCAGAGCTCAGTTAATCCTTTTAACTCTATATAGGTAGATGCTGGTGTTTTTTTTTTTTTAATTGAAGTATAGTTGATCTACAATGTTGTGTTAATTTCTGCCACACAGCAAAGTGACTCAGTTATACACATATATACGTTGTTTTTTGGGTTTTTTTTTTTTTTTTGGCTGTCTTGGGTCTTCGTTGCTGTGAGCGGGCTTCTCATTGTCGTGGCTTCTCTTGTTGCGGAGCACGGGCTCCAGTAGTTGTGGCACACAGGTTCAGTAGTTGTGGCGTGCAGGCTCAGTAGTTGTGGCGCACGGGTTTAGTTGCTCTGCGGCATGTGGGATCTTCCCAGACCAGGGCTCAAACCCGTGACCCTTGCACTGGCAGGCGGATTCTTAACCACTGCGCCACCAGGGAAGCCCTATACGTCCTTTTTTGTATTCTTTTCCGTTATGGTTTATCCCAGGATATTGAATATAGTTCCCCGTGCTATACAGTAGGACCCTGTTGTGGTAGATGCTATTGTGATCACCATTTTCCGGAATAGAAAATTGAGGCTCAGAGAGGGAAACCCCTTGTGCAAAGCAATACAGCCAAGAAGTGGCAAGGAGAGGTTTGCAACCCTTCAGCCTGGCTCCAGGGCTCTTAAGAAGCAGTATGGCGATTTCTCTGGAAGCAGCCAACCTGAAGGTCTTCGCGTTCCTACCTGTGAGACCTCGAAAAAATGAGCATAGTTCTCTGGGTCTGTTTCTACGTCTGTAAATAGAACCTCATTCGCAGGTTTGTGGTGAGAAATTAGGGATGGGGAAAGTAAAGCACGGAGGTGGGGGTCTGAGCTACCACAGGCGTTCTATAAATATTAATAAATATTGGTAAAAATTAGTAAAAATACTAGCTTTGCTATTACTATCCTCTCTCTCTCTCTGGACAATTCCTAAGGTTTCAAGGGTCCAAGTTGACAAGAAAGCCCCGCCCCTTTGTCACGTGCGGCGACAACTCCCGAAGTGTTTCTGGTCCTCACCCCCATTAGGCGGAGCCAACGGTGCGCTCTTCCAGTGGGGACGCTAGAATTAAATAACCTCCTTCTTTGCCTGGAGGAGCACACAGGCCCCGTGGCCAATGAGGAGCGGCCTAGGAGCGATGGGGGAGGAGAAAAGGGCCACGCCCTCGCTGAGCGGGGCATCAAGTCTTTAACTCTCCGCGCGAAGGTAGGGGCCTTTGGGACTCCAGGTTGCGGAGTTGGCGCTTCGCTGGGGCATTGTGTCAGCTGGCCTTATCTCCAGCGACTTCACGACGCTGCTGCGGACCCTGCCTCGCTCTGGGCACCAGGTCCGCCCTCCCTCCGGAGTCCAGGGAAAGCGCGGGCGGGGGGTCGGGGGGTATTCCAGGGTCTGAGGGAGGAGGGAACTAAGGTTCTGGACTTCTTAGTCCCCAAGGCAGTGAAACAACCTCAAATTCCGTACTCACTCCTTTATCCCATTCTGTCTTTTAACCACACGAATTCCGTGAGGTTTGGGAGGGTCTTGATCTGATTTGCTGTGAAAAGAAGAAATTTAGATAAGGGGTTTAATAATCGCTTGCCCCAGATCTGTCTTTCCCAAGACCCAAGTGTCCAGCCCCCGGTCACCTCATCCCCCAGGACCACATTCCCCGTGCCCCGTCTTCGTGGATGTAATTTCTCCCTATCCCGAGGCCTTCTCCATCACCTCCCTCCCATCCACCTGTCTTCCACACCTGCCCCAGCCCCTCAAGCATGACGCAGGCGCCCCTCCAGGTGGTGGCGGTAGCGGCCCGTGACCTGAGCCGGGCGAAGGAGTTTGCGAGGAAACACGACCTCCCCAAGGCCTACGGATCCTATGAGGAGCTGGCCAAGGACCCGAACGTGGGTGAGTGGGGAGGGCCGCGGGGGGCCACCGGGGGCGCTGCCTTCAGGCTGCTCCGTAGGAGATGCAAGGCTCTGCGGGATAAGCCAATCCCTCTGGGCTCCTGGAAGGACTTCGGGCTGGTAGGCAGAGCGATAGGAACCGGTTTCTTCGTCCAGCGTGAAATTGCGATTAGGGGCCACACCTCCGCGGTAAAGGCAGGGTTGAATTTCTGAGGGAGGCCTTTCAGGCTTTAAATATGACCTGCGGCCCGGGCTTCTGCGTTCCAGAGTAGCCTGGATGGAGAGGCAGGACACTGTAGTTGGACAACAGCCCAGCTCTGGAGTCAGGCTGCCTGAACTGGCTTTTCCCTCTTCCGCTTGCCCTTCTCAGTTTCCTCATTTGTGAAACGGGCAAAATAATCATCTCTACTTCTTGGTGGTGTTGTGAGGATCATATGATTGAATACGATAATTTCAGAAGGCTGGAAATAATCTGAAGGAAACAGAGTGATGGTAGAGAATGGTTAACTCCGTCCTGATGGAAGGCTAGCGTTTCACCACTGCGGCAGGACTTCGTCCCCGCTTGGAGGGACTTGGGTTCCCGGATGCTGGGGGCGGGGCCTCTAAATGGTGGGCGGTACCGGAGGTCTCAGTGCGCGGGGCGACCGATCTCTTTACTTCTTTCTTCCCGCTCTAGAGGTGGCCTGCATTGGCACTCAACATCCCCAGCACAAGGCCGCGGTGCTGCTTTGCCTAGCAGCGGGCAAGGCTGTGCCGTGCGAGAAGCCCATGGGCGTGAACGCCGCGGAAGTGCACGAAATGGTTCCTGAGGCCAGATCCTGAGGCCTAATTCCTTATGGAGGTGAGGGTGGAGGGAACCTTCCAACACACAACATAGCGCCACTTGCCATTACTAAACGTGGTTGTCGGTGGACATTTTTGGAGGAATACAAGGGTGGGCTGCCAAGAGTTAAGATGTCCACAAAGTGAAACGGGGTCCTTGCGTTTGTCAGGATACAGTTGAGCTATGTCATGGAATCGACTAGCAACATCTCCCATGTGTGGAAGTCATTGCTTTTGGCCCTTAGCAAACACGGCCACCTGGAGGATCCTTTGTCAGCCTTTCAGAAAAAGATGTCGATAGTGACAAAGTGGCACAAAATGGCAATGGGCTTAGTTTGGGTGGATTTACAGAGACAGAGATCAGAAGTACCAAGGAATCCCCTACCAACCCTCAACGTCAAGCTACCTTTGTTTTTGCCCTTATCAGACTTAGCTACCTATAGCCAAAACATCTTGACATCTTGCAGATTGCCAGCAATTAAGATGGCCACCATATGACACCCGCCCCCCGCCCCCCCGCAAGTTGTTTTCACGTTAAGGAGTCTTATGGTTCTTAAATACTTTGCTATAGGTTCTGCTGGTAGTCACAATGGCTGCCTCTTACTTCCCCATGTCCTATCTAGCTGTCATATGACCAGTATTGCTGAGAGTCCCAGTCTGCAAAGTTCCACGTGCCCAAGAAGTAGTCAAGATGTCAGTTTCAAAATTCTGTGAGTTTATTGCTTCCTCATTTTTATTGGCACCTAATGTGTGCCAGATCCAATCCTAGGAACTGGGAACTCATAATGTGTAAGACACAGGCTTAGTTTTCAAGGAGCTCAAGCTCTTATGGTCATGGAAATGGGCAATCCCAATGCCCACTTGCATGGACTTTCATGGACATAGGACTGAGCAGTTGACAGAGCACAGAGGCCTTGGCCCAGCCTGGGTGATGGTCAAGGAGGTTTCCTGAGGGTAGGGACTGACCTGTGCCTTAAAGGAAAAGTAAATTGCATAGGTAAATAGGTCAGAGAGGGAAAGCAGAGTTAAGACTTAAAGAAAACAAGAATGGACAGATTTCATGTATTTAGTATGAAATTTATCTTGGACAGGTCAAAATTTCTGGCTTTAGAGTCAGAGGACTCTAGAATCCAGTTCCCCAGTTCCTAGCTCTGTGACCTTGGGCAAGTAATTTGATTCAACTGAGCCTCAGTTTTCTCATCTATAAAATGGACCTAATGATAGCTATGTGGCAGGGATGTTGGGAGGAGTCATTATGCAAAGCATGTACCTATTGTCTTGCTCATAATATATACCCAATAAATGGGACCTGACACTAGGCAATGGAGAACGATGGAAAGGGACTGGTCAGAGGTGAGACAGGGTCAGCTCTAGGAGAAGGAAAGATCCCTCTGGGCTATGTAGGGGTTGGACTGGAGGGGAGAGACTGGGAGTGTTAGTTTGCTAGGGCTGCCGTAACAAAGTGCCATCACAGACTGGGTGGCTTAAACCACAGAGATTTATTTTCTCACTCTTCTGGGGAGTCCTCTGGTGGCCTAGTGGTTAGGATTCCGGGCTTTCACTGCTGTGGCCCAGGTTCAATCCCTGGTAGGGGAACTGAGATCCAATAAGCCTCGTGGCACAGCCAAAAAAAAATTTTTTTAATTTTTTAAGTAAATTAAAAAACTTTTCAATTTAAAAATAAAATAAAATTTTAAAAAACAATTAAAATATTTTCTCACACTCTGGAGGCTAGATGTCTGAGATCAAGGTGTCAGCAGGGTTGGTTCCTCCTGAGGCCTCTCTCCTTGGCTTGTAGACGGTGGTCTCCTCCCTGTGTCTTCACATGGTCTTCCCTCTGTGCATATTTGTGTCCTAATTTCCTCTTCTTATAAGGACACCAGTCTAATTGGATGAGGGCCCGCCTTAATGACCTCATTTTAACTTAATTACCTCTTCAAAAACCCCATCGCCGGGGACTTCCCAGGCAGTCCAGGGGTTAAGACTCCGCGCTTCCACTGCAGGGGGCATGGGTTCGAACCCTTGTCGGGGAACTAAGATCCCACATGCCATGCAGTGCGGCCAAAAAAAAAAAAAAAAAATTCCAAATACACTCACATTGGGAGGTACTGGGGGGTTCGGGCCTCAACATGAATTTGGTGGGGACACAATTCAGCCCATAACATTGGGAGACCGGTGTAATGGTCCAGATGAGAAAGGAAAGGCCGGCGTTGGGGCTATGGGAGTGGAGAGGAGAGAAGAGGGCAGAGGGTGTCAGGGGCAGGACATAACTTGGGGACTGATGGGCTGCAGAAGGAAGAGGGAGGGGTCTTGTTTGGAGACTGGGGAGCAGTGGGTACCCCCTCAAGATTGGGCCCTCGAAAGGAGAAGAACTGATTGGTTAACTCCTGGGTCCTGACTCCTTTCCTTCCCTTTCTGCATTCTGCTTTCTTCCCTCTGTTGTCTGCAGGCCATCTGGACCCGCTTCTTTCCTGCTGTAGAGGCTCTGAGGTCTGTTCTGGCCCAGGGAACTCTGGGGGACCTTCGGGTGGTTCGGGCAGAATTTGGGAAGAATCTCACCCATGTACACCAGGCCATAGACTGGGCCCAGGCTGGAGGTGGCTTGTTAGACATTGGCATCTACTGCCTCCAGTTCATCATTATGGTCTTCGGTGGGCCAAAGCCGGAGAGGATTTAAGCTGTGGGAAGGCGCCATGAAACAGGTACGATCTATCCTGGACTATACGATGGTAATAGGAGTGATCCTGTCTTACTGGGAGTGCTGAGCTGGGAATGTCTCCTCACCCATGAGAATCAGGTTAGACAGCTGGAGGAGCTTCCCATATGAAGTCAAAGAGGATCAGAGTTGAGAGTGTCGGCAGGCTCTGTGCTGGGATTTTGCTGTGTGTTCTTGGCCAAGGGACACAACATCTCTGAGTCTTAATTAGTTACTGGTAAAATGTCAGTAATAGAGTTATCATAAGGAGTTAATGAAGTAACTTGAGGCAAATGGCAAGCAGTTAGTAATTATTATTTTTTGAATTTGTCTCAGACTTTGCTGCATAACAAACTACCCCAGAACTTAGTGACCTTAAATAACAATCATTTATTAGTTTGTGATTCTGTGGGTTGGCAATTTGGGCTGGGCTCAGCTTGGGTGGTTCTTCTGCTGGTCTTAGTCATGTAGCTGCAGTCAGCTGGCTGTTCCACTGGAGTTGGATGGTCTAGGACGGCCTCACTATGTCTTGCAGGTATTGGTTATTGTGTGGGGAGTCTTGGTTCTCCTCCACATGGCCTCTCCAGCTGGCTAGCTCAGGTTCATTCACATTGTGGGCTCAGAGTTCCAGGCGTAACAAAAAGAAGGCAGGCCTCAATGTGCAAGCGCTTTTCAAACCTTTATTTGTACCATATTTGCCACTGTTCCATGGCCCAAAGTCAGCTCAGATTTCAGAGGTGGGCAAATAGACTTTACCTCTTGATGGAAGGAGCTACCACAAAGGGGCACTCATAGAGGAGTAAGAGGAATTACTGTTTTCATCTTTGCAAACAGTACCACAGAAGGCAATGGATAACCAGGAAAATAATACATGGGATCAAGGTCACTCTTCAGAAAAACTGTCTCAGGAGATTGGTTCAAGATGGCAGAGTAGAAGGACGTGCGCTCTCTCCCTCCTGTGAGAGCACCGGAATCACTACTAACTGCTGAACAATCATTGACAGGAAGACACTGGAACTCACCAAAAAAGATACCCCACATCCAAAGACAAAGGAGAAGCCACAATGAGACAGTAGGAGGGGCGCAATCACAATAAAATCAAATCCCGTAACTGCTGGGTGGGTGACTCACAAACTGGAGAACACTTACACCACAGAAGTCCACGCACTGGAGTGAAGGTTCTGAGCCCCACATCAGGCTTCCCAACCTGGGGGTCTGGCAACGGGAGGAGGAATTCCTAGAGAATCAGACTTTGAAGCCTAGCGGGATTTGATTGCAGGACTTCGACAGGACTGGGGGAAACAGAGACTCCACTCCTGAAGGGCACACACAAAGTAGTGTGCACATCGGGACCCAGGGGAAGGAGCAGTGACCCCATAGGAGACTGAACCAGACCTACCTGCTAGTGTTGGAGGGTCTCCTGCAGAGGTGGGGGGTGGCTGTGGCTCACCGTGGGGACAAGGACACTGGCAGCAGAAGTTCTGGGAACGGACTTCCCTGGTGGTGCAGTGGTTAAGAATCTGCCTGCAAATGCAGGGGACACGGGTTCGAGCCCTGGTCCGGGAAGATCCCACATGCCGTGGAGCAACTAAGCCCGTGTGCCACAACTACTGAGCCCACGTGCCACAACTACTGAAGCCTGCATGCCTAGAGCCTGTGCTCCGCAACAAGAGAAGCCACGGCAATGAGAAACCCATGCAAAGGAGAGTAGCCCCCGCTCGCCACAACTAGAGAAAGCCGGCACACAGCAACAAAGACCCAACGCAACCAAAAATAAATAAAATGAATAAATTTATTTAAAATATATATATGTATATATGTATATATATATATATATAAACTCAAAATGGATTAGAGACCTAAATGTAAGACTGGACACTATAAAACTCTTAGAGGAAAACATAGGAAGAACACTCTTTGACATAAATCACAGCAAGATCTTTTTTGATCCACCTCTTAGAGTAATGGAAATAAAAAGAAAAATAAACAAATGGGACCTAATGAAACTTAAAAACTTTTGCAAAGCAAAGGAAACTACAAACAAGACGAAAAGACAATGCTCAGAACAGGAGAAAATATTTGCAAACGAATCAACGGACAAAGGATTAATCTCCAAAATATATAAACAGCTCACGCAGCTCAATATTAAAAAAACAAACAACCCAATCAAGAAATGGGCAGAAGACCTAAATAGACATTTCTCCAAAGAAGACATACAGATGGCCAAGAAGCACATGAAAAGCTGCTCAACATCACTAATTATTAGAGAAATGCAAATCAAAACTACAATGAGGTGTCACCTCACACCAGTTAGAATGGGCATCATCAGAAAATCTACAAACAACAAATGCTGGAGAGGGTGTGGAGAAAAGGGAACCCTCTTGCACTGTTGGTGGGAATGTAAATTGATACAGCCACTATGGAGAACAGTATGGAGGTTCCTTAAAAAACTAAAAATAGAATTACCATATGACCCAGCAATCCCACTACTGAGCATATACCCAGAGAAAACCATAATTCAAAAAGACACATGCACCCCAATGTTCATTGAAGCACTATTTACAATAGCCAGGTCATGGAAGCAACCTAAATACCCATTGACAGACGAATGGATTAAAAGATGTGGTACATATATACAATGGAATATTACTCAGCCATAAAAAGGAACGAAATTGGGTCATTTGTAGAGACGTGGATGGATCTAGAGACTGTCAATACAGAATGAAGTAAGTCAGAAAGAGAAAAACAAATATCGTATATTAACACGTGTATGTGGAGCCTAGAAAAATGGTACAGATGAACCGGTTTGCAGGGCAGAAGTTGAGACACAGATGTAGAGAACAAACGTATGGACACCAAGGGGGGAAAGTGGTGGGGGGGTGGGGTTGGTGGTGTGATGAATTGGGAGATTGGGATTGACATGTATACACTAATATGTATAAAATGGATAACTAATAAGAACCTGCTGTATAAAAAAATAAATTAAATAAAATTCAAAACAAATTGGCCAATTTCTAGACTAAATAGTAGCTATAACAGATCCCATCTGTCATGTGCTACCTCTGCATTAGGGTTATTATAGATATGATCTCCCTAATATATTTAGGTTGTCCCCATTTTACAGACGAGGAAACTGAGGTGCAGAGAGGGAAAGTGACTTATCCAGGCTTATACAGCAGATCCAGGATAAGAACTTGGGCTTATCTGAAATCAAAGAGAGCTGAGTCACTAGGTTCCTCCATCTATGGCCTGCCTGATGTGTTCCAGAACCAGGCTAGTACTCTTCCTGCTGTGTTAACTAATGCTTACATATCACTTATTGTAATTTAAATACCCTTCTAAGTACTTTGTGCATATTATATCATTTAATATAATACTTGTAACGGACCTATGAGGCAGGTTCTATTATTATCCCCATTTTAGAGATGAGGAAACTGATTCTCACAAATGAGGCTCAGAGAGGTGAAGTCTATCTTTTTTTTCTTTTAGCATATTTTTGTTTATTTATTTATTTTTGATAACAGCTTTACTGTGATATAATTCACATACCATACAATTTATTCATTTTAAGGGTATAATTCTGTGGCCTTAGTACAGTCACAGTTGTGCATTTGTCACCATAATCAATTTTATTTTTCTTAATTAATTTTTATTGAAGTATGGTTGATTTACAATGTTGTGTTAGTTTCAGGAGTACAGCAAAGTGATTCAGTTATACATATACAAATATCCATTCTTTTTTAGATTCTTTTCCCATATAGGTCACTACAGAGTATTGAGTTCCCTGTGCTATACAGTAGGTTCTTATTAGTTACCTATTTTATATATAGTAGTGTGTATATGTCAATCCCAATCTCCCAGTTTATCCCTCCCCCCACCATAATCAATTTTAGAATATTTTCATTACTCAAAAAAAAAAAAAAAAAACCCACATCCAATTCTCCCATCCCCCTGGGCCCTAACCAACCACAAATCTACTTTCTGGCTCTATGGATTTGCCAAATATTAGACGTTTCACACAAATGGAATCCTGCAATATGTGACTTTTGTGTCTGGCTTCTTTCATTTAACCTAAGTGTTTTCAGTGTTCATCCATGTAGTAGGACACATCACCGCTTCTGGCTTCACTCTCTTTCATTGCCATATTAGAGATGAGGTCTCTTGCCCAAGGTTCCACAGGCAGGATTTGATGCCAGGCTTGCCCCCATCCGGTGCCTTCCCCCAGGTGTGGACGACACTGTCACTGTGCTACTCCAGTACCCAGGAGGGGTCTACGGCAGCTTCACCTGCAGCATCACTGCCCAGCTCTCCAGTATGGTCTCTGTGAGCGGTACCAAGGGCATGGCCCAGGTGAGACATGATTGGCCGAGCTGGGATGGGCCCAAGTACTGGGAACCATGGCCCTTAGCAAGAGGAGTAGGCCAGTCATGCCTGTTGGAGCTGGATAGGGACTGAACCAGCCTCTTTCCACACCACTGCTAAGGAATCCATCCTCAACCACCAGGCCATGGGATGGGGTTTGGACCTCCAGGCTCCTTCTTGAGGGTGAACCCATTGGTCTGTCAAAAGTCCTTAGTCCTTTCTTAGGAGAAACCAGTTCTTATCAACCATCCTCTGAGAACAGCTCTAATCTTTGGAATTGCTTTCAGGACAGGATATGGGCATTATCAAAGAGTGGCTTCATGGGACTTCCTGGAGCCATGTTGCTAGAAAGAAATTCTATTCTCAGCAGAAGAATTTGGACCTTGCCCCAAACTTGAACTGCAGAATTTGCCCCAGTTGTATCTCTATATTTCCATTTTGACTTTGACTTGGGTATGGGAATAATTTAGGCTTCCCCAGGGCTAAAACAAAAACAAGTCTCCTAGTGGATAAGAAGGTGATGGGTTGTCTAAGCCTCCTCCTTGCAACGGGGATTCTGTTGCAAAGATAGGCTATCTACAGATGCAAAGGTAGGCTATCTTCACGAGGCCTGAGCATAGGGTTAAAGAGGGGTTTGTTCCTGGGGAAATGGACAGACAAGACAGGCTTGTAGTGTGGCAACCTTGATGCTAAGGAATAATCCCCCAGCGACCAGGGCAGGGGTTGGGGTTGGGGACCCAAACCTCCCCGAGGATGGAGGGTGATCAGCCCTTAGCTGATGAGAGGGAGGCTCCTGAGCAGCCCCAAGAGGAGCCCCTGCAGCCCTGTTGCTGAGGGCAGTAGGACCACCTCTTATCTCCCCTCAGATCCTCGACCCCTGCTGGTGTCCAACAGAGCTGGTGGTGAAGGGGGAGCGTATGGAGTTCCCATTGTCCCCAGCCCCAGGCAAGGAGTTCAATTTTACAAGTGGAATGGGCATGAGTTATGAGGCCAAGCACGTCCAGGAATGCCTGCAGAAGGGTAAGGATGTGGAGGACGGGGTGGGAGGGTGGCAGGGTGGCAGGGCAAGCCCGGTAGGGGAGATGGATATCTTCCCCACCCCTCAGCCGCTCAAGCAACTGTTTAGAACTACATCTCCCAGGAACCCCTGCGGCATCCATATGCCTGAACCATGTATTACTGTGCCTCATGGGATTCTCGGAATTGTAGTTCTTTTGGTCTTCGGGACGTGAGTAGGAGGGGTCCCTAACTGCACTTTCCCCCAGGCCTGAAGGAAAGTCTTGTGATTCCTCTGGCAGAAAGTGAGCTCCTGGCTGACATGCTTGAGGAGGTGAGGAAGGCCACTGGAATCACCTTCCCCCAAGACAAACACTGATGTATGTCCTGAACAAATCAAGACATGCTGGGAATTCCCTGGCGGTCCAGTGGTTAGGGCTCTGCGCTTTCACTGCCGAGGGCACGGGTTCAATCCCTGGTTGGGGAACTAAGATCCCACAAGCTGCGCAGCATGGCCAAAAAATAATAATAAAATAAAATAATAAAATAAAATAAAAACGTGCTTTCCACAGAGATCTTGGCAGTGGTGGTTTGATGGGAGCTGGAGAGAGCCCACCATCCAAGGGGTCACTAGAGCATAAATTGGGTGGAAGGATGTGCGGGGGCGGGCGGTCAGGATCACATTTCCCACAAGCTCCTGGAGCAGACGTGTGAGCAAATCCACAGTTTGCCTGCCTCAGCCTGTGTGATCTTGGGCAGGGCATAGTATATGGGTAGGAGGTGTCCCTAACTGCACCCTCCCTTAGCCTCTCTCTGCCTTTGTCTCCTCATCAGCAAAGGGGAGATACCACGCTATCCACCCTCTGGTGAGGAGTAAATGGAATGGTATATAACAGGCCCTAGCACACAGCAGGTTCTCTATAGATGTTAGCTGATTGGCCCTTCACTTTGAGGTCAGGCCTCCAGAAGCTCCAGGCCTCCATTGAGGTATAGAGAGTCATTTCAACAGGAACGTTCACAAGTATTTCAGTGGCCTTATTGGCAAAGCCGGGGTCATATGCCCCTCTGTGTGGAAAGGGTCGGAGATCATTCCCACCCAAATTACAAGCAGTTGGAGTGGGTGCTTGGCCAACCAATTAGGGTTAACTCTGTGCTCTAGGAAAGATCTAACTTTCATATTTTTCTATAGTAGTGAGAATAGGTTAGGTTATGCTGTAGTAACAAACAACTCCAAATCTCAGCTTAGCATAACAAGGTTTTTTTCTCACTTGTGTTATATATTGACTGAGGGTTCTGGGCTGTATATGTCTGGGACCCAGGCTGACAGAGCCACTACCATCTGGAGTCCTGCCGGTCAAGTGTGGCCAAGGAAGAACACCCTGGAAGCTCTTGTACCAATACTTAAATGTTCTGACACACAAATGACATACATAATCTCTTAGAATTTATTGGCCAAAACTAGTCATGTGACTTGAACGAACCACAGAGAGTCCGGGAAGTTCAATTCTACCACATTCCAGAAGATGGAGATGGATACATTGGGTTTATGACACTAATAACTCTCACTCTGAGCACATAAGCAATTTGGTAGAAATTTCAGAACATTGAGAGATTAGAAATCAGTTAAATGAGTTTTCTATTGTTTGCCTATTCCAAGTCCCATTACACATCATTCAGCTATCACCACAATGTGAAACCATTCAGCCCTCTGCTTGCTTGGTTTCAGTCATTTGATCGTGTGGCAGATATGCCTAGATGTCCCCTTAATAATTATTCGCCTCTGATAGGGAAGTTTCACTGGACATATGGCTGCACAGCTAAAGACTACATTTCCCAGGCTCCCTTGCAACCAGTTTCTTGCCATGTAAATGGTTTCTGGCCAGTGGGATGTCTGCAGCATCTGAGATATGGCCTTAAAAGGCAAGGAGGATGACATCCCTTTCAGTCTCTCCCTTCCTGGTGCAGGGATGTGTTGGGCATTGGTGTGTCCATCTTACACTATGAGATGGAAGTGCTGTGTTGTGAATGGTAGGGCAACAAGCTAGACGGCTAGAAGAAAGACATGATTATGGAAGTAGGCATGCCCCAAGATCTTCGGGATGAGTTGGCAAACTGGAGACCCAGGAGAGCCAATGTTTAGTTCCAGTACAAGTTTGAAGGCATGTGTACCAGGACAGCTGATGGTGTAGTTGTTGTCTGAAGGCTGGCAGCTCTGAAACAGGAGGGAAGGGGGCAGGGCACAACGTCTAAAAGAATGACATAGCCCTTGAGGATAGGACATAAACTGGTTAGAACCAACTAGGTCCAAGATGGCAGAAGATTTGACTTCCAGTAGACCTTGAGCCTCATTCTATGCTCATTGTAATACATTAGCATATGCTAAAGGACACACTCACAGATGCCATGACCGAGGCTGACGATAAAAGGCCAAAAAGTGGGCAATGGCCCAATTCCTGGAAATCTCCACCCCTTCTCCAAGATAGTTGGAATAATCCTCCCACTCGTTAGCCTATAAAATTATCCAACCCATAAAAACCAATCACCCCATATTTCGGGGCCTCTCGCCTTCTGAGATTGTCCACACTCTGTGGACTGTGTTTCTCTCTAAATAAGTCCACTTCTTACCTATCAATTTGTCTCCCACTGAATTCTTTCTGCGATGAGACATAAAGAACCTGAGCTTCATTAAGATCTGAGACCTGGTGTGTGATCTCATTTAAAAGACAGTGTGTGGGGGGAATACTTCCCTGGTGGCGCAGTGGTTAAGAATCCGCCTGCCACTGCAGGGGACACGGGATTGAGCCCTGGTCCAGGAAGATCCCACGTGCCGCGGAGCAACTAAGTCTGTGAGCCACAACTGCTGAGCCTGCATGCCACAACTACTGAAGCCCGTGCACCTAGAGCCCGTGCTCCGCAACAAGAGAAGCCACCGCAATGAGAAGCCCGCACACCACAATGAAGAGTAGCCCCCGTTCACCACAACCAGAGAAAGCCCGCGCGCAGCAGCGAAAACCCAATGCAGCCAAAAATAAAGTTAAAATAAATAAATTTATATTAAAAAAAAAGACACTGGCGGGGGCAATTCCCTGGCAGTCCAGTGGTTGAGACTCCGGGCTTCCACTGAAGGGGGCGCGGGTTTGATCCCTGGTCAGGGAACTAAGATCCCACATGCCATATGGCGCCGTCAAAAAAAAAAAAAAAAAAAAAGACACTGGGTTTAAGTCCCACCCCTTGGGTTCAAGTCCCATCTGAATTGTGCAGTTTCGTCTTGAGACCCAGGAAGAGCCAATGTTTCAGTTTGAGCCTGAAGGCGGGAAGAAAGCTGATGTCCTAGTTCCTTTTTAAAAAAAAAAAAAAATTTATTTATTTATTTATTTATTTATTTGGCTGTACCGGGTCTTAGTTGCAGCATGCAGGATCTTCATTGTGGCGTGAGGGATCTTTAGTTGCAGCATGCAGAATGTATTTTCCTGACCAGGGATCGAACTGGGCCCCCTGCATTGGGAGCGCGGAGCCTTAACCATTGCACCACGAGGGAAGTCCCTCATGTCCTAGTTCAAAGGTAGCAAGGCAGAAAGAATTCTTTCTTATTCAGAGGAGAGTCAGCCTTTTGTTCTATTCAGACCTTTTATGCAATCTTCTTTACTAAGTCTCCTGATGTAATATCGATCTCATGCAAAAACACCCTGAGAGAAACACTCAGAATAATGTTAGACCAAACATCTGGGTACCCTGTCAAGCTGGCCCAGTAAAGTTGACATATAAAATTAACCATCATAGTTCCTGACACTGTGGAACTTTACTCACTGTTATTATCACTTAAGGTTGCATATTCTTGGACTGTTACATGAGAGGGAAATAAACTTCTGTGTTGTTTAAGTCATTGTTATAATGGTCTTTGCTAAAGCAGCTGAATTGGTGTGTTACCTTATATTTTCCAAAGATATCTCCTGTCCCCACTCACTTCCCCCATTAAGAAGTAGAGTCGAGTTCCCCTTCCCCTGAAGTGGAGTGGGCTCATGACTAATATGTAGCTGTTGCAACATGGCAGAAGTGATGCTGCATGACTTTTGAGGTCAAATCAGGGAAGGCAATGCAATTTCTTTGTTAGCTGAAATACTCTTGAAACCTTCAGCCATCAGGCAAGTAGTTCAGCTGCCCTGAAGCCACCAAGCTATAAGGAAGCTCAAGCTATCCCACACAAAGAAACCACATGGAAAGGCTTGAGGCTCCATGAAAATATATGCTCCACCAGGTCCCGACACCCTTCAGTCTCCCTGCTCTTCCAATTCCAGCCACTTTCTGACTGCAGACACTGAGTGACCCCAAGCTGGAACTGCCCAGAGAGCCATTCCCAATCTCACTACCCACAGGCCTATCAAAGATAATAAAATAATTGTTGTTTTAAGCCACTAAGCTCTGGGCTGATTTGTTACACAGCAGTAGTGAACCAGAACATCTGGTATAACTTTTATAGTGGGAGAGATGGATTCATTTTTAATATGTCTAAGCAGAAGTGGAACCCCCAAATCCTACTCACTCTTCTCCACCCCAGAACCTTCACTAGATCAGCCACCAGGGTCCTCTTCCCCTGAATAACTTAACATCTACAACATGTTAGCCCTCTCCTTTGCTGTCCTTCCTCTATGTGCAAAGGGTTCTTCCTTTCCTGGAGTGGTAGTCAGTTTCTTTTCTTTCTTTCTTTCTTTCTTTCTTTCTTTCTTTCTTTCTTTCTTTCTTTCTCTCTCTCTCTTTCTTTCTTTCTTTCATTGAAGTATAGTTAATTTACAATGTCATGTTACTTTCAAGTGTACATCAAAGTAATTCAGTTATATATATATATTGAATATATATATTCTTTTTCATCTTCTTTTCCATTATAGGTTATTACAAGATATTGAATACAGTTCCCTGTGCTTTACAGTAGGTTCCTGTTGTTTATCTATTTTATATGTAGTAGCATATATCTGTTAACCCCAAACTCCTAAATTCTCTCCTCCCCCCACCCCTGCACTATCCCCTTTGGTAACCATAAGTTTGTTTTCTGTGTCTGTGAGTGTATTTCTGTTTTGTAAATAAGTTCATTTGTATCATTTTTTAATGTTCCACATATAAATGATATCATATGATATTTGTCTTTCACTGACTTACTTCACTTGATATGATAATCTCTAAGTCCATCCATGTTGCTGCAAATGGCATTATGTTATCCTTTTTTATGACTAATATTCCATTGTGTATATAGACCACATCTTCTTTATCCATTCATCTATCGATGGACATTTAGGTTGCTTCCATGTCTTAGCTATTGTAAATAGTGGTGCTATGAGCATAGGGGTGCATGTGTCTTTTCGAATTAGAGTTTTCTCTGGGGTAATCGGTTTCTAAAATGGCTCTCAATGACCTCCACCTCCTGGTGTTCATGTCCTCATATAATCCCCTCTCCTGTGACTGTGCTGGACCTAGTGACCTGCCGCTCATGGCAAAGGTGATGGGATGTCCCTTCCGAGACTAGGTTATAATAGACTATGACTTCAGTCTTGCCTGCTCACTTTGATTAAGCTTGCTGCCATGTTGTGAGCTGCACTATGAAGAGGTCCCATGGCAAAGAAAGGAGTTCCAGCCAACAAGGAACCAAGATGCTGGCCCTCAGTCCAGTGTCTCTCATGTGACCGGATCTTCCCAACAACCATTTATGGGTGCTTGGAAATGGATCCTTCCCCAGATGAGTCATTGGATGAGACCAGAACCTCAGCTGACACCTTTTTTATAGCCTTGTGAGAGAATGCAAAGCAGAGGACCCAAGTAAGCCACCCCCAGATCCCACCAATTACGTCCATCTTGTAATATACATCGGTAACTTTAAAACACTTATAAACTGTATTTTCCTTTGTTAGAAGAGTCTTAAGATACTTCCCTGGTGGTCCAGGTGTTAAGACTGTGCTTCCACTGCAGGGGGCATGGGTTCCATCCCTGGTCTCGGAACTAAGATCCCACAAGTCATGTGGCATGCCCCCCTCCAAAAAAGTCTTAAAACCTCATTTTCTCTCTTATCCCTTCGGATATACAATAAATAACAGATTGTACTAGATTAATTGTCTTATAATAATGTGTAAGAGAGATTTACTATTACCAGTGAGCCATGGGAGGGCTGTGAGCAGGTGAGGACCAGGGCCAGCTCTGAATACAGAAAAACCCATCTAGGTTCATGTGGAA
This sequence comes from Balaenoptera borealis, assembly GCF_965194805.1. NCBI lineage: Eukaryota > Metazoa > Chordata > Mammalia > Artiodactyla > Balaenopteridae > Balaenoptera > Balaenoptera borealis. The sequence goes on from NC_138878.1 coordinate 61,871,687, forward strand.
GATGGGCTGGAGGGGAGGGACAGGAGGCTGGGGCCTATGAGTGGGGCTGAGTAAGAAAGCCCTGTCCAAGGGACACAGGTCAAGCTGGAGACCTGACAGCACCCACAAGAACCGTACAATTCTGGCAAATCCATCTCCTTCTCTGGGCTCTGGTTTCTGCATCTATAAATAGGCCATAGTTATCCTAGATGTATTAGATATGTATACTATCTAATTAGTATAATTAGATACATTAGCAATGTATCTATTGCTGTGTAACAAATTGCCCCCAAACTTAGCAGTTTAAAGCAACAATAAACGTTTATTGTCTCACACAGTTTCTGAGGGTTGGAAATCAATGAGTGGCTGAGCTGTGGGGTCTGGCTTAGGATCTCTCACGAGGTTGCAGTCAGGATGTTGGTGGGGACAGCTGTCACCTTAAGGCTTGACTGGGGCTGGAGGACTTGGTTCCTCGACACATGTGTTTCTCCAGTGGATGATTGCTTGAGTGTCCTCACAACGTGGCAGCTGCTTCCTCTAAAGTGAGTGATCCTAGAGAGAGTCAGGCAGAAGCTGCAGTGACTTTTATGACCTAACCTTGGAAATTACACTCTGCCATTTCCACAATACCCTATTAGTCACACTGTCAGCCCTATTCATGTGGGAGGAGACTACACAGGGGCCTGAATACCTGGAGGTGAGAATCATTGGGGCCCATCTTGGAGGTGGGCTTCATAGTTCTGATATAGTATCTTTATTATTGTAAACAATATTGACTTCAGAACTATCTCAAAAGTTTTTTCCCCTCTACTCAACAGCTGTACTGTTTAGAGGTCTGTGGCTGCATTAAAAGCCCTTTCTTCCTTCTCTGTAACTGGGATGGAGGGAGGGCTAATTCACTGGGCTGGAATAACAGACACAAATAAAGCCAGCTTCAAAGTTAATACGAAACACTATTTCCCAAGGACATGCTTTCTTACTCACAGTGTTGGAAATTCTATCAGTAAAAATGAAACATCCCACTCTTGCCTGTAGGATCGAAATCATTTGAAACATAGTAGCAGCCTCGATTTCCAACCCAGGTGCAGAGTAAAGGGTTTCTGGACCCAACACTACACATCTACATTCATCTTGTAGTTTGCAAGGATACAGGACCCTGGTTCCTTTTGCAGTCCACACACTGCTTGGCTTTGAGCCTAACATACAGTCATCACCTAAACTCCACTCTTCCTCCAAATCCTATAATAACTCTACCTTTTCCTTTGTCAAGATGCTCCATGATTTCTCTGTTGTGTGGTCTCCATCATCTCAATGGGTCAATAAACTTTAATTTGTCAGACTATATTCCTGGTGTTGTCAGGCTGATGGATTAAGACACCTATAATCTTCAATTGCCGTGGCTCCCAGCCACCCTTAGGACATAGATTCCCTTCTCTTATATGCCCAAACCATTCATCATCTGACCCCAGCCTATTTTTCTAATCTCAGTTCTTTTTCCTTCTTACTATTTTCGTTTGAAAGGTAGATGTAATCATTGCCATACAGTAAACTGCACGTCTTATGTGTACAACTCAGTGAATTTTTAAATATTTGTATGCCCAAGTAATCACCACCCAGATAAATATATAGCACATTTCGGACACCCCAGGAGCCTCTCTGTCCTCACCCTGCCAATCTATCACCAATCTATCACTTTTTGAACTTCAGATTCCTTTTATTTTCACAGAAACACATATAAACATTCATAGACTTTAGTCATCTGGAACTTCCTGCCTCAAAGAATGCTATCTTTGGCCTCTGATGTTCCTTCTGTCCTGGCAAGGGCTCAAGTCCCACCCGGAACTTTTGAAAATACTGCAGGAATGAATGAATGAATAAAAGTTATAGCTGCGATTGAATGCGTGCCTGGTGGAACGGCGCCACGACCAGTTCCTAAGGGGAAGTGCTGATTGGGCAGTCACGTGATAGGGGCCGATCCTTCCCGGAGCAGGTGAGGCAGGTGCGGTCCCGTGTCCGGGTAGCCCTGCGGGGCAGCGGCTCGCGGCGGCCATTTTGCGGGGCGCTCACGTGAGAGGACGCACGCTCAGCGGGGCGCTCACGTGACCAGGGGCGTGCTGCGGCCGCCCGGGCGGACCCGGCGAGAGGCGGCGGCGGGAGCGGCGGTGATGGACGGGTCCGGGGAGCAACCCAGAGGCGGGGGTGAGGCGGGAGGCGGACGGGCGGGAGGAGGGCGAGCCCCTCGCCGGCCGACCCCAGGATCCCTCCTGCCGGTATGGGGCCGTCCGATCGCCAAGCACTCCGGGGCAGAAACTCCGGGATCCGGCGCTGCCAGCTTCCACCCACTCCCGGGGTCCCGGGCTCTCTGGCCTCTGCGTCCGGATCCCTTCCTGTCTGGCGCTCTCGGACCCCCGAGAAGCTGGGGAACCCCATAATCCAAGCCCCCAGGGCAGGCCCGGGCTTGTTGCCGGCACCACTTCCTGGTGGGAGGGGCGGGTCTCCCCTCGGTCCCCTCAGGCCAGGGGTCTGGTTGCATGAAGTGTTCCCTCAGCCTCCTCCCCCGGAAGAATGAAGGATACAGGCCCAGGATTCCTGCCTCTTTCTCCATCAGGGACTCAGTTGCCTGGGCCCCCAGTCACTTTATTTACCAGGGACCCAGAAATGCAGGGTCCCCTAGCGTTGTCCTCCCTCAGGGATCATGAGCCACTCCAGTTCCCTGGATCCCCCTAGGACCCAAGAGTCCAGGCACCTCTTCCCTCCTTTCTCCTCTAGGGCCCACCAGCTCTGAGCAGATCATGAAGACAGGGGCCCTTTTGCTTCAGGGGTGAGTTTGAGGTCTGATTATTGCGGAGCAGATTTGAGGAGTGAGGCCCCATTCTGATTCTGCATTCCCTGCAACTCCATTCCCACTCTAGTTTCATCCAGGATCGAGCAGGGCGAATGGGGGGAGAGACACCCGAGCTGGGCCTGGAGCAGGCGCCCCAGGATGCATCCACCAAGAAGCTGAGCGAGTGTCTCAAGCGCATTGGAGATGAACTGGACAGTAACATGGAGCTGCAGAGGTGTGGTCCCGGGGACCCAGGGGCCCAGCCAGTGAGCCCCTTCTCCCTCAGAGCCCAGGAGTCCCAGCTCCCAACCTCCACTTCCCCTGGGAGCCTGGAGTCCAGGCCCACAGACCCCTTTTCCGTCAGACCCAGGGGTCCAGGGCCCCACCACTCAACTCAGCACTCTGGACTCCCAGCCCTCCCCTGCCCTAGGATCTTGAAACTCTCCTTCAGGGAGTCATTTTCCCCAATTTCCTCAATGTCCACCTTGTGGCTCTCCCCCATGATGGCTTCCTGGCTCAGGCCTCAGTTTCCTTATCTTTGGTATGGGGTGGACACCAGAGTTTCCACACTCCGCCTGATCCTCCCTCCCCAGCACTGGCTCTCCTCTCTCCTGCAGGATGATCGCGGCCGTGGACACAGACTCCCCCCGAGAGGTCTTTTTCCGAGTGGCGGCTGAAATGTTTTCTGACGGCAACTTCAACTGGGGCCGGGTTGTCGCCCTTTTCTACTTTGCCAGCAAACTGGTGCTCAAGGTGGGCGGCTGCAGGGCTGTGAGCCCAGGCAGGCTCCCCTATGAGGACCTGGGAGTTGTGAGGTCAACCCCTGTGGCAGCCCAGTAACCACAGAGGGAATGGAGAGAGACAGCTATGGACCGCTTGTCTGCTTTTTCATTCATTTATTCATTCAACAAGCATTTATGGGGCCTATGGTGTGTGTGACCTGTACTCGGCACCCAGGACACAGTACAGAACAGGCTAGGTCCCTGCTCTCAGGGAGCCCACGTCGTATGATGAGTGCTGAGCGAAGTAAACTAGGGTGACGTGATTGGGCAAAGTGGTCAGGAAAGACTTCTAAGAGGAGGTGACATGAAAGCCAAAGTTGGAATGACAAGAAAGATGCAGTGATATATTGTATAAAGATGGGGGAAAAGGCATCCCGTAGAGGGGCAGAACATGCAAAGGCCCTGAGGTAGGACCAAGCCTGGTGTGTTGTGGGCAATGAGGAGGCCCATGTGGTTACAACAGAGTGAGGAGGGGGAGAAGGTGAGATGAGGGCAGATTGCGAGGGTCTTGTGGGCCACTATAAAGACTAGCTTTCTCTGAGTGCGACAGGAGTGATTGGCTGGTTTTAAACAAGAGAGTGAGGTGACCTGATTTATAAATAGAAAAGACTTTTCAAGCAAGGAGAGCAAAATGTTAATTGTAGCATCTAGGTTGTGTGTATATGCCTGTACACTTTGAAATTTTTTTAACTTTTCTCTCTGAAGATTCTCATTATAAAATACTGGGGGAGGGGAAGCCCAGCAAATTATTTTGTCCCTTGTGGGTAGAAAAATGGATTATGGGGCACAAGGGCAAAAACTGGGAAGCTGACGAAGGGGTACCTGTAATAGTCCTGGCTAACGGAAGACTGACCTGGAGTCAGGGGGCAGCATTGGAGGTGGAGAAGTAGATTTCTTGATGTGTTTGCAAGATTGAGCTGATGGGGCTTGAATGTTAGAGGTGAGGGGGACAGCAGCAGTCAGGGTGATGGTAGGGCTGCGTGTGGAGCTGGGGACAGCAGGTGAGAAGCAGCGAGATAAAGGCTGAGTAGGGAAGCTTAGGGAGTTGAAGAGCAGGCGTCAGGCCTTGCCTCGTCTGAAGGTCAGAAAGCCCTCTCTGGGGAAGTGACATTAGACCTGAGCTTTGAGGGATGAGTGAAAATTCCCTTGGTTGAGGCCCATTGAGGCGGCAGAGTCAGCATGTGCAAAGGTCCTGAAGCAGGTTAAGAATTTGGTGGGAATGAAGATATGGAAGAAGGGTGGGAATTCCCTGGCGGTCCAGTGGTTAGGACTCCGTGCTTCCACTGCAGGGGGCACGGGTTTGATCCCGGGTCGGGGAACTAAGATCCCACAAGCTGTGTGGAGTGGCCAAAGAAAAAATAAAAATTAAAGTTTAAAATTAAAAAAAAAAAAGATATGGAAGAAGGACAATGAGGCACAGAAAAGAAGAGGAAAATTGGAATGTGATCAGGTCAGAGGCTTCATACAGAGCCTTGTGGGCCAAGATATGCTTTTGATTTTTTATCCCAGAAGTACTGGGGAGCCATAGATGGTTTGTGAGCAGGGCAGTTGACAGTGACCAGATCCACTTCACAATTTATGAAGCTCATTCTGACTGTGAGTGGAAAAGAGATTGCAGAAGGGCAGGAGGGGAGGCAGAGAGTTGAGAAAGGAGGCTGGGGGCCACGGCCCCAGGCAGTGGGGACAAGGCTCAGTCCCTAAGGCCCAGCCCACTCCCCGCAGGCCCTGTGCACCAAGGTGCCCCAGCTGATCAGGACCATCATGGGCTGGACACTGGACTTCCTTCGAGAGCGGCTGCTGGGCTGGATCCAGGACCAGGGTGGTTGGGTGAGGCCCCTAACCCCACCCAATCCCCCACTCCTCTGGGACCCCTGGGCCTTCCTGAGCCCACCACAGTGGTGCCCCCCTCCCCATTTTCGGATCATCAGATGTACTCTGTAATGCATTTTCTTACATGTCTGATCAACCCCGATTCATATGGCACCGACTGACCTCTCCATGACCCTTGACCTCCTGGTGACCTCTGACCTGACTAGTGCCTTCTGCCCTCCCTGGTGCCTCTACTTCCTTCGGAATCCCTCAAGTTCTATGATAACTCTTTGGCCCCCAGCTCTTTAGTACCATTAATCTTAGGCCCTTGCCCCCACTCATGCCCTCTGACCTCTCTGTGACCCCTCATGTGCTGGCCCAGGGCCTGCCCCTTGGCTGAGCTGCTGAAGTGCCTCATGTCCCTATCCCCAGGACGGCCTCCTCTCCTACTTTGGGACACCCACGTGGCAGACAGTGACCATCTTCGTGGCCGGCGTGCTCACTGCCTCGCTTACCATCTGGAAGAAGATGGGCTGAGGCCACCAGCGGCCTTGGACTGTGTCTTTTCTGCATAAATTATGGCATTTTTCGGGAGGGGTGGGGACTGGGGGCCATGGGCATTTTTCTTACTTTTGTAATTATTGGGGTGGGGTGGGGAGGAGTGGTCTCGGGGGGCAATAAACCTCTTTCGGGCCACACTTTCAGAGTCTGAGTCACTGGGCCCACTTCCTGGCTTTCGCAGGAGACCAGGCTTCATGTGCTGACACATCTTTTTCTGAGGTTGCCTGGTGCCCTCTATGGGTAGGTGGTGAGTTAAGCCTTGGCCTGCCCTTAAGGAGCCCACAGTCCTGAGGGGAACCGAGGTGACCTGAGATCACATGAGTCGTGTCACAGCCTAGGGTATTGTGTTAGAGGCAGCACTGTGCGGGCCCAAGCCCGGCAGGGGAGCCTGGGGCTGGGGTGGAGGTGGGGGGTGGATATCAGGGTAGCAGGGTGCAAAGCAGCCTCCTGGACCCTGGGAACTAGGACCTGGAAGCTTCCACCATATGGGACCACAGGAAGTTGCACATTTACTGAGGTGGAGAAATGGGGAAGAAGCTGGAGGGGGGCAGACCTCGGGAGGACTAGGAGAGCAGGGGAGGGCTCTGGAGGTTGGCAGGCTGAGAGGCTGGAAGGCTGAGGAGGCTGGAGAGAGGGTCCAAGGGAGACTCCAGAGGAGGCCTGAGCTTGAGCTGTGTGGCTGCAGAGGAGACACACAGGCTGGAGACTGACAGGTGGTAGAGGGAGGGGCTGGAGGAGGAGGAGGAGTCTAGGGTCTGGCCCTGTAAATGGGAAGGGCCCTCCAGGAGAGGAGCGGCCCCTGGGAAGATGCTGTGCTCACAAAGAGGCACAGTAGATTGAGCCACAGAAGGAGAATCAGAAAAGGGAATTACAGAGAATAAGGTCACTCGGAGAGTCACAGTCGGTTGTCACCTCTCTGGCTCTCTTTCTTTGGCCGCGTTGGGTCTTCGTTGCTATGCGCAGGTTTTTTTCTCTCTAGTTGTGGTGAGCGCGGGCTACTCTTCATTGCGGTGCCTGGGCTTCTCTTGCGGTGGCTTCTCTTGTTGCGGAGCATGGGCTCTAGGCGCGTGGGCTTCAGTAGTTGAGGCACGCAGGCCCAAGAGCAGGCGGGCTCAGTAGTTGTGGTTCGCGGGCTTAGCTGCTCTGCAGCATGTGGGATATTCCCGGACCAGGGCTCGAACCCGTGTCCCCTGCACTGGCAGGCGGATTCTTAACCACTGCACCACCAGGGAAGTCCCACCCCTCTGGCTCTCCGTCCCCCTCTCTCTGGGTCCTTCTGTCCCCTTCTCTGTCTCTGTTCCTGTCTCTTTGTCCCTCTCTGGGTCTTTCTGTCCCCCTGTCTCTCTGTCCCTGTTTCCCTGGGTCACTTGTCTTCTCCCATCCCCCCTGATACCCCCACCTTCTTCAGATCATCTTTATCTCACCCCTTCCTCTCCCTCCACCTGTGAGCACTTTCCAGGTCACCTCTCCTTTCCCAGGCTAAAGGTCTTTGGGCTGAGGTATGAAATTTGGTGAATGAGTAACTCAGACCCCATTGTGACTGTGTGCCTGGGGCAACTGCCCCTCCCCCAGAGGCTTGCCCCAGAGACAGCAAGTCAGGGGAGAGATGTCAGATAAGACAGAAGTGAGGGGAGACTGAGTCACCACCCAGAGAGAGGGGACAATATGGCCACAGGCGGGAGCCCAGGGAAACCATCAAGGGAACTAAAAAGACAGTGCCTTGAGACAAAGCCCTCAAGGTGGCACCTTGGGGGAGGGGACCAGACTTGGGGCCCAGCCAGGCCTAGTTCCCTGGGTCCCAGCCAGACTGCAGTCCACCCAAAGTAGATGAGGTCAGTCAGCGGGCTCCACCCCGCCCCTCGGAGGGAGCCCCTTCCAGAGCTGAGTTCAGCATGACTCAGCACGGCTGCTCTCCTGGCCACTGGCCCAGACACCCCTTGAGGACCCCAGATACCAGCCTGACTGGCGTCCCCTTGATCAGGGAGTACCCTGCCCGGGCTGCTTGGAGAGGCTTCTCTGCAAGGTGAGCCCTGACCTTTGCCCCCAACGCCCCAGCGGCTTCAGCTTTCCTGCCCCAGCCGGCCAGCTGCCTCCATTAGGGCACTGAAATAGGGTCAAAGTCCTGTCTCTGTTTCTCCTTCCCCCCAAACAACAACAATGGGGAGCTCCTGGAGGGCTTCTTCAGCCAGCTCTGCCACCCAGGCACCAGCCTGGACCAGGCACACTTTAAAAATGTCCATTGGTTAAAGACAGACATCCCATTCATAGGTCCCCAGACCCTCCTTGTTTCACCAGGACCCAGTACTTCTCTGTGATCTTGAAGGAGCATGTGTCAGGCAAGACAGGGACAATTTCAGCGAGGCTGCTTCGGAGTCAAAAAGAATTCCCAGTCTCTGGCTGCCTTCAAAGTCATCTCCAGGAAGTGCAGCCTCAGAGGGACCCCCAAAATTCCAGTGTCACTTCACCCCTCCCCATCTCAGCTTCCAGAAAAAGTGAGCCCCTAAAATAGCCCCCAGGTATTCCAAGGGGCCCAGACAATCTTTCGAGGGCTCCAAAAGGCTCTCCAAGACCCCTGACCTCTTTAAAAAGCCCCTACTAGGCTTCTGGAAACATCCCTCTCCCCCACTCCGGGGCTGAACACCAGGGCTCTACAACTGTCCTTTTAATCTCAAAGATCACTTCAAGGGCCTAAAGACCGCCCCACCCCCCCGGGGAAGTTTCCAGAAAAATACGGACTTCCATTGTGAACTCTAAAGCTACAGAAACTCCCCCCACCTTTGAACCCCAAGGCTCCAGGTCCTCCCAGAGAGAGACCCAAGGTTCCAGAAATATCATCTCACAGCCTTCCAAACTTCTCAATGATCCGGGTACCCCCTTATCTCCCAGCGTAAACCACAGTCATCTGGAGGTTTCCGCACCTCTGAGGAACCCCCCCAGGGTTCCAGTAAAGTCCGTGCCGGGACACAGCACCAGAATCCGATCTACTTTCCTGAGACACCCCCCAGGACCCAGGGATCGTTATTTTCCAGGGTTCCCAGTGTCGTCATTATTAATCTTTCACCTACCAGAGAGTCTCCCTCCCCCCTCCCCAGAATCTCTTGACTTCCCAGAATTAGCCCCAGAGCCGTTGCATCTCCCGAAAACTCCCACCCCCCAATTCCCCATTTCACAACAGCCCTCGCCTACAGGCGCGTGACTTCCCCACCTCCGGGGGGCGGGGGTGTGTGTGTCTAGGCGTCCTATATGCTCCTGATTGGTCACGCCTGGGCTCCAGGCCCCGCCTCCCACCACCGCAGATTGGCCGATTGCTCTCCCCGACCGTCCCACTTCCGAGGGCCCGCGCGCTATAAAAGAAGCCGCCTTGGCCACAGACGTTTCCATTGCGCTCGGCGGTTCCCCGGATCTGTCTCTTGCTTCAACAGTGTTTGGACGGAACAGACCCAGGGTCGCCCTTTCCTCCAGCCTCCGACCACCCTCCAGCCTTCGGAGCCAGCCACTCATCTATCCACCCTCCAACCTTCGGAGTGAGGCACTCAGCTGTCCTCGGTCACCGGGACCAGCCAACACCATTTTTTGAGCCGAACTCCTTATTACCGATCAACCATGAGCTCCCAGATTCGTCAGAATTATTCCACCGAGGTGGAGGCCGCCGTCAACCGCCTGGTCAACATGCATCTGCGGGCCTCCTACACCTACCTCTCTCTGGTGAGGGTCCCCAGGACGCCCCTAGCCCAAGTTCCCCTCAGCTGCGCACCTCCGGCCCTCTGCGCACGCGCTGGCCTTCTTTGTCCTGTTGGATAGTCAGAAGGCGGAGTCCGCATGCCTGGCCTCGCCTCCTGCTGACCATTGTTCCCGCCATCTCTTCCCGCAGGGCTTCTATTTCGACCGCGACGATGTGGCTCTGGAGGGCGTGGGCCACTTTTTCCGCGAATTGGCCGAAGAGAAGCACGAGAGCGCCGAGCGTCTCTTGAAAATGCAAAACCAACGCGGCGGCCGCGCCCTCTTCCAGGACGTGCAGGTAAATAGTGTGTGGGCAGCGGACTACATCTCCCAACAGTCCCTGCACTAGAGGCCCCTTGACTGTAGCGGTTTAGGCACCGCGTTGGCTTCTTGGAGATTGAGTTCAGTCTTTTGTGGGTTATTACAGCTGGAGATCGAGGCGCACCCAGTTCTCCCAAGACGTGGCGGTCCAGAGCGCAGCGTGTAGTATCCTGGGACGTGTAGTTATAGAACACTGGGGAATGATAGATACAAACTCTTAGACGTTTTTTCCCGGTTAAGCCCTCTACTCTAGCAACTACTGGAAAATTAGTTTTTAGTCCTTTCCACAGTATGTGGCTAGTACTGAGCCGTTTCTGTTTTCGGTATAGAAGCCATCTCAAGATGAGTGGGGTAAAACTCAGGACGCTATGGAAGCCGCCATTAACATGGAGAAGAACCTGAACCAGGCCCTTCTGGATCTGCATGCCCTGGGTTGTGCCCGCGCAGACCCCCACGTAAGTATCTCCAGTCATGTCTATAAGACCTTCCCTGGAATGATGCTTACATACTAAGCATTGGCCTCATCTGATTGGGCAGATTTCCTTCTGAGCCTCCTTCCCCCATCTGTCACATTGTTAGATCTGTCCGTGGCAACATTTTCTCCTCTTTTATCACTCAGCTCTGCGACTTCTTGGAGAGCCACTTCCTAGATGAGGAGGTGAAACTCATCAAGAAGATGGGTGACCACCTGACCAACCTCCACAGGCTGGCTGGTCCCCAGGCTGGGCTGGGCGAGTATCTCTTCGAAAGGCTCACCCTCAAGCACGACTAGGAGCCTCCGGAGCCCAGTGGCCTTTGAGGAGCCCCTCTGGTGTTAGGGCTTCTACCTGAAGCCCCTGTCTGCAGCCACTAGGCAGCTTTTTAACCATCCTGGAGCCCTCTCCCAAGCCTTGGACCAAATGGAAATAATAAAGCTTTTTGCAGCGGCTAGTGGTTTTGTGTGTATCCTGGGAAAAAAGGTGGGATCTATTTTCACAAGCTGCCCTGGGCTGGCAGGGAGAGAGGAGTTTGGCGCTCTTTACTTCTAAGACATAATAACACCTGTGGGGTGTTGCAGTAGTGGGTTTTCTGCTTTGCCAGGCTGTTAACTGCCCCTCCTAAGATGGTAGAGTCCAGACTCCAGGGAGAGTCTAGTAAAACCTGGCGTTGCTAGCTGGAAGCAGACAGCTGTTAAGGAGCTCAGTAATTAGAAACCGGTTCACATGAGTTATGTTGCTAGGCACTTGCCAAGCTCTGGAAGTACTCTGTCTCAATTCTGGGAGGCTAAGTAGAAATGTGAGCTCCTTTATATGGGTAAGTCGAGACAAACTGTGTAAATTACCTATGGTAACCGGGAGGCACACCCAGGTCTGACCTCCAAAGGCTGCTTGTTACAGGTGTGGAATTCAAGGCACATAATAGGTAGAACCTGGCTAGTGGGTCTGAGCAGCTGAAGGCACATGGTGTGAAAGAGGTGCTGAGCTAGGGGTTCAGGGCTCAGCACAGACAGAAATGGGATGTGAAATTATCCAAATGGGAACTGAAGAAGCTTGAAGATGACTTAAGCAGCTGCTGGGTCCAAGCAATAAAACGATGTCAACTCTGACCCCCTACCCCATCCTATATTTGGTAGATGAATCTAAGAGGAAATGGCTGCTAGACAGCTGTTCTTTTGTCTGCTCAGCGCCATGCCCCTCCCGCTGGTAATTCTGGTGGGGGAGGGGACTCTTGGGTGTCACAAACACTGTGGCTAACAGAAAGATGATCACACATCCAAATTCAAACAATCAGAGCTTTCTACTCCCCTGAAAAGCAATTGATTCAGAGATGCACGTGTATCCTAGGGATGATTAGAACTGAAAGGAGAAAAAGATTTTTTTCCAAAAGTAGAGTCATCCAGGGGACAGTAGGGCCAAAGTCCAGAGGCCAGAGTCCTAGAAACATGCTCTAAGCCAGTGCTGTCCAATAGAACTTTTTGCAGTGATGGAAATGTTCTGTATCTGCGCTGTCCAGTAGGGTAGCCATGGGCCACATGTGGCCACAGTGGCTATTGAGCCCTTGCATATGGCTAGTGCTACTGAGGAATCTAAGAGCCTGAGCCAACTTTGCCACTTGCAAGTCGAGTCAAAAACAAGAGAGTTGCCTTCCTTTGAAATAACACTGGAATCCAGTGGCAATCCAAGTCTCTGAGACAGTAGAATGAGACAAGAGAACCGGGACTCAGCAGTGGGCAAGGGGAGGAATCAGAGGTGAAGAAGAGGGAGGGAAGAGGAGGGCGGGGCCAGGATTGAGGCCCACCAAGCCCTCCGGTCAGACTAGACCTGAGATTCTTAAATATAGATGTATTTTTTCATCTCTGGACACACTTCAATCACACCCCTTCTGCCCTCCCCACTCCCAGTTGCAAACCAAGGGCAGCAGACACAGCACAGCACACGTGAGGGGCACCTCCCTTTCACCAAAGCCGGGGGGCAGGGCACAGCTTAGGGATGGAAGAGGCTCGAGGTAAATATGGAGGTTCTAGAATCCAGTGGGCTGAGTTCTAGACCAGAGGGAAGGGACCAGGATGCAGCAAAGTGGCGAGGTTCTAGATTTGGCAGCTGGGACCTAGAACCCAGTGGTTTCATGGTGGGTCTAAGCGGTTGGGGGTTATGTGTGCAGGTACTGGGGAAGACAGCCAGTTGTCCTCAGCAGAGGGATTCCCTGTAGGGCACAGGAGTTTGGAGATATGGGGAAGGAGAAGTAGGGTCTGGTCCAGAAAAGGCCAGAAAGGCATCTAGACCAAGACAGCTTGTTCTCCAGTAGGAATGAGAAGCCAAGTGGTTCTGCCCCCACTTGCTTGGCCAAAGTGCAGAGCAAGAAGGGAGCAGGGGTGGAGGGATCCTCCAGGCAGAGCCGGACACCCCAGGGAGGGCTAAATCAGAGTAAACACGAGTGCACTGGCCTGGAGCCCGAGTTCTGGAGTTAACCTGCATTAAGTCCCTGAAAGTGCCCCAGCTCTGGACTTGATTGTCTCATTAGCAGGGACTCCACGTGGTTTCCAGTGCTTGGTGGCCCCGGGCCAGGCCTGAGCATGGCAGGCTCTGTATGCTGTAAAATTAGCAAGCCGCAAGGGGCTCAAGGAGTCCCAGCACAGAAGGCAACAGAGCAGGTTTCTGAAAACCTCTGGCACCATGGCAGGATAATGGCAGATTCCTGGCCTCTGGGATGGCCTGGGGGACTCCAGGGCACAGATTATGCATTCTGGAACCCAAGAAAGGCACGTTGTGGATTCTGGAGTGTTTGGGATTCCGACAGAGGAGCTAGAGGGGCTGGAGTGTATGGCGGAGGGGGTAGGGCTGTGGACCCCACAGAGGGTTGGGGATCTGGAGTGGAGTTTAGGGACAGCGCCATTCTGCATCCACCCTCCAGATAAGGGAGGCAGGGTTGGCAGGGGAGTGCGGGGCAGGGGACTTAGTTGCGCTCCTCGCCCAGGGAGCTGGCGGGGCTGAGGGGCTCGCTGGGGGTGCTGACTGAGCTGGAGGGCGCTGTGTCCACCGAGCCGCGCTTGCTCCCGCCGGTTGAAGACGTGCAGGAGGCGCGGCGCGGCCACTCCGGGGCGCGGATATTGCGCCGGTCCTTGGCAGCCTCCTCGTCCTCGTCGTAGCGCTCGCCATCTTCATCGGGTGGTCCGTCCCGGGGCTCCTCCTCATCCTCGCTCTGGTGCGGGCTGGAGTGTCTCGACAGTGAGGGCGATGGTGGCACTGAGGCTGGCCGCGGGTAGCGGTAGCCCTGGGTCTGCGTACAGAGGTGTGGGCACAAACCGCATAGTGAGCAGAGGCCTCTACAGCCTGCCTGGGCGTCCAGCGTCCTTGAGGTCTTGCAACTAGAGGAAGGACACCCCACTTCACCCCACCCTTCTAGCTCCTGGCCCCCTAGAGAGACCCCGGGTCCACTTACCGCTTCAGCCTCGTGGGGCTCGTAGGTGAAATGTTCTGGAAAGGCCTTGGCCAGTGCCATGTGGCGTGCGCACATGTAGTACTTGTTGGGGGGAAAGAAGAGTGGGCATCAGGGGTCAGGAGCCTGACCCCGCCCCCAGCAGGTTTGGAGGTGGGGTGAACCCTGGTTACACCTTTTATGCAGATGAGCACACCCTGCAGTGGTTTCCAGTTGGCCCCTCTGCCAATCATCCATCTTTCAGGCTCCACCCCTTATGTAGATAAGCAGAGCTGTGAATGGACAGTCTCTGAGCCACACCCCCTTAACAGGGGCGGAATTCTCCAGTCAGGTACCTCTTTGGCCGCACCCTTATGCAAATAGAGAACTTCCCACCCCGGTGGCCTTCCAGTCTGAAAGTTGATTCTTTTCTTAAAGGGACAGCAAGCGTTACAAATAGGAAGAGACCATGCCCTTTGCGCCAGCTTTCGAGGCACGGGGAATCAGAGACCCAGAGCCGTAAGTGACTGATTCACCAGCAGAGGACAGGGAGGGGAGTTATACCCGGCCTAGGTATTTCCAGTCCAGAAGGTCGGAGAGGCGCTCCGTGCGGTTCCGCTGGATAATGCGCTGCCGCCGGCTCTGCTGGCAGAAACTGTAGAGGAAGGAGGTGAGCTGCGAGCAAGAATCATCCAGGCCTCGGAAACGCCGGTCCAGAATGTAGATGCCTGTCGGGGCCAGGACGAGGTCTCAGAAAACAGATTGGGGAAACCTTCATTGTCTCTGGGACTCTGCGGACACCAGGACGCCTCCTCCCACTGGGACTCAGGAGTCCACCCCCTCCTCTCTTAGTGACCCAAGAGACCACGCCCCTCCTTCCCAGGATCCAAGAGTCCTGGCTCTCATTCCGGGCGCTGACCGTAAGCTGAGGGGTCTGCGATGTGTTCCTCCATGAAGCAGCCGAAACCAGAAAGGTTGGTGGAGACACTGGGGATACCCATAACCGTGCACTCAGCTGCGAGAAGGCGTGAGAAAGGTCCGCTTAGCTTGCCCCTCTTTATTGCCTTAAATCCCAGTGAAAGCCCCAATGGCGCCCTCTATTGGCGCCTTTAATAAGAGCCGGGCGCTGTGCTGCGCAAGTCAGGAACCAGACAAATTAGGCTGTGCATTAAAGTATGATTGTCCCTATTCCTTAGAGGGGAAGCTACTAGGCCCAGAAAAGGGAATTCATTTGCCCCAAGGCCTCAGGGTAAGGAAGAGTCCATAATTGGGTAATAAGGATGCTAATTTATTGAGCACGGTACTCTGGGCCAATGTCCACCATTTTAATTTATCCTCATGACCTATAAGACACCTTTTTGTGCCAGACTGCACTGTTTTGGTTGTCATAGCTTTATAGTCTGTTTTGACAAGAGGTAAGACAAGGTCTCTCATTATTACTATCACTGTGTACAGAGCACCTACTACACCTCGTTTACTCCCTTAAATAACGCTGAGAAATGCTTCAAGGAGTTTATTATAATTTTTATATAAGTGTTTCTAAAAACGTCTGTAAGCTGCAAAAGTAGGCACTACATATAACAAGGCTTATGGGAAAAATAGGGTTGGAGCTGGTCACACAAAACCTATGCACCATTTTAACCGGGGATGAAACTGGCAAATTTCCTAATCATCACACAAGCATAGTTTAAAAGACTTGTCAAATTACTCATCATTTAAGAAATATTACAGCAAGTGTGGTATTTATTTTGCCTTAAAAACATATGAAAGTAGCTTGATCGTTAGTGAACCGTGCATTTAGCTGTTGTTGTTTTGGGGAACTAAACAGTAGCAAATTGGGAGAAATCATGTGTGAACTCTGACATCAGCCCTCTAGTTACTCACATGAGCTACTGTGTCACAAAAACACAGGAACAGACTGTCTCCATTGTTTCTGTTTTGCAAAGGAGGAGTTTGGAGCTCAGGGAGGGCCAGTCCCTTGTCCTGGGATCACTCCAGACGCTGAACTCACCTGGTGTGTAGCCCCAAGGCTCATAGTAGGAGGGGAAGACCCCAAGGTGGCAGCCACGGACAAACTCCTCGTAGTCCACAGGGAGCAGGGGGCTCGTGGAGGAGAGGAACTCCGGGTGAAAAATAACCTGGCAGTGGAAAACAAGGGCTCAGCCCGAGCACCTTATTTAGCTACTCCCTGGGGATCCCAGAGAGGATGAAAAAGTTGTCTAAAGCCACACAAGACAGTGTCAGGACAAAGATTGGAATCCAAGTCTGTCTGCCTCAGAAGTAAAGGTTCTTTCTAAACATTGCAATCCTTTGATATACCAGGGGAGATGGGGAATGTGAGGCTCAGGCTCCACCCCCCATATCACAGCCCTCCCCAGAACCACCACCCCCAACCATGCCCAACCCACCCTGGCCAGTGCCCTCACCTTGACCCTGTCGGCACTACTATTGAAGAGGCCAATTCGGCGGATGGTGGTCAAAATAGGATCTGAGGAGTCGTCCAGCATATTGTGGGTGCACACAGGAGGGAAAGACTGCCGCTGTAGGGGCCACAAGTGGGGTGGGAGGGGGGGTCAGGGAAGGGACAGAGGACTCCCTACTTCCCCATGAGCCATGCTCATCCTGGGGATCTAAGGAGACAATTCCCATCAGGTTGTGGAGCAACAAACCCAAGAGATTACCAGGAGTTGTAGATTTCCTACTTGGCTCTATCTGTAAAGGTTTTCTTTTCCCTTTAAGCACCATAAGCCGAAAAGAAACTACAATCCCAGCTGTCTTAGAGGCAGAGCCAGTGTTAACATCCCTCACAGACTAGAGGGAGCTGTAGCTATCTTGTTCTGTACTCTGGGCTCTCATCAAAGAAACCCAAAGGGACCGTAACTCCCAGCAGTTGATGGGGGCTGTGCCTTTCAGGGGCTGCTTGCCGGAAGTTATAGTTTTCTTATGAAAATCCTGGATCTCTTTCTCTCCAAGTTCCTTTTACTCTCCATCCTGTATTCTCTCCACCTCCACCCTCAAAAGAGGCCCAAAGAAACCACAATTCCCAAGAGCCACTGGAAGAAGACAGAGCTAGCGGGATAGCAGTCCCAGGGGCTGCTGGGATATATAGTTCTTTGCAGCTGTCCCATCATTCCTCTCATTAAAAGATCTACTCATCTTCAGTTTACTGACTCCAGGAGCCCAGGAAACTACTCCCAGCAGCCCCATAGCAGAAACATCCTCAGTGAGGCCGACTGCCTTAGGAACTACTGGAAATTATAGTTTGGACAAAAACAATTCACACCTTGTTTGTGCAACTTGGCTGTCTTGGTTTCCATTCCCCAGGATTGGGGGAAATCACCAACCCTGACCACAGGTACCAAAAACCCTTGACTCCAGAGAATAAAAGAACTCTAATTCCCAGAGGTTTCTGGGGCCAGGGAAGAGTCAAGGTAGCAGAAAGCCCTGGGGGCTGCTGGGAGTTGTAGTTCTCATTTTGTGACTGCCAATTTTCTCTAAGGTTTCCCACCCATCTAATTAACCCCAGGTATCTAAAGAAGCTACAACTCCCAGGGGTATTTGGAGACTAAGACACAACCAGTGGGATAAGAAACAGTAGCTGCTGAAAGTTTTCAATGTTCTTCAGTGAATAACTGCTGTTTTTTGTTGTTGTTATTATGGTTGTTTTTTCTTCTTCTTTGATCACACCATGCGGCACGTGGGATCTTAGGCCCCAACCAGGGATCGAACCTGCACCCCCTGTATTTGAAGCACAGAGTCTTAACCACTGGACTGCCAGGGAAGTCCGGAAATAATTTTTTTAGCTGACCTGGCTCTATCCCTAGAGGCCCAACAAAACTACCACTCCCAGCAGTCTCTGGGGGAAGAGGTGGAGGTAGCTTGCAGCAAGGCCCAGGGTTAGCTGGGAGTTGCAGTTCTCCTTTTGTGGCTATCTTGACTTTAGTTTAAGGTCCTTCCACCTTTTGTTCATGGATCCCCAAGGACTCAAAGAAACTACAACTCCCAGCAGCCTCTGTGGCAGAAAAAGCTGTGGGAAAGCAGGCTGCCCTAAAGGCTTCTGGGAATTGAAGTTCTACCAGTCAGTTCACACACACCCTTCTGACTTCAGAATTGATTCCTTGAATAAGGGCTGCCAACAAAGCAGAACTCCCACCCATCTCTGGGGTCAGAGCTAACACGGCAAGCTGCCTCCAGGGCTGCTGGGAATTGCCATCTTTCGACTCAGGAGTCCAGACCATACCTGCGTGGCAAAGATGGCTCTTTTCATCATAGTGAAGTCCTCCTTGTCCAGCATCTTGTTCATGTCTGGGAGGCTCCCCCTGTAAGGCGAGCAGGGGGATGCATCTGGGAATGGGTGATGAGAGGGTTTAGAGCCCAGGAGGATGCAGGGCTGAGGGCGGGACACTCACACCAGCAAGGATTCATAAAGCTTCCTCCCAAACTTCTCCTTCACTGTGTTGGCCGTATCCCTGGAAGGAGCAGAGCGACAACATCACTTATAGACCAGCTGCCATTTATTGTTAGGCTTCTGGGGCAGCTGGGAAGTTGAGGTCTGAGCAGAGAAGCTCTGGGAATTTCTGGCTGGAAGATGGGGACTCGGGGAATAGGCCCTGGAAGGCTCGGATCCCTTGTGCTTTGCATCAGCTCTGCGGCCAAGGACAGGTGGCCTTCCCTCTCTGACTTCAATGCCTCATCTGTCAGATGGGGATAAAAATAGAAGCACCCTCAAAGGTTTGCAGTGAGAATTCGATGAGGTCATGACAAAAAGTGCACAGTGCCCATCGCACAGTGAGCCTTCCAAAAATGTCAGCTATTATTAGGACTTGGGCTAGTCCTGGTAGTCGTGATGCTGAGCCCCATTTTATAAAAAGGGAAAATTACATTCTGAGAGAGGAAAATGTATGGACACAAGTAAAGCTAGCAAAGAGTGCCACCCTACAACTTCATTAACATTCCTCTGTTCATGGTCCTCTCGTAGCTCTGGCCTCATTTTCTACCCCATCTCCCTAGGGTACTCTGCTTCAGCCCCGCTGGCTTCCTTGCTGTTTCTCAAACATACCTCAGGGCCTTTGCACTTGCCATTCCCTCTGCCTGAAATGCTGTTCCCCAGATACACACAGGGCTTCCTCCCTCGTTTCCTCTCTTGGTCTCTACTTGCTGGCACTTACTCAGTGTGGCCTGTCCTGACAACCCTGTCTTATATTCCAGTCCTGCTTTTTTTTGCCAGAGCACTTTCTATAGAACTTTCTAGAATGTGAACACAATGAGGGCAGGGATTTTATCTTTCTGCCTCACAGCTGTGTTCCCAGTGCCTAGAACAGCACCTTGCACACAGTAGGAGCTCAAGAAATAGCTGATGGCTAATGAGTGTTTTTCACAGATGAGGAAACTGAGACTTGAAAACGGGGAGTGGTTTGCCTAAAGTCACAAAGCCAGAGCAGGACAGGGGCATGAGCGGGATCTCGCCAGCTTGATACCAGAGCCCTGGTCATGCTGTCACACTTGTCCTGCCTGCGACTGCGACTTCGTACTGCCCCCGAGTTGCAGGCATCTGGAGCAAGTAACTTTGCTGGGAATCAGGTGGGGGATGGGTTGATCATGTCACAGATGACAAAACTGAGACTCCAGGAGAAACAGGGGACCCAAAGCACACAGCTGGGAGTGGGAGCGGCAGGGATGCCGGGCCGAGGGCTGCTGACCAAAGCTGCTTGCGCACGGCTTGGCCCTTAAGGGTTTCCACGTTGAAATTGTTGGTCCGAGCTGGCATGATGAAGAAGGCAACCACTGTCTGCTCGCTGCCATTCACCTGGGGCAGAGGAAAGGGAGGGTGTGTGTGTGTGTGCGTGCGTGTGAGTGTGTGAGGATCACATGGGAGAAGGCTGAGAACACCCACCCTTTTCCACCCCCCAAGACCACGAGGACCCTGCCATGCCCCTTACTGTCAAGGAGAATTACAGGACAGAGCTACCATTCCCACGGGGACTCTGATCTTCTTTCTGGGTCCCTACACTCCTGTTTTACACATAGGTTTCCCTGCCCCCCCCCTCCCCAGGTCTCCGTTCTCCCCAGTCATGTACTGATTTTCTCATCCTCCTTGTCCCCTTGCAGCCCAGGCCTTACTCTGAGCAGATAGTTGAGCCGGGCCAAGGCCTCCAGGAAGACATCAGCCCCCTTGTTGGAGAATTCGTAGCGGCCAGCGATAAAGAAGTACAAGGTCTTGTCCAAGTTGAAGTCCAGGTGCCTAAAGAAGCCACAAGACAGGGTGAAGCCAAGACCCTCACCCACTAGCCCCAGCCTTGAAACTACAAACCCCAGAAGCCACAGGGGCAAAGAACATCTTAGGACAGAGGCATCATGGGAACTCCTGGGAATTGTTCTTTTCTCCTTAGATGGGGATTTCCTTAAATACTCAGCCATTGTTCTGGTGCTCAAGAACTGAAGAGGCTGAGCCCTCAGCTGTCCCCTCTGTTGGCCCCAGGAGTCTGGGTTCCCAACCACCATCTCTCTCAAGAACTAGGTATCTGGCCTACATACCCATAAAAATGGCCCCGCACAAACTCCTGGATTCGAGCCTTGCTCTGAGCATGGAGGTTCTGGAACTCATGCATGGCAGAGAATTTCTTCACATTCAGTCCATTGGGGGTCACGATATCTGGGATTGGGGGAGAAGGTCCCACATTTCATTTCTTCATTTCTTCGTTCAGATCAATGTGGCTGAATGAATAAATGAAGGAAAGACCCCTTTCCTTTCACAATGTCTTTGTTTCGATAGCTCCCCAGTGAGCTCCTGTGGTGACCCAGCTGCCCTGCCACTCAGATACTTTCTTGCCCAATATTGCATGCTTATATTCACAAGCCTGACTACAACTCCCATCAGCCCCTGTGAATGGCTAACCAGACAGGGAACAGAGCAACATCGGGGCTTCTGGGAGTTGTAGCTCTTTTGTTTCCCCTATGCCACCCTGAGCTGGGGGAATGAGTCAATGTCCCCATCCTGCTTCTCTATTTTCAAGCCTCTTTTAGGGCCCCAACCATTTCCTATTCTCATAGAAATTAAAGCATATCAGTGAAAAACTATAACCTCCATCAGCTCCTGGGGCAAAATTCCAGGAATATAAGGAGCTGGACAGCCAAAGGTCTTCTGGGAGTTATAGTTCTCACCTTATACCCATTGAGAATGGATGCTATAGTTTGGGAAGAATAACTGGTTCCAACACTGCTTTTCTCAAAAACAAAATCCAAGGAACCTCCTTCCTCTTTCAGAAGACCAATATCTACATTAGCCAGTAAAAGAATTTTACCATTTCTGAAATTAAAGAAACTACACTTCCCATTAGCCTCTAGGGCATGCAGCCAGGCAGCCTCATATTCAGGTCACCAACCTAGGGCATTCTAGGAGTTGTAGTTCTCTGCTCTTTACAGCAAAAACATTGGAACAAGCCTTGGCATAGACTACCCCATTTATGTCTACGGACCCAGGCCTATTTCCTACCTGGTTTCCTTTTGAGTAGGTGCTGAGCCTCAATGGCGGTAATCTGGGACACAGTAGTGAAGACATGAGCGCAGTGGGCTGCCGCCCGCTCCATGCAGTAGCGGTGATAGATTTGCCTGTCACCTGCTTCCTTGTCCACGTTGAACTGGGTAGGGAGGGAGGGCAATCAGCTTAGAAGAACTGGGGAGAAGACAGGCGGTCCAGACTCCAGGGTCTTAGGGGAGACTGGGCCTTGAAGCTGGACTCCTGGGCCTGAGGGTGGAGGGCTTGAGGACTTGGATTCCTGGGTCCTGGGGGAAGAGAGAACTTGATCCCCTTGGGCTTCACAGACAGCCTCGGGCTGTCCTGAAATACTGGCAACCCCCATCTGCCACGCTCCCAGCTCACATTCTCCAGGTTGTTGTAGAAGTCCACGGCACCGGCACACAGGTATCGCCCCAGCAGCGTGGCGTGGGTCGTGAAGATGGTAGCCACGGGCAGCCGCCGGGCACGGCACAGGCAGAGCCCAATGCCCGCCAACCACTCATGGAAGTGTGCAACCACATGTGGTTTCTCCTCGCTCTGGGCCAGGAACTGTGGGGCAATAGGGATAGGGCCACTGTGTCTCCATGTGTATTGTGAAGACAACCAGCAATCCCCAACGTGGATGAGGAAGCAGGGGAGAAGTCAATCTATCCCCACAACTGCACAGAGTGGGTGGTGACCCATTGCAATACCCATGGGACAAGGAGCTCTAAATCCTTAAGGCAGCCAGACTAGCTGACCTCATTCCCAGAGGTTGATGGGAGCTGTGTTTTCTTGACCAACCTTCTAAGTCCCAGAAGGGCTGAATTGGAAAGACCAAAGTTTTAGTGTTCCCAAGTCCTGAACACAATTCCTGGACACCTTTTACGTCAATCAAGAGTAGACCTGGGGGGCTTCCCTGGTGGCACAGTGGTTGAGAATCTGCCTGCCAATGCAGGGGACACGGGTTCGAGCCCTGGTCTGGGAAGATCCCACATGCCGCGGAGCAACTGGGCCCGCGAGCCACAATTACTGAGCCTGCGCGTCTGGAGCCTGTGCTCCGCAACAAGAGAGGCCGCAAAAAAAAAAAAAAAAAAAAGAGAGGCCGCGACAGTGAGAGGCCCGCGCACCGCAATGAAGAGTGGCCCCTGCTCGCCGCAACTAGAGAAAGCCCTCGCACAGAAACGAAGACCCAACATAGCCAAAAATAAATAAATAAATAATAATAATAATAAAAAAAGAGTAGACCCGTACCGGATACTGGTTGAAGGACTACAACTCCCAGAATGCCCTAGGAGCAGCCAATTCATAAACTGTCCCAGGGTATGGGAAACAAAGTTTCTTGAGCCTTTTAAAACTTAAGAAAGGGCCCGGGGGCTTCCCTCGTGGCGCAGTGGTTAAGAGTCTGCCTGCTAATGCAGGGAACACGGGTTCGAGCCCTGGTCTGGGAAGATCCCACATGCCGCGGAGCAGCTGGGCCCGTGAGCCACAATTGCTGAGCCTGCGTGTCTGGAGCCTGTGCTCCGCAACGGGAGAGGCCGCGATAGTGAGAGGCCCGCGCACAGCGATGAAGAGTGGCCCCCACTTGCCACAGCTAGGGAAAGCCCTCGCACGGAAACGAAGACCCAACATAGCCATAAATTTAAAATAAATAAATAAATAAAAATTAAAAAAAAAAAAAAGAAAAAAAGAAAGGGCCCGAATTGGGGTTCGGGTTCTCAGGCTGAGGAGTCCCAAACATCCGGGGACCCACCTGAGAGCCAAGTCCCGCCCATATTAGAGAACTACTACAACTCCCAGAACTCCCTGGGGGTGAGCCCTCCCGTCAAGCCAGCCTCCCCAAGAGCTAATGGCTTAGAATTCCTATATTTGGAAGACTGGAGTAAATGACGCTGGGGTTGGGAGACTGGGTCTCTGAGGAAAGAAGAATCTTGGCCCCTGGATGTCCATATTGCCAGAGATCAGAGTTAATCCTCGGTTTAAAGGACTACAACTCCCAGAATGCTCTGGGAGACACTAGCCACCCTCTGGCCTCGGATGGCCATTGTAATTTGGGGCCTGGGGTCGAAAGGATTGACAAGGGGATTGGCAGTGGGGCCTACCTCACCCAGGAACCAGGTGGTGAGGAAGCCAAAAAGGACGGCGTCGTTGCCTTCCCTGTCGTACCAGGGCACCCCGATGTTGCACGTGTCCCATAGCTCCCCCTTCCAGCGCTCCAGGGCCCAGGCTGAGGCCCCCACGTCGAGGAGCACCACCAGGGGGCCCCCCTCGATCAGCCAGCGCCCGAAATACACCTGCAGGGGGACACAGGGAGGCTTAGGGTTTTGGCCACCTGTCTCTGGGCCCAGCAACTGCGTTTCTCCCATCCCCAGGGAGACGTCTGGGCTCATGGC
Organism: Balaenoptera borealis; assembly: GCF_965194805.1. Taxonomy (NCBI): domain Eukaryota; kingdom Metazoa; phylum Chordata; class Mammalia; order Artiodactyla; family Balaenopteridae; genus Balaenoptera; species Balaenoptera borealis. Next base: position 61,895,465 of record NC_138878.1, read on the forward strand.
CTCGGTGCTTCTACCTTCTGTTTCTGTATCTGCTGCTAATTTCTCACCTGCTGCCTTATTTCTCAATTTGCCATTAGTTATTCCCACCACAATTTTTTCCCATCTCGGCTGCAGCATCTCCCTATCCCTTGCTTAGTTTCTCTAACAGTTGCCTCTCTTCTCTACTTATAAACCCACATTGCACATGTCCTGTCTCTGTGCCCCCACTGCCTTATTTTTCCACCCTGCTAATCATTTCTCCAGTCCGCTGCCTTGCTTCTGTGTTCGCTGCCACATTTCTCTCACCAACCATAATGCTGCTTTCTCCCATTATCTTTCCTTTCTGCCGCTCACTCCTTGTACTGGCTCCTTCTTCTTCCACTCGCTCCCTTGTTTCTGATCCTTTCGCCATGTATTTGTCACCTGCTTCCTCTTTCCTCTGCCCATAGGCCCATCTTGTACTTCGCAGCCTCATTTCTAACACTGCCCACCCACTTTCCATGCACGGAGGCTACATTTTTCTACCCACTGCCGTGTTTCTAAGCCTTGTGGTCGCATTTCTGGCCCTGCCACGTTTCATTGATCTGTTGCTTTCCTCCTGAGACCGTGGCCCAGATTCTGGGTCTGCTGCCACAGCTCTATGCAGCCGACAAGCCGTCCTACTCCTCCCCAACCTGGCTTTTCCCGGCTTTGGGAGCCTGACCCCCTATGCTCCTCCCCCTCCCAGCTGTTGTCTGCCCTTTTGCTGGGGGGGCTATTCTTAGGCCCCCAGCACATGGACAGCAGCTGCCATGGGGGAGGGACTGGGCTGCCCTAGGGTTCCTTAGGGACACAGTCCCGTCTAACTGGACTCCAGACCCCACCCCAAATCAGAGGCTGTGAATGAATGAAGGCAGCATTGTACCTCTCCCTCCCAGACCCCGATGTCTGTACCTCAGCCCTGCTGCCTTATGGCCCTCTCCCTGGGGGACAGCCACCTCTCTGTCCTCATCCTTCAATCCTCATTGGGTGCCTGGGGCTCTCCCCTCCTCTTTTTTTATTTTCCCCCTCCTCCTTTTAATTCCTGGCTGCGCATCCAAAACTCTGTCCCCTGGGTTTGCCTGCCTACCTCTAATCTCTTCCTCAATACTCCATCGTCCTCTCTCCTTCGAGATCCTTCTCTCTAAAACATCAGGCTACCTCTTTTCTGTATCTGGACTCTGTCTGTCTCCCTACTGCTCTAACCACTGGGGCCACCATCACTTTTTGGAACACTCAGCCTTTCTCCATCTGGCTTTCTCCTTTGCCTGCCTGGCCACCTCACTCTGCACGTGTGGCTGCTTTCAGTAATAATGATGATGATAATAATAACCACGACGATAACAGCTCACAGACAGTACTAACTGCATGCCAGGACCTGGGCTGAAGACTTTTTATGAACTATTTCATACTCCCCGGAAGCCTATAAGGCGGATGCTATTAGCATGTTCATTCGCCAAGGTCACAAGGCAGGAAGCAGAGAAGGCGAATTTGAACTTCAGGCTCCAGAACTCCTGCTCTGGCCTCCTGCCTCACCCCCAAGCCCACCTCCCCTGGGTTTTGTCTGGCTGTCCATCTAGCTCTTTTCCTTTCTCTGGATCTGAGGATCTCGGCCTCTTGGGACCATCTTTCAGTCTGTCTCATACCTGCTGTCTTAGAGCTGGGGGTTCACCCACTCACTTCACGGGGTCCTGCATCTGTCTGAGTGTCTGTCAGATGTCTGCCCGGGAAAGTGCTGGGCCATCCTGAGTTTCTGTCCATGCCTCCCTCTCTCCCTGGGGCTGTCCATCCCCTGCTCCTTCTCTTTCTGCTGCCCCCACCCTGCCCTCGGCTGGGCCATGTCCCACCTTGCAGCCCTTGCTGTTCATGGAGTCCAGCGTCCTCTTCAGGGCTGGGGTCGGGGGCTCGAGCAGTTCCACCTGGGTCCTCACGCCCTGCTCCGTGTACGGTCCCACCAGGTAGTAGTTGTCGCCCCACTCATCCCCTGTCACCTTCGCCTTCGTCTGCAGCACCGTGTAGATGCCACCCACTGTGGGCCCAAGTGCGTGAGGGCAGGCCCCAGCAGAGGTCCACAGATCTGGGGCCTGGGGCAGGGTCGGGGTGGGGGGCGGCTGCGGGAGCCCCAGACCTCTGGCTCGGAGGGAAAAGGGGCCTGGGAGCCTACACTTCAGAGTCAGAGGAAGGAGGGGAGAGGGTGGTGATGGACGATACTCTTGGGACTATGGGAGAAGGGGGCTGGGGTCGGGACTTGAAGGGAGGAGGTGCTGAGTCTGAGAGAAGGGGCAGGGGGCCTAGGCTTCTAGGTGTGAGGGAATTAGGGGCTGGGGCTGAGGAGGACAGAAGCTGACAAGGGTTATTAGGGCCTAGCTTCTTGAGTTCCCAGCTTACAGGAGCTGGATTTAAATTCCCAGTCAGGCTCCAGGACACAGTAAGGGAGAATCCCTCTTCATGGCCTCATTTAGGGTCTCGGAGTTGCCCAAAAGAAGCCAGAGCTGTAATTCCTCACCCCCCAGGGATTCTGCCGACCTGTCCCTCAGTTCCCTCTCCCCACATGGGGACACAGGCATGCAGGGTCCTGCCCCTCCCATGACTCCATTCCAGACCCAGAAGTCTGGGCCTCCAGCCTCCTTACCTCCTGAAGCCTGGGCCCTGGAGATCCATGTCTCCATGTTCACAGACCTCCCCTTTTTCTCCCAAGACTCAGCAAAGCAAAATCCCTTTCTTCTGTGGAGCTAGACTGCCTAGCTCTTGGGATTCCAGCCCCAGCCTTCTCCAAACCCAGAACCTCAGGCCCTTTGGAGCCCGGAACCCAGAAATCCAGGCCCCCAGCCACTCCCATCCCAGGGCCCAGGCCCTGACCAGCTTAGGACTTCCCAGCCTTTCCCCATTCCTGCGCGCATGTGTCTGAGGCTACAGGCTCCTCTACTCCTAAGAACCCAGAGCTCAGGCCCTCAGAACCCAGGCATCCAGGCCCTAACTCTCTCTCACCCTAGAATCTAAGAATTAGGGTCTCCAGCCTCTTCACAACTTTACTCTCAAATGACCAGTTCCCCCAAATTCTCCCACCACGATTCATGCATCGTTATCTCCAAGTGGGCTCTCTCCCAAATCCGGAGTTACATCCCAAGACCCTTCCCCCTAGGGCCACAGTTCGGAAGTGCAAAACCCCTCCCCCCAACTCCTTCCCTATTGAGGACCCAGGTCTCTGGTCTTTTTTCATTTTAGCCCCCTCACCCCTAGGACCCAGGACCTGGGTTTCCAAACTCCTTTCATCTTAGGCGACTCATCCCCTCCCTCCAGGGCCCAGGAGACAAACTCCAGTCCCTCCCCAAGGACACAGGAGTCACAGGCTCCTTGCCCAGGACCCAAGAGTCATGCCATGCAGCCTCGTTCCTCTGTTACTCTACAGTTCCGGGCCCCCACCCCCGACTGCCCTTCTCGTCCGGGTCCCTCCGCCCGGCGTGCTCACCCTTGTTGGCCACCTCCCAGGCCACCTCAAAGAGCACTGTGTTCTCCAGGTCGAATTCATCCTCCCAATCCTCCAGTCCTGGCAGTGAGGACACGGACAAAGTGCGGTTTAGAGGCATGGCCGACGCGGTTAGAGGGCTCCGGGGGCCACAGGTGGGGGCCCCAGAGGTGTCTGAGGAATGCACTGGGCAGGGCGCTGGGCCAGGTAGTTGGTGCCCGACGGGAAGCTTGCACCACCCTCGGCTTCCTATTGCACGACCGCACTCCCGCCTAGAGCGCTCGGACCGGGGCCGGAGGCGGCCGCAGCGTCACTGAGCCCAGTGGGGGTTCCTGCAGTGAAACCTTGCGGCCACCAGAAGGCGGTGCCCGCCCCCCGGCCAGCGCCATTGGTCTGCGCCCGGGGGCGGGGCTCCCGCGTCTCTCATTGGTGGACAGTGCAGGGTTCGCTTAGCCCCGCCACCGCCTTGGCTGCTGGTGCGAGCTCCAGTGGGCGGGGCTTGTCGCTGCGCTAGCTGATTGGCCTTCAGCTCTGTCAATCCGAAGCAAGGGGCCCCAAAATTGGCGGGGGAGGGAAGACGGTGGATAAGGAGGAAAGGAAGCGTGGGGGACGTGTGGTTGCCCGAAGAAGTGTTAAGAATTTTGCAATCGGCCTTAGTAAGGAGGCCTGGGTAAAAGGAGGAGGAGCCACGAGGCGTGGGGAATCGACTCAGCAGTTCTGGGAACTCATCTTCCAGAGCAGCCTGGATGGGCGGGGCCTGAAAAGTGACGCCGCGCCCACCAGGAGAACCACCGAGATTTTTGGAGGACCTGGCAGTCTAGAGGGGCCAGAAAGCCTCGTTCCTAGCGCGTTTCCGTTTCCGCTAGGATATTGGCGGTTGGTGAGCATCATGGCAACCGTGGTGAGTGTCGGCGTGTTGAGGGCTGAGGAGTCTCAAGGAGGAGGGGGCTGGACGGGGACTCTTGGATCTTAGCGCAGAGGAGGCTGGGGGCCTGGACTCCTGGATCTGAGGAAGGAGGGAGCTGGGGGCCTGGGCTTCTGGATCTGAGGGAGGAAAAAAGAAGGGACTAGGATACCGGCATCCTGGGTTCAAGTGAATATTTACGGTCTCAGTGGTCAAATCTGACTCCATCATCTTATAGGAACTCCAACTTCCAATCCTCTGGGCGCAACTAGTGGCCAATTCTCCAGTCCTTTGCCTTAAAGTCTGATGAGGGTTGTAGTGTCTTGGGCTCCAAGCCATCCAGCAGTCTTGGGTTGTTGATGGTGTGAATAGTACCTGAGTACAAGGAAGAAACACAGGCGGGGACCTGCCCTCTGCGCTTCAGGTCGTGGAGTTGCTTATTGAGTCTTGAGCCAAAAGAGAGAGTGTTGAGAACTCAGAGGGTGTCAGTAGAGAGCGGAAAGGGCCGGGAGCACAGAGGCTTAGGAACTTGTCATGGGGTTGTTTTAACCATTTTCATATTCCCAGCATTTCATCAGGGCATGCCCAGCGTGGATGCTCAATAAGTTATCACTTGCACTGGGCCAGGCACCAAGTACTTTTCTGAGAAACATCTGAATGAAGAAGGGATGTAGCCTTGGCTTGGGGGTTGGACGTGGCTTCCAGATGCCTCGGTTCCCATGGTGACCTCAGTCAAGATGGGGCTAGGGTCGGGATGAGAGTTAACTGGTGCCTGAGGGGCGACATGTGAGTCTGTTTCTGTTGTCATGGCAAAGGGGGTGGATGGGGAAGCGGAAGAGGAAAGGGCAGTGGCCACACTCCTGAGACCCAGTTTGCATGGGTGTGGATGAAGTATTGGGAGTATGAGGGGATGGTAGGAGCTGAGTTTTGTTTCCATGGGATCAGCAGGCAGCGGGGGTTAGGAGAGGCTTATGGTGAAAGGAAAGGTTTTGTAGGAGGCAGGTCTGTATGTTGGGATTGCTGAGGGTTGGGATTCCTGGACCAATGTCTATCTTTTGTCTCGAGTAGAGTCTGATAGGCTGTATAGGGATGGGTGAGAGTATGTTCTCAATCTTCTGATAGCGGTTTGGGGGCAGTGAGCAACCTCCTGTGAGGAAGAGTAAGTGGGAGAGGTCACAAACTGCAAGGGAGGAGGCTTGTGACTACGTGGTGGTCAGGAAGTCTGAACTCTTGGTTCCAGAGAGAGGAGGGTTTTCCTTGGGTTGGATGCCTGCATCTCCTCTCATTCTGGTTAGGAGACCTGTGAGGAGGAGGAGGGTTGGGGGCAGGTGGTCAAGGAGCTGGGTCAGCGTGCTGCCTTCTTAGGCCTCCCTTTCTTTATTCACCCCAGGCAACCTCTAATCTACTTTGTGTCTCTAGATTTATCTATTCTGGACATTTCATATAAACGGAATCATTCGACATGTGACCTTTTGTGTCTGGCTTCTTTCACTCAGCATAATGTTTTCAAGGTTCATCCATGTTGTAGCGTGGATCAGAACTTCATCCCTTTTTTAAAAAAATATTATTTACTTATTTATGTAAATTTATTTATTTATTTTTGGCTGCGTTGGGTCTTTTTTTTTTTTTTTAAGAATTGTATGCTGCGTTGGGTCTTCATTGCTGTGCGTGGGCTTTCTTTAGTTGCGGTGAGCGGGGGCTACTCTTCCTTGTGGTGCGCGGGCTTCTCGTTGCGGTGGCTTCTCTTGTTGCAGAGCACGGACTCTAGGCGCACGGGCTTCAGTAGTTGTGGCATGCGGGCTCGGTAGTTGTGGCTCGTGGGCTCTAGAGCGCAGGCTCAGTAGTTGTGGCGCACAGGCTTAGTTGCTCCGCGACATGTGGGATCTTCCCAGACCAGGGCTCGAACCCGTGTCTCCTGCATTGGCAGGTGGATTCTTAACCACTGCGCCACCGGGGAAGTCCCTTCATCCCTTTTTATGGCTGAATAATATTTCGTTTTATGGCTACCCCATATTTTGTTTATCTATCCGTTGATGGATGTTTTGGGTTTTTTCCACCTCTTGGTTATACATAACACTGCCATGAATATCTGAGTGGATCTCCATTCGGTTCTTGAATTGTCCCAGGCGGTGTTTACTCATCTCTCTCCCCCACGTGAGAAGGGATAATGTCTGACTTTGCTCTTTGGAAAGCTGGGGACACAGGAGACCTCAGTACCTGCTTGTTGAGTGAGCTCAGCACTTCAGGGCGTCATTCATTCAAACTCCAAACATTGAGCCCCAAGGGAGACCAGTGAGATGTGGGCTGTGCCCTTCATGGGACTCACATCCATTGGAGCCAAGAACATTGATCCAACAGTCTACCTTGTGAGTGTGAGATCAGACTCCCAAAAGAGGCCATTCCTTCTGTCTGGACATCCAGAGACCCTAAAATTAGCCGGGCAGGGGCTGCTGCATTAAGAGGGCCTCCCTTAATGAGTGACGCTTGATCTGATTCAGTGAGTGGGGTGGGGAGAGCAGGCCAGACCAGGGACCTGCACATGCAAAGGCCTAGTGACAGAGAGCTGGGGCAGCGAGGCGCAAGGGGGGGCTGGGAGATCAGCGGGGCCCAGAACACATCCAAGTTAATGCCCACTCTGCATCTGTCCTCGCAGCTCTGGGGGACGGGGAGGACTTCTTCCTTCAGCAAATAATTCCTGGGCATCAAACATGGGCCTAGCCCTGGGGATGGGGCTGTGAATGAGACAGACACAGTCCTTGGCTTCCTGGGACTGACAGCGTAACGGGGTCAACCCACCAGCCCTAGTGGGTGACAACTGAGGAGGATCTGGTGTTTGGGACGCCAGCCCCCCTGTGGGGAAGAGTGGAAAGGACTGTCTTGTGGGAGGCGGGCAGGAGGGACAGAGGAGGGCTTGTTGAAAGCTGGGACCGCAAAGGCTCTTACTGATGCGTCTTCCTCCAACCCCAGACAGCCACAACCAAGGTCCCAGAGATCCGCGACGTGACGAGGATTGAGCGTATCGGTGAGTGAGCGTGGATCAGGCATAGGACCTAGCCCCTGCCTGCCCCCTGTACCCCTGACAGAGCCAACTTACCCAGGACCCCCGAGAGGGAGTCGGCCTGCACACCATCCCACCATCCCCCGTCCCCCCTATCTAAGGAGGGAGGATCCTGAGTTCCAGAGCAGGTCAGATGGCTGGGGGCCGGGGTGGGGTGGACCATGCCAGGCCTCAACCCCAGGCGCTACTGCTGCTGGCTTGGCTTCCCAGGCGGGGCTCCCGGATGCCCCAGCATCCTGCTTGGAAATCGTGAAAGTGGATATTTGCTGAGTGCTGACTGGAGTTGGCCCTGCACTGACTGTCCCAAACCCCCAGCACTCGCATCATCTCTGTGAGGGCGGGGACCTGGTCTGTCTCCGTCCTAGCGGTGTGCCCAGCACAGGCCCTGGCAGACCAGACGCTCCACAGATAACCATTGAATATGAGTTTGCATCCCTTGAATCCTTACAGTAGCCCCACAAGGCGCCTCTTGTGACTGTCATCTCATTTTTAGCTGAGGTGACCAAGACTCAGAGCAGTCAAGCCCCTGGTCCCAGCTCACCCGGGACCAGGAAGTTGGGGTGTAGTGGCAACAACAGGGTGCAGCCTTTGCAAAGAGCCTTACTTGCAAGGAGGAGACTACACTTATTTGTCCACATTCATTCATTCAGAGCTTCCAGAAGAGGCAGTAAAGGGCTCCTGCCTATGAACCTGGGTTCTGGAAGCACGCTGCTGGGTGCCACTTCTGAGCCACGTAGTGAGGGGCTAGTTGCTCTCTGTGCCTCAGTTTCCTTACCTGCAAAACGGTGGGAGAGTAGTTCACCTCCTCGGTTGACATAAGATACAATAAGGTAAAGCACTTAGCTATCAAGGGCCAGCCCTGCTGGGAGCTGAGGACCCAGGAGACTCTAGCTGCACCGAATCCCTGCCCTCGGCGTGCCTACAGTCCAGCACAGGGGTTGACACATCTTTCCTTAAAGTGCCAGATAGTAAATCTTCTCTGTTGAAAGTAATCAATTCTGCTGCAGCAGTGCGAGAGCACCCCCAGATGGTATGTAAGCGAATGGACATGGCTGTGTGCCAATAAAACTTTATTTACAAAAACAAGTGCCCACCCACAGGCTGTAGTTTGCCCAGCCCTGGTCTAGTGTAAAGCATTGGAATCCTGCGTCTTCACCTCTCACTGGCCGTGTGGTCTTGGGCAAGGGACCTAACCTCTCTGAACTCCTCCCCGCCTCCATGTCAATGAGGGCCTGGGGGCAATTATTGAGCCCTGGCCATGATCCAGGGTGATAATAGCTGAGACTCTTGTTCTCAGAGTTACATGGAATGAGATTAGAACCTGGGAGGTCACTCAGACCACCATGTAGCCTAAGAGCCACTCTTATTTACTGAGCATTTACCATGTCCGGCCATCCTCCCAGTGAGGTGGGGAATCGAGGTGCCCCTGTGACCGAGGAGGAAACCAGGGCTCAGCGGGGAAGCCCCTCAGGCCACACATCGACACGAGCTGGCTGATAACCGTGTCTTCTGGTTCTTTCCCCGCACACAGGCGCTCACTCCCATATCCGGGGGCTGGGGCTAGACGATGCCTTGGAGCCACGGCAGGTAGAGCCCAGGGGGCCGGGGTGGGAAGGCTGCTCCATGGGGGCCTCGGGCAGAGGGGACCCAGGGCTGTGGGGAGTACGGGGACTGCGTTATGATCTTCCAGACCTTTGTCTGCGCTGTATTTATAAAATTCAGTGGCATGTGCAGTTTTATCGTTCTTTAAAAAATGGGGGTGGAAAAGGCTTTTTTGGCTTTTTTTCTGAAGTCCCAGCCAACAATGTCCTGTTTGATCTCATCAGCCTGGAGGTGGTAGAAATGCAGTAGTAGCCCAGTAGGAAGTCACCTTGTGTGCTCTGTCACCTCCCACCCCCAGGCTTCCCAGGGCATGGTGGGCCAGCTGGCGGCCCGGAGGGCAGCTGGCGTGGTGCTGGAGATGATCCGGGAAGGGAAGATCGCCGGCCGGGCAGTCCTCATCGCCGGCCAGCCGGGTACTGGGAAGACGGCCATCGCCATGGGTAAGACACCTCTCAGGGCAGGATCTCTTCTGGCCTTGCCAGATGATCCCTCCCGTGTAAGTCAGGGTCAGGTTCAGCCATGTTTAACAGACAGCCCAAAATGGCAGTGGCTTAAACACTATGGGTTTATTCTCTCCCATAGAAGAACCTGAATGTAGGCCAATTCAGCCTTGTTGAACAGTGAAGGCTCCTACCTTCCTGCCTCCACGTCACTTGCTTCCATGTCAGGGTCACCTCATGTTGCAAGAAGATGGCCTACGCTCCAGCCATCCCACCCATACTCCATATGGGAAGAAGGAGATAGAGTAATTGCAATGAGGGTGTACCTCCTAGAGGTAGCTCCCTTTAAGCAGCTGTCTTGGGACTCCCACACACTCTTGCTTATATTTTATTGACTAGAGCTTAATGGCTACACTCTGCTGCACAAGAATGAGACACTAAAACTTATTTTAATATTTTAATTGGGATCACTGCTACCCTAAGAAAATGGGGGGTCTGGAACGAAGGAAGATGGGAAAGATGGGCATTGCATAGACAGCCAGCAGTCTCTTTTGCAATGCATTAGTGATTTAAGATCTTTTTACTCACAACTGTCCCTCATCCTTGTTGAGCTCCTATTCATCCTTCAAAACCCTACCCAGGCATCTTTTCCTCATTGAAGCTTTCCTGGACTCTCCTCTCTTCCCACTCATTCCCACCTTTGTGCCTTGACTGTGGGGCCAGGCAGTGAGAATCAAGGTAACAGCTAGGTCTGCAGTTAAGATAAAGTAGCACTCATTCGGGTACCCTGGTGTGCCAGGCCCTGGACCAGACACTGCGGACACTAAGATGATTAAGACCAAAGTCCTGACTTTAAGAAGCTTCCGGCCTGGAGGAAGTGTTCGTGGACACGGTCCCGTCCAGGGTGATGAACAGAGGAGGCTTCTACCTCCGATGAGGGGTGGTGGGGAGAGAAAACGGGGTGGTGGTTGCCAGGAGAGACTTCCCAGGTGAGTCAGTGCCTAAACTAAGACTTGTAGGATGTCTGGGAGTCTCCTGGACAGACAGTAGGGAGCAGGACACCCAGGCACAGAGTGTGACACACATCTGTAAAGGGGACCAAGGAGAGTTCCCAGCTCACACTGGTCAGGAGGGTTTGGTGACTTCCTGTCCGGGAGACTTGGCTCAGAGCTGGGCAGAGCCCTCAGGAAGGGGAGCTGGCAGAGGGGCTCAGCGCTTGGAGTGATGGCAGGAATGGCCCTGCTGTCTACCAGCCAGCTCCAGGCCCCAGACCATAGAGGAGACCCGTCCCTGTGCTGGTTCCAGACCATGTGGCGGAGTCATGGTTGAGCACCAGTGTATGCCTGCCTGCCCTCGTAATCGCTCCTGTGCAGGGTGCCATCCCGTGCCAGTGCTTGTCATGTTATCGGTCCCATTACACAGAGGGGCAAACCGGCTTGGGGAGCAGACTTCTCAAGGTCACCCGGTGCTAAGCACCGAAGCCGGGATTCGAACCTACGCAGTCTGACTCTCTTACCTTCAATATCAGCCCCTTGCCTCTACCCCTGCTCATCACCCCCAAGCCCTGAGGCTAAACAGCTCTTAGAGGTTGGGAGGCAGGCTTGGCAAGTTATAGAGTCGTAAGGTTCGCCCTCTGGGCAGCGCAGGGTTCTGATCCAGGGCCTGCCCACGCGGCCCTCCGTCCCCTGCCTTCTCTGCGTCGCCCTGTCTGCCGCTCAGCACCCTGCCCCTCTCCTGCTCTCCTGCCTGAGGAGGGAGAAGAGCTGGTTTGCCACAGAGCGGGTGTTGGGGACCTGGTGCCAGGTCCGCCCCCACCTACCCAGGCTGCCTCCCCTCCTTCCCAGGCATGGCACAGGCCCTGGGCCCTGACACCCCGTTCACAGCCATCGCCGGCAGTGAGATCTTCTCCCTGGAGATGAGCAAAACGGAGGCGCTGACACAGGCCTTCCGGCGCTCCATCGGTGTGCGCATCAAGTAAGCAGGGGGTGGTGCCAGCTCCCAGCGGCCTTGGGACATCCCCCCCGGCCCTGGCCAGCTTATCCTGCACCCAAGGGCTCACAGGAGTTGGCAATTCCTGAGGGCCCAGGCCTCGGGCTCTCTCCTTAGATCTGTTCTCTGCCCAGGGAGGAGACCGAGATCATCGAAGGGGAGGTGGTGGAGATCCAGATTGATCGGCCAGCAACAGGGACGGTGAGTCTGCTCCTGAGTCTAGGCTACGCCCAGGGCTGGAGGGTGGGGGTCCACCTGCACTTTTAACACCTGTAAACAGCCTCCTAAATTAGTCTCATCTATTGCAATTAAATTTTGAATTTTAAAAACATGGTAGGAGAGTCTTTAAATATAGGGAAAGCTATTCCCCAGATAGTTCTTTAAATTAGATTTTGATTACAGAAGAAATCTGTGGATACATCCTCCCTTTAAAAATGAACAAGCAGGGCTTCCCTGGTGGCGCAGTGGTTGAGAATCTGCCTGCCAATGCAGGGGACCATGGGTTCGAGCCCTGGTCTGGGAAGATCCCACATGCCGCGGAGCAACTGGGCCCGTGAGCCACAACTACTGAGCCTGCGTGTCTGGAGCCTGTGCTCCACAACAGGAGAGGCCGCGATAGTGAGAGGCCCGCGCACCGCGATGAAGAGTGGCCCCCGCTTGCCACAACTGGAGAGAGCCCTCGCACAGAAATGAAGACCCAACACAGCCATAAATAAATAAATTAAAAAAAAAAAAAATGAACAAGCAAAACTCCCTTTAACTCCCTCCCCAATCCCAGTTCTTTTATGCTGCTGCCTGTCCCTACAAAGGGAGCACCTCACTGTGGAAACAATTCTAGGACACAGGAGAGACTCCAATGTGCTGGGAAAAGCCCGGACTTGGCGACTGTTCATCTTGTGAGGAGGGGCGTGGCATTTTGTTTTCTTAGCTTATCTCGTGGGGAGGGGCGTGGCATTTTTTGTTTTCTTAGTTGTGTTTAGCTGAGTTCTTCTGGGTTTGTGATCGACAAAAACTGCCTTTCATTTGGGTATAAAAAAGGAGTGTTACAGTGGGACCCCTTTGGCCATTCTGTGAGACCTCAGGTCCCTGTTGTTTTTATAGATTTTGTCTTTTAGGTTTTTGTTTGTTTCTTTACTGGATTTTTAATAATAGCTTTATTAATGTGCAGTTGACAACCAATAAGCCACGCCCTTGAAGGTTTACAGGATGTTAGGCTTTGACACACATGCACCCAGGAAGCTGTCACCGCAGTTGTGACAGTGGATATCTTCGTCAAGCCCCCAAAGCTGCCCCATGTCATGCTTGTTCTGAAGCTGTGTTAGGGAGACATCGGGCCCGTCTCTGAGCCCCTTGCCTGGCATGTCACCCCTCAGGGCTCCAAGGTGGGCAAGCTGACCCTCAAGACCACAGAGATGGAAACCATATACGACCTGGGCACTAAGATGATCGAGTCCCTGACCAAGGACAAGGTCCAGGCTGGGTGAGCAGTGGGGGCCGCACCAGGTGGTCAGGGTAGGGGAGCTCTGGCCCTTCCTTTCCTCACCCCCGCCCTCCATCCCCTGCAGGGATGTGATCACCATCGACAAGGCCACGGGCAAGATCTCCAAGCTGGGACGCTCGTTCACACGCGCTCGAGACTATGACGCCATGGGCTCCCAGGTGGGTCAGGGCTCCAGGTCCCCTCCATCAGGCACCAGGATGTTTCTCTCTCCTCCATCACCCCAGGGCCCACAGGGTCTGGATCCTCCTGTCACCCCAACCCCATGTCCCTGGTACTCCTGGTTCTTCCCTGTACCCTCTAGGACAGCTGGGACCCCTCAGCTTGGCACTTGGCTCATGGTTTCCGGGGTCCTCCAAGAACCCCCATATCCTTCAGTGCTGTTGACTGCCCTGGTCTTGACTACCTCTTGGGCCTGGGGTTTCTGGGTAACCCCCATCTGGATTCTTAGTTCCATTCCAGGGAGCCCCAGTCTCCCCCAGACGGCCCCTTGGGCCCCCCCACTTCATGCTCTTTTCTGCCCTTGTCCACACTGAACCCCACCCCGGCCCCATAGACCAAGTTCGTGCAGTGCCCAGACGGGGAGCTCCAGAAGCGCAAGGAGGTGGTGCACACGGTGTCCCTGCACGAGATTGACGTCATCAACTCCCGCACCCAGGGCTTCCTGGCCCTCTTCTCAGGTGAGGCCCAGCCGTCGTCGCCCCCCGCCCCAGGGGGCCTAGCAGCTCCCCTCTCCCTCTCCCATCCACCAGTACGGCCCCCCCCGTGACCATGGCTTTTCCCCTCTTCCTCCATCCCTGTTCGCCGACTCCTGTTCTTCTCCGTCTGTGAGTGTGGTTCTTCTCTCCCCCTGTGTTGCCTCTCTGGGACACCTCCGACTCCCTGGCCCTCCCGTCGTGCTGCCACTCCAGGCTTGGTCTCTCTCCCCTCTGTCCCCGGCGTCCCATCCTTCTGCATCTTGGTCCACCCTCCAGCCCTGGATCCCTGTCTTGTCTCTGACACCCCGCCTCCCGCAGGTGACACAGGGGAGATCAAGTCAGAAGTCCGAGAGCAGATCAATGCCAAGGTGGCCGAGTGGCGGGAGGAGGGCAAGGCGGAGATCATCCCCGGCGTGAGTACCAGGACAGGGCCAGGGCAGGGGACGTTGCGGTGGGGGAGAAGAGTGGGCGCAGGAGGTGGGTTTGACATCCGCCCCCCTGACCCCCAGGTGCTGTTTATCGACGAGGTCCACATGCTGGACATTGAGAGCTTCTCCTTCCTCAACCGGGCCCTGGAGAGTGACATGGCGCCTGTCCTCATCATGGCCACCAACCGCGGCATCACCCGGTGAGCCACTGCCGGCCCCTCAGAGGCCCCTGGGGAGAACGGGGACCTCTGGGTGGTGGGAACGGCCACTGGATAATCAGGGCACGTTTGGTGAGCACCTCGTTAGGGAGGGGTGGGCTTGGCTATCCCCGAGCTTTGTGGCCCAGACAAGACAGTGTACTTTCCCCTCAAACAAAAGTAGGTGGCTGGTCAGGGCTGGTGGGCAACTCTGCTCCACAGGGAAGTCCAGGTGCCATGTTCTTTCTGTTTTCTTGTTCCCTTAAGGCTCCAGTTCCCAAACTGTGTGCCAAGGCACCCCAGGGTACTGCAGAGAACACAGGAGTGCTGTGGGATGTGTTTGGGTTTTTTTTTTGGCTGCACTGGGTCTTCGTTCCTGTGCGCAGGCTTTCTCTAGTTGCGGCGAGTGGGAGCAACTCTTCGTTGCAGTGCGCAGGCTTTTCATTATGGTGGCTTCTCTTGTTGCAGAGCACGGGCTGTAGGCGTGCGGGCTCAGTAGTTGTGGAGCACAGGCTCTAGAGCGCAGGCTCAGTAGTTGTGGCGCACGGGCTTAGTTGCTCCGCAGCATGTGGGATCTTCCCGGACCAGGGCTCGAACCCGAGTTCCCTGCATTGGCAGGCGGATTCTTAACCACTGCGCCACCAGGGAAGCCCCTGTGGGATGTTTTAAGGTTTTAAGGGATGCACAGTGACATGTTTCGGACGCTGCAGAAAATACTACAATTAAGTTGCTTACACCTAACTGCTTAATAGAAATAAAGGGAACGAAGCTTAGTATTTCTCTTGACCTAAGGGTACCATGGAAAAGATCCTGAGACATGAAGGGTACCAGATGCCGTAAAGCTTGGGAACCTCTGCCCTAGGGGGTGCTGTGCCATGTCCTCCCTGCTGGCTCTTCCCCACCTCATCTACGTTTCAAGAGTCCACAGGAAGGTAGAAGGAAGTGGAGGGCAGAGAGCTCGCGAGAGGCTGGGGCCCAAAGGCTGCACCCAGCACGGCCACCTGGACCCATTACCCAGGGCTGCTCAGGTGTGTGGCAGCACCTGGCCGCGCGGTAGCCCAGCGACCAGCACCTCCAGGGCAGCAGCCGTGTGCCAGCTGCAGTGCAGGGAAGACAGGAGCGTGGCTACCGGGGGCCGCAGGCAGGTCGTCCTTGGCTCTGTGCTTGGCCCTTTTCCAGGATGAACTGCTTGGCCCCCTCAGAAGAAGCTCGGGAGGTAATATTGTCTCAGCCCTGCTTTATTATTTTTTTATTTTTTTGGCCATGCATCACAGCTTGCAGGATCTTAGTTCCCCAAGCAAGGATCAAACCCGTGCCCCCTGCAGTGGAAGCGCGGAGTCCTAACCACCCAGACCACCAGGGCATTCCCTCGGCCCCATTTTAAAGCTGGGGACAGCAAGGCCTGGTAACTTGCCCAAGGTCACACGTAGAAGGCGGCAGGGCCAGAATTTGGTATCCAGATGACAGGGTTGGATGAGAGCAGCTGAGAGCATGTTTGTAGCAGCTGCAGGTCAGGCTGTGGGAACAGGGGTGTCTCCTGTGAGGGGCAGCAAACGCAGCCACTCCTCTGCAGATTCCGTATTTGTGGATCTGCTTACTCGCTACAGTTGATTTGTAGCCCCCAAATTGGTATCCATCACACTTTGGCGGTCATTCGCAAACGTGTGCAGAGCAGGAAAAAATTGAATCGCCCACGGCAGACAGTCCAGACAAGGGTCGAAGCAGGCAGTGCTGTGCCTCCTAGTTTCAGTTCACAGGCTGTAAATAAGTGTCCTTTTCCTGATCTATTTAGTGCCACATTTGTCACATTGTATGCTTTTTGTTCCTGGTAACTTTGCTGTTTAAAATGGCCCCCAGCTGTCCAGCGTCGCTAAGCACAAGAAGGCAGGGATGTGCCGTACGGAGAAAACACATGTGTTAGATGAGCTTCCTTCAGGCACGAGTTCAAGTGCTACTGGCTATGAGTTCAGCATGAATAAGTCAATAATGTATATTGAATAAGGTGTCTTTAACCTGAAACCAGGCTACCTATTGGTTGGTTGCCAAAAATTGTGACCAGAGGCTCACAAGAGCCTAACCCTGTATTTGCTAGTTGAATGTTCGCCTCCACTTTGTAGAATGCAGCTACCATGAATAATGGGAATCTGCTGTTTCCTAGCACCACGTGCCAGGCCTTGTGCTGGGCCAGGTGCAGGCGGGGACGGGACCGGCACAGTTGCTTCCCTTGCGGAGCTCTGTGTCAAGCAGAGGAGTGGGACCTTGATCCGGTAATCCCGGACACAGATATCTAGCGAAAACCAGCTCAGCTCCAGGGGGATTGATGCAGTCAGGGCGTGGCTGCGCCTTCGGGCAGTGACACCAGCCCAGAGCTGAAGGCTGCTGGGTATTTGGTCCAGTGAGCCAGCGAGCGGGCTGCGGCCGGCCGAGGGGGTTGGTAGGGGTGGGGTGTTCTGAGTAGAGGGAGTGGAGAGCCAGGTTCTAAGAGCATCACCCTGACAGCCTCCCTTCCCCCTCCTCCCCAGGATCCGGGGCACCAGCTACCAGAGCCCCCACGGCATCCCCATTGACCTGCTGGACCGCCTGCTTATCGTCTCGACCTCTCCCTACAGCGAGAAAGACACAAAGCAGATCCTCCGCATCCGGTGCGGGTGGGGGCCCCCCGGCCTTCCGGGACAGGTCCAGGCTGCAGGCCTGGGAGGCAGGGCTGGTGTCCACCCTGTGTGACACGTGGCGACACTGAGGTCTGAGGGGGAGGTCACTGGGCTGCCAGAAGCAGGACTGGGCTGGGCGTCCAAGCAGTGGCCTGTGATCGGGGTGGGGGGGGGGCTCTTTGGAGAAGGGAGGGGCTGTGCCGGTGACTGACCTTGGGGAAAGAGCCCTGGAAGGCGGAGGCTCAGGAGGCCCAAGGTTTGGGCCCAGCCTGTGCCTCGGTGGCTCTTCTGTGCTTCTGAGGACGTGGACTCCACGTGTACCCCGGGAGGTCCAGCAGCGCCACGGCCCTGGCTGAATGCCCCCTACGCCCCCTGCCCGCAGGTGTGAGGAGGAAGACGTGGAGATGAGTGAGGACGCCTACACGGTGCTGACCCGCATTGGGCTGGAGACCTCGCTGCGCTACGCCATCCAGCTCATCACGGCCGCCAGCCTGGTGTGCCGGAAACGCAAGGTCAGCGGCTGCGTCTGCCCAGGGGTCAGATGAGCGAGTGGAGGACATGCTACTCCCAGGGCTTTCCGTGGGCAGTTGCATTTAGTCCCAGAACCCAAATTTTCAAAGGCAGGGGACTTTGGTCTCTCGGGTTAATTGCTGTGGTTCCCAGCCTGACACATGGGAGGTGCTGAGTAAATATCTATTGGCGGCAAGTTGATGCCATTAAGTCCATTTTACAGGTGAAGAAACTGAGGGGTGGGGAGGTGGGGCCCACAGCCACGAGGTGGCCACGGCAGGATTTGAATCCAGGCGACCTGGCCCCAGAGTCCTCACCCTGACCCGCCTCCTGGGAGGGGCCCACTGAGGTCTCACGTCCCCTGTCAGGGCACCGAAGTGCAGGTGGATGACATCAAGCGGGTCTACTCGCTCTTCCTGGATGAGTCGCGCTCCACGCAGTACATGAAGGAGTACCAGGACGCCTTCCTCTTCAACGAGCTCAGTGAGTGTCCCCCTCCCCGCCTGCCCCAGAGAGGGAGGAGGGAGCCCGGCCTGGAGAGCTCAGGCCCTGCCCTCGGGGCCACACTGACCACGTGGCCTTCCTTCTCCCGACAGAAGGTGAAACCATGGACACCTCCTGAGCTGATATCACCTTCACCCCCGCTTCCCCATTTTCTACCAGAGTTCTGACACTGTGACTTTGTATAAAATGGTTCTGAAACTGGACCTGTTGTGTGTGTTGTGTGTGTGTGTGCGCGTACACAGGCACACACACCCTGAGACCCCAGAAAGACACCCCCAGAGTGCAGTTTGAGAAGTCTTTATTAGGAGGGATAGGGAGGAGCGTCTGCTGGCTCCAGGAGTTGGGGTGGGCATGGGAGGTTGAGGTGGGCATGAGAGGTTGAGGTGGGGATCTTTAGAGGAAGAGGAGGCCTGGGCGAGGGGAGCGGTCACAGGCCAAGGGCTGGGCTCTGGGACCCCCACAGTCAGAGCTGCTGAGGCGGCAGGGCCCGCAGTGACAGCTGAGGGCCACGGGAAAGGAGACCATTGGGTCCACACCAGGTGGGCAGCCGGGGAGCCGGATGGAGGCAAAGCGCAGCTCGCGGTAGGTGCACA
The DNA here is from genome assembly GCF_965194805.1 of Balaenoptera borealis. Taxonomy (NCBI): domain Eukaryota; kingdom Metazoa; phylum Chordata; class Mammalia; order Artiodactyla; family Balaenopteridae; genus Balaenoptera; species Balaenoptera borealis. The sequence continues at coordinate 61,914,000 of NC_138878.1, forward strand.
CTGGCTGGGGCACAGGCGGCAGGGCAGCCGGCAGCACCCGAACCTGGAGGTGGCGGGGTTGGGTGGGGGGGGCTTGGGTGTCTACTTGGGGCCAAGCCCTCCCCCGAGCTCCCCCACTGCACCCTACAGATCCCAGACTCGGGTGTCCAGAGGACCGTCTGTGCTCTCCCACATGCCCAGCCCCTGCCCCGGGTGGCGGGCCACCCTTCCACCCCCGGGGCCACTTTCTGTCTTCTGCGGGCCTGGCCCTGAGTAATCCACCTGGAGCTGAGGTGGCAGCACCCACCCACCCTGGGCAACTCACCATGCTGGGGCAGTAGCCGGCACAGATACTGGTGGTGAAGGTGATGCAGACAGGGCAGGCCTCGTTCTCAGCGGCCAGGGTGGCGTTGATGGGCCGGCACAGCGGCCGCAGTGGCCCCCTGGGTGCCCACACCCCGGCCACGCTCAGCAGCAGCAACAGCAGCAGCCCCTAGGACAAGGCCAGTGCCTCAGGGCCAGCCTGAGCCCTCCGCCCCGAGTCCTTAGCACCCACCCCCCAGCCCTGCATACACACGTTCGGGGACCCTGACGTCTTCCATTCAAGAATCTCCCATCCCCATACCCAGGGACCCCAGATACCCCAGCACTTCAGATACCCACCCTCAGGCCCTGCACCAGCTGCTTCCCTCCTCCTGCCAGGAAGCTTGCTGGCTCTCCACACCCTTCTAGAAAGAGGCCTCCTTTGCCAGGTCACAGGACTCTCCCTCTTCCTTCCAGCCGTGGCCTGGATGTAGTCGCATGGGGCCCAGGGGCCCTGCGGTCTTACCTGGAGCATCTCCATCCTTGGTGTCTCCCCTGCTGCGTTTACCTGGTCTTATAGCTGCGGGCTGTGGGGGCGGCAAGGCCACTGGGGGCGGCAGCATGGTGGGGTAACCAGGACACTAATCTCCCCGGGGGCGAGAGGCAGACAAGGTCGGGGAGATGCAGGAATGGCCCAGTGGCGCCCCCCTCCCCCCACTCCCTGAGTGGCTTCCGCGCCAAGAAGCAGAAGACACCCAAGGTGAAGCGGACTTCACAGACTCAGTCCCCAGGTGCTAGGGAGGCCGTGGTGGGAGCACAAGAAATAGGGTATAGGAGGCCGCAGTTGTGCCCCTTGCCTTGTGGGCCCCCCTCTACCCACCCTGAGGGGAGCCCGCCAGAGGCTGGAGCGCCGCCCGCCCGTCTGACAACCCTCCAGTGGTGATAGGCTGAAGCCTCAACCCTGCTCCACCTGCCGTAGACTGAATCCGACTTCTTAGGAGGGATGTGGCTTCGATGTTGGATTCTGTCACCAGAGGTGGGGGTGTCCACCCAGACGCTCCGCCCCTCCACCAGGGATTCAGCGGGAATCCCACCTGCCCCACACTCAGGCCCCCAGAAACCAGGATGCCGGAACCGAACCCAGCAAAGAGCGTGGTTTAGGCTATTTAACTCTGTTGTCGACTGAGATAAGCTCTGCCCTTTCCGCCGCAGAGGGTGTGTCCCACCCTCTAGCCCACAGCCTCAAGGTACATTTTCCAGGCTCAGTCCCGCCCCCGCGATTGAATGGAAGTGTTAGATTCGCCCCGCCCACGGTCCACGCTCTGCCCCGCCCCCAGGTGGGGGGCGGGGTTCCCGTCTTAGCCCCACCCAGTGTACCCCTAGTCCCAGTCTTCCAGTCTCGGCACTGCCCCCGCTTGGGGGGCGTGTCCAGGGCGGGGCTGGCCCGTCTGGCTCAGACCAGCGCCGGCTTTAAGCTGCCGTAGTTGGAGTTCTCGGTGCTGTAGGCTTGTGGCACGCTGTAGATGCCTGACTCGGGTTTCCAGTGGGGGCCGCCCCAGGGCAGCTCCAGCGGGCAGAAACGGTCGAGCCGGCGGAGTGGGTGCAGCGGGGGGCCGTAGGATTCTTGAGCCAGAGACAGCGCCCCGCGGTGCGGCACGACTGGCATCACCGGACGGGCGCGGGGCACGCGGATTTTCGGCGGCCGGAGTGGCCGAGAGGAGCACGGACCGGGCGGCTGCTTCGGGCCGTGGCCCCAGGCCTGGGGCGTCTCCCCGAAGCTCCAGGAGGTCACCGAGTCCTTGCGAGGGTAGCCTGACAACTCCTTCCTGTCGGGGGTTGGGGTGGAGGCACGATGGGGAGGGCACGGCTAGATAGATCCTCGAGGACACATTTGTAGGAGTCAGGGACCCTTTAGGAAGCATGGGACTGGGGAGTCCTAGCCTGCATTCCGGGGTCCTCGAGGTATTTAAGGGCCTGGAATCTGGGACTTTCGCATCCTCGGATAAGAGTTATCTGGGGGACTCAAATACCAAAGGAGGCCCGCCCTAGACCCTCAGGGCCACGTCCCCAGATCCAGAACTCCTTCTTGGGCCGTTTTCAGGCTTCTTGTTCCTGAGAGTTGACACTAAGTATATACCAGGGCGCTAAAAAAGGTAGGGGCTGGGTCTGAACTTCTGATTATTGCACGTGCAGGAGCTGAAGGCCGAGACTACTGAGTCAGAGACGGGGAGCCAACACCGGGGGGCTCGGCGTCCCACCAGCCTATGCGGGGGCTGTGCAGGGGGGGCGGTGCCAAGGGAGGACCCAGGCTCACTTCGAATAGGCCTGGAAGTCCCGGGCCGAAGTGGTCAGATAGAGCTGATGGCGGTCCAGGATGCCCTGGTCAGAAACAGTGAAAGGCCGGCCGGCCAACTCGGGGTTCTTCGTCCAGGGGATTAGAGCCTGAGGAGGATCGCGGGAGGAGGGATGAGCAAGAAAGGTTTCATACCCCTTTTCATGCCCTGTGCCCCAGACGGAGTTCCTCTTCCTTTGGCCTCAACAGCGCCTCTGAAACAGGCCGACACCCGCCCCCAGAATCAGAATCCTTCCTGGCCAGTTGCACGCCAGTGCACTTCACCTTCGCTCCCCAAATCAGAACCCTTACTAGCCTCACCTGCAAAGTCCAAATACTTTCTGCCCGTCATCGGACACAAAGCCAAGCACCCAGTCACTAAAAAACCTTCCTTGCTCCTCCCCTAGATTCAAACCTTCTCGGTCCCGCCCCTGGAATTCAGCTGTGCCTCGGGCGACTATTACTCCTTACACCTCCCTAACAGGGGAAGCCAGCCCCGCCTTCCGCCCCAGACCGGCCTCGGAATATTCAAGCTCCGCCCACACGTACATTAGGCTACCTAGCTCCGCCCGCAGCCTCAGAACCACCTCCTAGGCCCGCCCCAGGATTTACTAGCTGTGCCCCCAGCCTCAGAGCTGGGATTTCGGGCTTCCAGTCCCCTCCTCCTCCTGGCTCCGCCTCAAAAGGCCTAAGCCCCTTCCCCACTCAATGTAACCTCCAGATTCTGTCCCACTCTTTAGACCCCAGACTCAAAATTCCCTCAGACCCCGCCCCAGGGTCTCAAAGCTCTGCCAGATCCTGCCACTGCGGTCTTCTCTGCTACCTGGGAAGGGCCCCCTCGGTTGTGGTCCGCAAGCTCCAGGGGCTGGGGCCCGATGAAGGAGGTGGCGCCCCGGTCCAGGCTGGGCCAGCCGGTGTACTGAGCCCTCGTCTCACTGCACTGGTGCTTTGTGATCAGAGGGAGGCGCCAGCCGCGGTGTCTGAGCTGCAAGAAGACGACGCGGGGACCCAACATGAGGGCGCACGGGACTCCAGTGCGGTCCCCAGCCTTGTCTCCCGCGGACCTGGGCATCCCAGAACCTTACTTTTTCCGCTACATCCTTGATCCCCACAGTCCGCGAGCGATCCGCAGGTTCTGGGGCCTTGGGCTGCGCGTAGGGCCCGCCGTGGGTCTTGGGCACGTGGGCCGAGCCCGAGGTTGTCTCCCATCTGCTTGTGACCTCGTCGAAAGCCCAAATACGCAAATCCTGCTTTGCGGCCGGGGGCAGGGGCTCCGCGACCGTGGACTGAGGAGAAGGTGCAGGACGTCAGCTAAAAAGACTCAGGAGTCTCGTCCGCAAGCCCTGATCTTTCCCAGTCAGTCCCCAGCCCTTTCCTCCCGCCAGTTCCAGGCATCCGGGTTCCCTGACCCCTCCTCTCTCAGACCCAGTCCCTGGAACCCTCCTCCTTCTGCCAGACAGGACTCTAAGCCCGGAACCCCCTTTTCTCTCAGCAGGTGTCTGGATCCCCAGGCCCCTCCTTCAGTCTGGGCCCCCAGTCTCCTCTTGGCTAAGAGCCTAGGGTCCTCTCACCTGCACAGTGGGCGGGGGAAAGGGCACGGGCGGGATACAGTGGTGGGCGACGCCACTGCTGGTGAGATGCCAGCTGGGCTGGGATCCAGGCACCTCTGTCCCAGAGATGGGGGACCGTGGGGGACCGGAGCGCCGAGCTAGGGTCCGACCCGCCATGGTCCCACCCCCGCCCCGTAGCCTAGCAGGAGCCGGCTTGTTGTTGCTGTTGCCCCGGGTGACAGAACCCGCCCACCCTAAACCCAGCCAATGGAGGGCCTGCAGGCGTGCAGATGGATGGAGTGAGAAAGACACCCAGGCAGGAGGGAGGAGGATTTTGAGAGAGGAGTACAGAGACCCCAAGAGGGGCACAAAAACTCAGAGAAATGCGGGGGTGGGGACGGAGACCCAGAGGGAGAGGAGGGCAGAAAGAGAGGGGGAGAGCAATGGAAGTCCAGAGTTCAGAGAGTTTGAGATCCAGAGACCCAGAGAGGGGGCAGCAGAGAGAGGGGGACAGAGACCTGGGGCGGGGGGTGGTCAGAGACCCAAAAATAGAGGAACAGAGGGAGAGGAGGGCAGAGCTACCCAGCGCATCAGGGCATCCATGAGAAACATCCCCCTTTCCTATAGGGTCCCGGTCCTCTTGGCCACCTCCTCCCTCTGCCAGGACAGCCCACCTCGGCAGCAGAGGGCAGGGGTGAGGGACTGGGTAACGATTTCCAGACTTCCCCAGGGCTCTCCCTCCCTCCCCGTGTGTGCTGAAGGACTCAGCATCAGCTTCGGCTTCTTCTGTCCTGCCTGCCTTTGATTTGGTTGAAAACTTCCACCTGGGTATGGGGGTGGGTGAAGAGGGAGGGACCCACGGGGAAATACTTGGCAATAAAGAGGTGGGTGTGGAAAGAGCTTTGCTGAATGAGAAAGAAACACACACAGGAATGGGTGAGACAGTGAGTGAGAAACAGGGACAGAAAGAGAGCTAATGACCCAGAGATGATGGGACAGGAATTTAGACAGAGAGACAGCAAAGGAGGCGGCAGAGAAGAGAGCGGGAACCACAGACCCGGAACACAGAGATGTAGAAACAAGGGCAAAAGTGTGGTCTGTGTCTGCATGCGGCTATGGAATGGTAATATATGAAGGGGTGTCCTGAGGGTGTGGGGTCTACCCCTGACTTCTCTTGTCACTTCCTCACTTTAAAGCCCTTTTGGTCGAAGCCTCTGCCTCCTCAGTCCCCATTATCTCATCCCACCAACCCATTCTTCAGACAGGGAAAACTGAGGCTGCCTTCTGCAGCCTGGCCCAGGGTCCCACTGACCACCTCATTCAGGCTTCTGGGGCCACTTCTCCTGTTGGATTTTCCTGGCTCACTCTAGGCTGATCAGGGTCCAAATCTCCCCTGATCCCAGCCAGGGGGCAGGCCAGTTGGTCAAAACCTCATGCTCTACTCAATGGACAATGGTAAGGTCTATTTCTTCACTAGTATAGGGTAAAGGTTGGGACAGGGAAGAGGGGTAGAAACCTGATTCCAACTCCCCACCAAGGCCAAACTCTTAAGCATCCTGACATCCTGTCATTCAACCTTGCTTGTGCTCCTGCTGTGATAGGTAGCTCACTACCTCAAAACAGAATATCTAAGTCAACACTTGCCCTATCTGACTAAGTAAGATTTCTCATTCGAACCCCAGCTCCCAACTAGTTGCCTACATGTTCCAGTTTTTATGCTCCCATACACACTTCTTGACATATCCCCTCCTTGTCACTCTCTCCAGGGTGGGCAAGGTGATGTCCTCTGAGATCGCATGGTCAGCAGCTTAGAAGCTGAGGGCCTCCAATGGTCAAATCCACCAGAGCTGATCTGACAAGTTGTGTATTAGAGCTCATAAACAGTAGGCACTCAGAAAATATTGGCTATCATCATCATCATCATTATTACCCTCAAGTTCATCCAAGAGAACTCCTATTCATCCTTCAAAACCCCATTTGGTTTCACCATCTGTCTTTCTTGCCCAGATTGAGCTCTCAAAATCAGAGAGCTGTGATTTTTGTGACCATTTGACGAGTTCCCAAACTGAGGCCTAGAGCAGCCAGGCCACCCCTGAGGTCTTTCAGCATCCAGCTCTCTTCTTCCTCTACCTGCCCAGTTCCCGGGCATGGGCCTCAGGCCCGGCCAGTCCGGCTGAGGAGCGTGCAGACACAGGCAGTGTCAATTCGAATCCATCGCCAGCCCACACGGCCCTGGGCATCGGTAGTCAATGCCCGCACGTAGGACTGCTTGGCCTTACACTCAGACACCCAGTGCCTCCGGTCCACACCCCGGCAGCCTCCTCCACCCCCACTGGGGCCACCTTCCCCAGCGCTGTCAGCCTTGCAGCGGGTTTCAAAGAAGTACTGGCGAAGGGGACTGCCGCCAGCCGCAGGCACCTCGCCCAGCACCTCCACCTCGCGCCCACGCAGGTCCACAGCAGTCCGGCGGTCTGTCACCCAGCCGCTGACTGCGTCACACACAGCCAGCTCTCCGCGGCGACTCGCTGGTGCTGTCTCACTCACCCCCCGCCGACTGCGGTTGGCCGGGCTGCCAGCTGGCTCCCCAAAGGCTCCAGCCTCCAGCAGGAAGAGCAGAGGGGGCCCAGCGGGGGTACCCCTGGACAGGGCTACTCGGGGGGACAAGAGGTCCCACTCGGGGACTGGAAATGGGGGCAGGGGTGAGGGTGAAGCGTGGGGCTCCATTGGGACACTGGGTAGGAGGAAAAGTAGGAGGATGGGGAGGGAGCCTGAGGGGTGGGGGAGCATCTCGCTGAGCACCTGAGGATAGAGAGAGGGAAGATGGAATTAGAGAGAAGGATAATAACTTAGTGGTGGGGGCCGATGGGAACTCCAGGGGGACCTGTGTGCCAGAACCACAGGGAGGCGGTTCTGGCACTTGTTCTAGAACTTCGGGGGACCCTATATTCTAGGACTTCGATAATGCCCAACTTCTAGATTAATCATAATTAGTCTACTATTATTACTATTAATAGCCAACAAATGGGGAAATACAGGCAAATGGGGAAATACAGGCTCAGAGAGGTTAGTGACTTGCACCAGGTCACACAGCCAGCAAATGCCGGAAGTGGAACTTGAATCCTGTCCCAGCAACTCCACTCTGCCATCCTGTCTCTACAACCCCAAGGAACCCTAAGCCCTGCAGCCTGGAGGAGGTTTGAGTTTCCAAAATTCTGAGAAAGGTCATGTTCTGGAATCCTAGGGAGACCCAAGTTCAGCTTAAAACTGCCACTGTGAAGGCAAGACACTTCCTCTCAAGTGGGGCTTCAGTTTCCCTGTCCATGAAACTGGCCCAGGGCTGGGAGACACTGGCAGGGGTGTGGATATTGCAGTTTCTCTAGAACATTCTGGAAGCCTGTGGATTCTGGGAAAGGATGGCCTGGAGAGGACTGAGAAGAAGTGGGTGGTTACCAGACCTGTCAGCACCTCCTCCGCCTCCGAGCTCCGGGGTTGGGGGCCCCCAGGCTCCGGGGGGCCCCTGTGGGGGACGCAGGTGGCCCCCTCCTTCCTGACATCTCAGTAGAGGGAGGAGGCAACCACCTAGCGGAGGAAGGGAACAGGTAGGTTATAGAGGCAGGTGGAGGAGGGGGCCTGAACACTCCCCTTCTCAGTGTTCCTCTCAAAGTGTAGGGGACCAAGAGCCAAGGCTGCATCCCCCTGCTAGAGGCCCCTGCCCTGCCCAGGTGATGGCTCCTGGATGGAAAGCAGATGGGGGGAGGAGAGGGGAGGGGAGACGCTGAGGATGGAGGCTGGAAAAGATTACATCCTCCTCAGCCCATTCATCTCTCAGACAGGGCAGGGGCGGGGCTGGCCTGGACACCCGGGTCCCTGAGGGCCCACACTTAAGAAGCTCCGGGTCCCCGAGGCTGCTTCCTGGAATGTTCTCTCCTCACAGGACAGGCCAGGGCCCGTCCAAGACTTCTACTGCACATACCTGGCGTGGCCGCCTGCCCTGGCTGGGAGATGGGGAAATGGGAAGGGGGAATTGTGAAGAGGGGCACATGCTGACCCAACCAGAACCCGGAGTGTAGGTTCCCAGCTGCCTCCTGCCTCAGATCTGGAGTCCTGGGCCCTAGCTGCCCCCTCCCTTAGGAGAACAGGCTCTCGCCCCCTCCTCACTCAGACCCAAAAGCCCCGGCCCCAGCTGCCTCCTCTTTCAGGAACTCAGGTCCCCAGCTCCTTCCCTCAGATGCGGGAGTCCAGGCCCCCAAATCCCTCTTCCTTCAAACCCAGGAGTCCGGACCCCCAGTGCCCTCCTCCTTCAGACCCTGGAGTTCTGGAGTTCAAGCTCCTTCCCAGGTACTCAGATATACGGACTCCCCGGCCCCCCCTCCCCCAGAAGGTTTAGCCAGGGGGTCCGGACTCCCTCTGGGACACTGCCCTCCTGCCTCAGTTTCCTCCGCCAAGCCCCGCCCCCGCCGGCCCCGCCCCCGCCCCCCCCACCCGGGGGCAGGGCGACCCGGACGCCGGAATCCCGGGGGAGGAGGCGCGGAGGCTCTCACCTGGGGCGCACTCCTCGGCTCCCCCGGCTGCCCCTGGCGCGGCGGCGGCTCCTCCTCCTGCTCGTTGGCTGCAGGGACGCCCGCTCGCCCGCCGGCTCCTCGTGGCACAGGCTCCCGAGGGCCCGGGTCGGGGGCGGGGGCGGGGCGGCGCCCGACGGCGGAGGAGGGGCCGGGGGATCCCGCCTTCCACACGCGTGCCGAGACCTCGGAAGCCTGGCCTGGCTAGCTCAGCCCTCCGCCCGCCTCGCTCAGCCCTCCGCCCGCCTCAGTCCCAGGAGGCCAGGCGCCAGCACCCCACTCCCTCCCTCAGACCCCGGAGTCCGGGTCCCCAGCCCCCTCCTCCCCCGGATCCAGGAGTCCAGGTCCCCCAGACCCCTCCTCCCGCAGACTCCGGAGTCTGGGCCCGCGCAGCTCCCGCCTCCTTCAGACTCAGGAGTCTGGACCCCCAGCCCTTTTCTTCCTCAGCTCCAGCCCCCTCCTCCCTCAGACCCAGGAGTCTGGGCCTGAGATTCCTTTGCGTTCTTTTGCCAGTGAAGTGTCAATCCCCGGACAGATTCCCACCCTCCGCTCTCATCCCCAACTCTCCCGGGAGCTCCAGGCCAGACATTAACCAGCTGGGCTCGGGGAGTGATAAGGCCCGAGGCCCCGGGGAGACGCTGCCTGAGGGGGTCTCTCCCACATAAGTCCTCTCTGCTGGAATTTCCTGGGTGGGGACTGGGGAGAGGGTCTTGTCTTGAGTTCAGATAAGAGCAACTCAAGGTATTCTAGGACCCGGAGATAGACAAAGATATGATTTGGCAACAGAATGACCTGCTTAGAGAAAGAAAGTGAATAGTGACAGATGAAGGGAGGTGGGGGAAAGGCACAAAAATGGAGAGGAAAAGGGGACAGACTTCCAGAGAAAGAGGGAGACAGAAACCCAGAGAGAGAGAGAGAAGACACGGATGCAGAGAGAGGGGACAGACATGCTGAGAAAAGGGGATAGAACCCCACAAGGGGGACAGAGACCCAGAGAAAGAGAGACCTTAAGACAGACGGAGATCGGACAGGAGTTGGAGTCCCGGGACAGACTTAACGCTTCACCCTTCCCCTGGAGCTATTTTCAGGAGGAAAGCCGACACCCGCCTTCGTGGAGGGGGGGGGGGTGGTCATCCCATACCCCTCCCTCAGCCTAAATATAGCATGGCAAGGTGGCGGGAAGGGTGTCCCCGGATTAGGGTGTTCCCCTCACCTCTCCCCATCCGAGCCAAGGCCACATAGAAGGCTGCTGCGGTTGTTTATTGGGGTGGAGGAGGGGCGCTTCCCAGTCTTTGAGTGTCCACTCGGGTCACTTCCCTGACCTCGCCATGCTTCCCATACGCCTAAGCACCGAACATGCCCCGCCCCCTACCAGAGGAACTTTATGCAACTTTCAGTCTCTGATGGGGTAGTAGGGGTGAGTTTTCAAAGAGTAATGGGAAACAGTTTCCGTCTCCCCCTCTCTCCTTGGGTCTCTGTCCCCCCCTCTCTGTATCCCTCTCCTCTCTGTCTGGGTCCCTGTCCTTCTCTCTTCTCTGGATCTCTGGCCCCTCCTCTCTGGTCTCGTCCTCCTTCTATGGGTCTTTGTCCGCCCTCCTGTCTCTTACCCCCTCCCAGACCGCTGCCCTCTTCTCTCCTGCTCTCCCTCCTCCCCTTGGGTATCTCTGTCCTCTCTGCACGTGTCTCTTCCTCTTTGGGTCCCTGTGCTGGGCTCTGTGCCTGCCTCCCAGACTCTGCCCTGTGTCTGTCACTGTGAGGGGGTCTGTCTCCATTTCTTTTCCAAATGTGCCTTTCTCTCCATTTCGGAGAGAAGTGTTATATTATTTAAAGGTTACATTTTTTTCAACCTTTATCAAACACTTCTCACAGTCTGTACCTTCTTCTATCTCTCTGTGTAAAAAGGTGGTTGGATTAAATCAGAGGTTTCCAAACGGAATTTGTTAGCCACATTCTGAGTTGTCAAGAGAGACTCCTCAAGCCAGTTCACACCCTCCGATGCATCACACTGGTGCTCCTAAGTAAGATTTCATTTGACCAAAAAAGAAAGGGGGGTGGTTTCCTAGCTAAAAATAACAACAACAACTCTCTGTAAACCACTGGATGGATTTTAATAAATTAATACAAGTACTTTGAAAGTTACGTGGCACATAGGCAGCCCTATATATGTGAGTGACGTAACCATCCTCCTCTTCTTCCTCCTCCAAATGCCCTTTTAGTACTGAAAGACCTCTGACCTTGGGTAACCCCCTCCCCTCTGAGCCTTAGTTTCCTCATATGTGAGAAATGAGGCTGTTAGACTCGGGAAGTCCTGTGCAGACCAGCAGGCTGATGGGGACATGTAGGGTCAAGCAGCAGGCCACAAGTCCAGCCCCCCCATCCCTCCCCGGGGACAAGCCACGCGACCTTGGGAAGCCACGCCCATGCTCTGAGACACTGCTTTCTCCCCAGGAAGATAGAGTGGGCCCTGCAGTTTGTCTGACACACTTCTTGAGCTGCGGGAGGTTAGGGTGGTGCGTCCTGATTTGGGATCCCTTTGTGATGCCATGGCACACACTGTGCATCTCTCTCAGGTTCAGGGGCACTGACTTTTTCTGCCTTTTTCTTTTTTGGTTCTCTTTCTCTGGGGTGCTCTGGTCTCTTTCCAACTCTGGGTCTCTGTCCCTCTCTCTCTGGGTGCCTGATACCTGCCCCCTCTGGGTCTCTGTCTCCCCCTCTCTTTGGGTCTTTTTCCCCTCTTGGGGTTTCTTTCTCTTTCTTTCTCTGGGTCTCTATCCCTCCCCAGCTCTCTGTCCCCCTCCCTTGGGTTTCTATCCCCCCATCATGTCTGAACAGAGTACAGTTTCTCCCCCTTTCCCCTTCCCTTGTGGCTCTGATCTCCATGTCTGGAAGGAAAACTCCAAGGGAAGACAGATAGAGGAGGGGTTTGAATGGCAAAACAAAGCAGGTGTGGGGTAAATGTAAGGGGCATCTACATCTTCCAAGTTCACCCAGAAGCTTTCTGTGTGACCAACTGAATCTACAGATACAGAACCTAGCCCTGCCCCTTATAGGGATGACACGGGGCAAGCCAGTTCAGTTGGTCTCCTAGAGTCCACATAGCACATTCACTCCTTGACACATGATTCCTTCCCAGTGCTGTTATCCTTGGGTCCTGGCGCTACCATTAAATGCAAAACAAACCAGCATGGCCCTGTGGTGCTCATACATACAGTCCAACTCAACCCAACGTTCCTACAGGACTCAGGGACGCAACTTGATGTAACCCAAACCAAACAGTTGTATGACCCAACTGAACTGGTCCTACGAGGTTCACATGATTACACAACTCATTACGACTCAACTCATTGTAGCCCCGACAAACTTCTAGCCACATAACTCTACACAATTCAACACAACAGAACCCTGAAAGACTCCTATGCTCATACATTCCAACCCAACTTAACCTCATATAACCTAGAAAGCTCACATTCTATCACATGACTCTTCGTATTTCTACATGACTCACAAGTTCACAGAACTTAAAATAACATGGCCCTAGAAGAATCACAAAGCCACGCAGTTTCCAGTGTCTCAACCCAACTCTCCAGCACCATGCATGAACACACAATCAGTCCCAACAGTGCCGTGGGTGACCACCTTACTTGATCCAACATGGCCCTAGGGGACTCATAAAACCACAGAATCCTGCATAATGCAGTTGGACAAGACTCACCTACACTCGTAACCCAACCCGATCCAACATGGAACTAAGAAACTCACAAAATTATGTGACAAAACCTATCTCAATACTACCCCAAGCTTTGCACAACCCAATGCAATACAAACCGATGAAGCCTCCCCCTCAAATCAGCATAACCCATTGCCATTCACTGTCACCTAAGGAGGTACCCACAGGGGCTACCAATCCACAACTCAAGACCCAATAAGACTTAGTGTTCCCCAACCCATTACCACTTAACTTAGTTCTTCCTAAACCCGACACCCTCCCCCCAACTTTCCTTCCTCCCTTCCCTCCCTCCCTCCCTCCAAGGAAATGTGAGGTTCTGCAGACCTCAACTGTCCCTCACACTTCGGTGACCATGTGTTTCCCAGGCGGAGGCCAGAGGAGTGTAGGTGGGAGCTCAGGAACCTCTCGATCCACAAACCCCCCATTGACCTTGCCCTCCAGTGGGCAACAGGGCTGCGTGTCCACATGGCTGTACATCCCGGCCTCTTCGTCATCTGTCTCCCGGTGGTAAAAGTAGCTGAAGTTGGAGACAATGACTGGCACAGGTAGGGAAATGGTCAGCACGCCGGCAATGGCGCACAGAGAGCCCACTATCTTGCCGCCCACAGTGACGGGTGCCATGTCTCCATAGCCAACTGTGGTCATAGTGACCACCGCCCACCAGAAGGACTCAGGGATGCTGGTGAAATGGGACTCTGCCCGGTCGGCCTCGGCAAAGTAGACTGCGCTGGAGAAGAGGACCACACCAATGAAAAGGAAGAAGATGAGGAGGCCCAGCTCTCGCATGGAGGCTCTTAAGGTCTGGCCCAAGATCTGCAGGCCCTTTGAGTGCCGGGACAGCTTGAAGATGCGGAAGACGCGTACCAGTCGGATGACTCGCAGGATGGCCAGTGACATGGCTGGCTGGCCCACCCCCCGCTGCCGGGCCAGCTCGGTACCCAGTGCCACAAAGTAAGGCAGGATGGCCACGAAATCGATGAGGTTCATCACGTTCTTGAAGAAGGCTGTCTTGCTTGGGCAGGACGCCAGGCGCACCAGCAGCTCGAAGGAGAACCAACAGATGCACAGCGTCTCCACCACAAAGAACGGGTCATCGAAGGGCAAGCGAGGTGGGAGTCCAGGCACTGGGCTGGAGCCGTTCAGCCGAGCCGGAAACTGCAGAGAGGAAGGGGTTCAGGGAGGACCATGCCAGGGCTGGGACGCACTGGAATGGCCATATTTGCTGTTTAAATATTCAACTACTTCTTTACAAATTGGTCAATAGCTGCTGCCCCCAGAACCCCGGTGACCTAGCTGTAGTACACTCCTTCTCGGGACCCGCAGGGAAGGCTGACTTTAGGGTCCCTGATCCTTCATTGGCAGGGCCTCCTGAAATAATGCTTGAGTAGGGCTCAATCTCTTCCCTCCCAAAATCCCGCCCCCGGAGTTGAATTTCCAGTTGGCGAGTGTCCCCATCCTAGCCCCACTCCCTTGTGCCCTGCCCTCCCCAAACCCAGCCTGGACCATAATGGTTAAAGACCTTATCTTTATGCCAAAACCCGGGCCCCTCCCCTCACGGCCCTCAGCTCAACTTTCTTTATGATGGATTCCTTTTGCCCCAATCCTCAGGCCCCACCCCTCGATCTGCAGCTCCCTCGGCGGCTTTCTTGAGGTCCCAGATCTCACTACCTCCAGCCCATCCTTCCCATTGGTTACTGCCAGCCGTATAGACCCCCGATTTTTCAGTCTCGCCTTATCCCTCAGTTTTGATTTCTTAATACACCTGTCCTCCTGTGCTCCTGCCCTCCAAAAGCCGGGTTTCTCACCTACCTCAGCGCACGCCTTCTGATAAGGCAGGTCCTCCTACTCAGATCCTCAGGCCCCGCCCCATTAAGCTATACCTTTCCCGCCCCCAGCCCAGGATTTAATGTAGAGTCCCCTGGTCTGGTGCCGTCCCTGGCTTGCCCACCTCTCACAGGCCTTTGCCCACCTTTGATTGGTCAGGTCTTCCAACCAGGCCCCCAATGCCTTGCCCATCCACAGCCAGGCCCCACCTTCCTGAGAGGCCCCACCTCCCACTGCCCCTTACCCCACCTTATGATTGATTGGCCAGGACCCCGTGGACCTCGTCCAGCTCCTCCCAAACCCCGCCTCTCCACACGCAAGCCCCGCCCCCTCACCGGGCCAGCTGCAGCCACCGCGGCGAACCCCGAGTTGTCGCGGTCGTCGCGGAAGTCGGGCAGCGTCTCGAGGCAGAAGACGACGATAGAGACGAGGATAACAAGCACCGAGACAACGGCGAGCACGCGCGCGGCCTGCGAGCTCTCGGGGAACTCGAAGAGCAGCCAGAGCTGGCGCGCGAAGGCGCGGCGGGGCAGGGGGCGCTCCGATGGCAAGGGGCAGCCCTCATCCTCGCGCAGGCGCGCTAGCGCCGCGGCGCCCAGCCCATAGAAGGCCACCTCCTCCAGGAAGACGTCGAGCGGCACGTGCGCCGGCCGCCGCAGGCGCCCGCCGGACTGGTAGTAATAGAGCACCGCGTCGAAGCTGGGCCGGTGCCGGTCGAAGAAGTACTCGCGGCGCGCGCCGTCGTAGAAACGGCTGCGGCGCACCGGGTCCCCGAGCAGCGTGTCCGGGAAGCGGCCCAGCGTGCGCGCCCGGGTCTCGAAGCGCAGCCCAGCTACGTTGAGCACTACTCGCTCGCAGCAGCCGCACGGCGGCGGGCACCCGGGTTCCATGGCGCGCGCAGCCCCGGCGACCCGCGGACGGACGTGTGGCCCCCGACGCCCGACCCGGCCCGGCCCCGCCTCGGCCGCCGCCGCCCCAGCCGCCCCAGCCGCCCCAGCCGCCCCAGCCGCCCCAGCCGCCCCAGCCTGGTGTCCGGTGTCCACGCGTAAAAATAGCCCGGCCGTGCGGCCAGGGCGCGGGGGAGGGGTCGCCATGACCCCGGCGGGGCAGAGGGCGTTCGGGCGCCCTCTGCCGGGGCGCCCGCCCTTTACCCCCAGGCGACGCGGCGCTGCGCTTTCTCGGGGTCCACCTGGCCTTCCGGGTTCCTTTCCCTCTGTCTCTCCATCGCCTGAGATCTCTGTCCTGCGTCTCTCCGGGTTTCCGTGTATGTCTCTCGTCTATGTTTTTATGAGTATCTGAGCCGCTCTGTTGGAGTCACAAATTTCCATCTCTTTGTCTCTCTCTCTCGTTCTTTTGTATGTCTCTGTGTCTGGCTATGTCTTCACTTTGGGTCTCTGTATCTCTGATCTCGGGGTTGTATCTCTGAGTATCTCTATGGGTCATTTATCTCTGAGCTTTGCCGTTCTAGGGTCATCTGTGTCTGGGGATTCCCGTCAGTCTCTGTGTCTTGGTCTCTCCGAATCTCCGTCTTCCTTTTGATTCTTGTATCTCTATCTCTGTTTATTTCTTGTCTCTCTTGGTCTCTGTCTTTCCCCTCTGTCTGGGTCTCTCTGCTTCTTGTCTCTCTGGGTCTCTTCTCTCTCATTACCTCTCAGCCCGCTGTGTCTCTGTCCCTGGGATTCTCTGGGTCTCCCCTTTGGGTATCTTTCTTTCCCTGTTTCTCTGAATTACTGCAAGTCTCTGTCTCAGGGCCTCTGGAGGACCGAGCCTCTCCCGAGTCATATCTCTGAATCTCTCTCTGACATTCACCCTAGGTTGTCTCTGCCATTGTCCTGGTGGTTTCCCCATCCTGGGGATGCTCCAGCAGCTCTAAACCCTGAGCATGTGTCCCCCACACGGTGTCCCCTCGCTCGGGTTGCCCCTACCCCCACCCCCCGGGTCTCCACCTGGATTCTCTGCCGGACTTTCTTAGACCCAGCAAGGCCTGAGCTGCAGCCCTGAATAGGGCAAAAGGAGGCCAGGCCTGCCAGGAACAGGTCAGGGGTGGGCTGGGGAAATGCCGCAGGGTCACTCGAAGGGACCAAAGGACAGACAGACGATGGCCTTCCAGCCACCGGTGTCCTATGACACGGGGTAAAAATAGCCCCACCCGATGTGCTTGGCGGGAAGTCGTGGGGATTGGACACCCGGACTCCAGGGAATGAGGCCCCGGGCGCCCTCTGCTGGGGGAGTAGAGAGAGACACTGAAGGTTTTAACCCCCTAGGAATTCTGGCACTCTTTCTCTTCCTGTCTACAATTTCTTTCTGGGATGCTATGTCACCATCCATCTGGATTTCTGTTTCCCTCTCTCTGTGTCTATGTCCCTTTTTTTCATGGTCTTTGGCCCTACCCGTGTCTGGGTCTCTGTCTCCCCATCTCTCTGGCCTTTTCCCTTCTTTCTGGTCTCCTTTCTTCTCTTTTTTTTCTCATTCTCAGAGCCCACAGAGATCCCTCTTTGTGGGTTTCTGAATGCTCTGTGGGCACCGATCTCGCCTCCTCCCTGCAGCCCTATCTCTTAACACCCTCCTACCACTGAGCCTGGAGGTGGGCACTCCTTCTTGCCACTTCCAGACAATTCTCCCTCCCTCAGCTCCTTTGAAGCTCAAGTTATCCATGGACACCTCTTCCCAGCCTTCCCTAAAGAACTCATCCCTTTCCCTTCTGCCCACTCCCACTCTTTCATGGAAGATTTTCAATCCTGGCTCTATATCCATCACTCTAAAACGACTGTCATAATTCTTAATAATTTCAATATCCCCATATAGATGATTCTGCTAAAACCTGGCCTGTACTCGGTTGTCTTTTCCAAAAAGGACCATATTTTTTGTCCGAGCCATGTCACACCCTATCTTGTGGAGTCCATTCTCCAGCTTTTGGTGAGACTCTCAACTAACAGACCACCTTGGAAGGGACGCAGTGTGATTTCCGAGGTTGGATCATAACAGGCAACCTTCCACCCCACTCTTTTCCTTGGGACACTTGTGCAGGCTAGATGACAAGGCCCATGTGGAGAGGACCCTAGGCTACTAAACTCACAGCTGATCCCCAGCACCAGCCTGCAGCCACATGAGTGAGCCATCTTAGAAGTCCTCCTGCCCCAGCCAGGCTATCCCCTGGAGGAGAGATAAGCCTTCTCCCTGAGGCCCTGCCCAGCTTGCAGACTTGTGAGTGAGATAAATGATCTTTATTGTTTTCAGTCATACAGTCTTTGGGTGGTTCGTTAACACACACCATGATACTAGATAATCCACACGTGGCCTCTTGGTACTCTGAACCCATCATTTCCATCCATCTTGCCCTCTGATCTACCCCAGCCCCCTTCCTTCCTTTTTTACAGTTTTATTGAGCTACAATTCACATACCATACAATTTACTCGTTTAAAGTATACGACATGGGACTTCCCTGGTGGCGCAGTGGTTAAGAATCCACCTGCCGATGCAGGGGACACGGGTTCGATCCCTGGTCTGGGAAGATCTCACATGCCTCAGAGCGACTGAGCCCTTGAGCCACAACTACTGAGCCTGCGTGCCACAACTACTGAGCCTGCATGCTGCAACTACTGAAACCCATGCGCTTAGACGCCACTACAATGAGAAGCCCGTGCACCACAGGGAAGAGCAGCCCCCACTTGCCACAACTAGAGAAAGCCCACGCGCAGCAATGAAGACCCAATGCAGCCCAAAATTTTTAAAAATAAATAAATGTAAAATAAAATAAAATAATTTTAAAAAATAAAGTATATAACCCAATGGTTCTTCCTATATTCATAAGAGTTTTGCATGCATCACTGCAATCAATTTTAGGCAATTTTTGTTTTCCCCCCAAAGAAACTCTACACCTGTATCTATCTGTCCCCCTTGATTGTGCCACCCACTTTCTCGGTCATACCCTTGTCCTTGTCATTATCAGTAACTACACCCACTTAAAACTTTTTTTTTTTTTTGTGGCCACACGGCGCGGCTTGCAGGATCTTAGTTCCCTGACTAAGGACTGAACGTGGGCCACAGCAATGAAAGTGCCAAGTCCTAACCACTGGACCTCCAGGGAACTCCCCAAACTACTTTTTTCTTCCTCTTTTTTGTTTGTTTTTGTTTTTTATGGGAGTTTAGTTGATTTCCTCTTCTTTTTTTAAAAAAATTATTTTATTCAAGTATAGTTGATTTACAACGTCAATTTCTGCTGCACGGCACAGTGATTCAGTTATACATAAATATACTTTTTCCTCTTCTTTTCCGTTATGGTTCAGCACAGGATCCTGAATATAGTTCCCTGTGCTACACAGTAGGCAAACTCTATTTTTATCACCCCATTCTCTGTCCATGCGCTCCCTTTTCCCACCAACCAAATAAAAAAAAAACTTTCGAGGGAGTTCCCTGGTGGCTTAGTGGTTAGGATTCTTGGCTTTCACTGCCATGGCCTGGGGTTCAATCCCTGGTCGGGGAACTGAGATTCTGCAAGCTGCGGGGGGTGCAGCAAAAAAATAAATAAATAAAAATAAAGCCAACTTTCAAGCCCACCAGCATGTACAATGCACGGACCCCATTAGATTCTCATTATCTTTGACTACCCCCATCTTGTCCTCCCTTCCCTCTTCCCCCTGCTTCCACCGTTCCACGGTCCCCCATAAAGTCACTCTCCTTCGGATGTCTTTCCCTTCTTTGCCTATGATCCCCTCCAGGGCACTGTTGGGGTGAAACCCTAACCCTAGTAAATCCTCTCACCCACTCTGTGCCTTCCCAGGGGGCTCTGAGGGGGGCTGGACCCCAAATCCCAGCCCTCCTGTGACCCTGCTCTGTGTCCTTCATCAACGTACACTCAGCACCCGCCACACACACAAGATGGCGATTCCCCATCTTCATTCTCC
Organism: Balaenoptera borealis; assembly: GCF_965194805.1. NCBI lineage: Eukaryota > Metazoa > Chordata > Mammalia > Artiodactyla > Balaenopteridae > Balaenoptera > Balaenoptera borealis. The sequence goes on from NC_138878.1 coordinate 61,933,179, forward strand.
TCAAATCCCCAGCTCACCCTGGTCCTCCTCACCAGGAGGAATCGCCTCCTGGAGGAATCTTCATTCTCCTCCTTCAGTCAGCTGATTCCCTCTCTCCTCATTCTTCTGAAAGCATAGAGGCTACCAGACACTTCATCTTCCCACAGCCCATTCTATCAGCTGCCCAGATGATCTGCTTTTCATCTGTCCCTCCTGATCGAAGACCAACATCTTGCCTTGTGTCCTGGGTCCCATCTCTGTCCCACCTGCAGACTCAGCTCCTGTCATCACTCCTAATTCTCTTGTATCATTAATATGTGAGGCAGAATGATGTCCCCCCCCACCCCTGGAAGATGTCCATGTCCTAATTCCCAGAACCTTTGAATATGTTGGGTTAGCCAAAAAGTGCCTTTGGTTTTTAAAGACACATTTTTCATTTTCACCAAGAACTTTATTGAACAATGTATTCACCTTTTTGTTCCACGACCTTCTGCCATTTTTCAGGCAACTTCATAATTCCATATTCCCAAAATTTTTAACCTTTTTGAGCAAAGAACTGTTCCAGGTGCCTTTTACAGCCTTCCAGGGAACTGAAATTTTTTCCATTAAGAGAATTTTGTAAAGACCGAAATAAATGGAAATCCGAAGGTGCAATGACTGGTGAATATGAATATGGTGGATGAATCAGAACTTCCCAGCCAAGCTGTAGCAGTTTTTGCCTGGTCATCAAAGAAACATTCAGTCTTGCGTTATCCTGATGGACGATTATGCGTTTTCTGTTGACTAATTCTGGACACTTTTCATCTAGTGCTGCTGCTTTCATTTGGTCTAATTGGGAGCAGTACTTGTTGGAATTAATCATTTGGTTTTCCAGAAGGAGGTCATAATAGAGGACTCCCTTCCAATCCCACCATATACACAACATCACCTTCTTTGGATGAAAACCAGCCCCTGGTGTGGTTGGCAGTGGTTCATTTCACTTGCTCCATGATCTCTTCCGTTCCCCATGATTGTACAGTATCCACTTTTCATTGCCCGTCACAATTTGTTTTAAAAACGGAACGTTTTCGTTACGTTTAAGTAGAGAATCACATGCAGAAATACAGTCAAGAAAGTTTTTTTCGCTTAACTTATGTGGAACCCAAACATCAAAGGGATGAACATAACCAAGCTGGTGCAAATGATTTTCAACGCTTGATTTGGATATTTTGAGTGTCAGCTATCTCCCGCGTGGTATAATGTTTTGTTTTGTTTTATTTTTTAAATTTTATTTATTTATTTGTTTGTTTGTTTTGGCTCCGTTGGGTCTTCGTTGCTGAGCACGGGCTTTCTCTAGTTGTGGGGAGTGGGAGCTACTCTTCGTTGCAGTGCGTGGGCTTTTCACTGCGGTGGCTTCTCTTGTTGCAGAGCAGGGGCTCTAGGCAAACGGGCTTCAGTAGTTGTGGCGCACGGGCTTAGTTGCTCCGCAGCATGTGGGATCTTCCTGAACCAGGGCTCAAACCCGTGTCCCCTGCATTGGCAGGTGGATTCTTAACCACTGTGCCACCAGGGAAGCCCTGCGTGGTATAATGTTGATTGTTCTCAATTAATTTCTCGATTTGATTGCTATCAACTACTTCTGGTCTAACGGACCGTGGAGCATCGTCCAGCGAGAAATCTCCTGGACAAAACTTAACAAACCACTTTTGACATGTTCAGTCAGTCACAGCACCTTCTCCATACACTGCACAAATCTTTTTTTTGCGTTTCAGTTGCGTTTTTACCTTTCTTGAAATAATAAAGCATAAAATGTCGAAAATGTTGCTTTTTTCTTCCATCTTCAATATTAAAATGGCTATACAAAAATTCACCAGTTTTGATACGTCTTTTTTTAAATGCGCGCTGATATGACAGCTGTCACATACAATCTAACAAAATTGTTTCAAATGAAGTTAAAGACAACTAAGTGCTACTAGAGCCATCTTACGGAAAAAAACGAATGAACCTTTTGGCCAACCCAATATTATATGGCAAAAGGAACTTTGTGGGTGTGATTAAATTAAGGCTCTTGAGTTGGGGAGATTATCCCAGATGACCTCGGTGGCACCAAGGTAATCACAAGGGTCTTTACAAGAAGGAGGTAGGAAGGTCAGATTCCTAGATGATGTGAGGCTAGACGTACAGGTAAGAAATTAAAATAAAATAGAAAATACTTAAAAATGGGGACTTCCCTGGTGGCCAGGTGGTTAAGACTCCACGCTTCCACTGCAGGGGGCACGAGTCTGATCCCTGGTCAGGGAACTAAGATCCTGCATGCTGTGCATGGTGCCACGGGGAAAAGAAGATAAAAGACAAAAAAATAATAATAATTAAAAATGAAAAAACAAAAAAAGAAAAAATGAAAAATGAAAAATGAAAAAAAAAAAGTAGAGGTCAGAGAGGAGAGAGATGCTACTTTGCTGACTGTGAAGATGGAGGGAAGGGCCATGAGCCAGGGAATATAGGTGGCCTGTAGAAGCTGGAGAAAGCAAACAAGGAAATGACTTCTGTCCTAGAGCCTCCAGAAGGAACACAGCCCTGTGGACCCATATTAGAATTCCAACCTCCAGAACTGTAGGGTAATAAATGTGTATTGTTTTAAGCCACTAAGTCTGTCGTAATTTTTTACAGCAGCCAACAGGAAACTAACACAGACGTGTTATGTCAATTTCAATGTCAGTTTCTCCTATTCCTCGGTATCATGTTGTCATTCCTGTGTTATAATACGATCTTTTTTGTTTGCTTTACTTTTAATTTTGAAATATTTTCAGACTTACAAAAGTGTGGCAAAGATAGCACAGAGAATTCGTGATATCTTTCACCCAGTTTCCCCTAATGTTAGCGTCTGACATTGCCAAGGTTCATTTGTTAAAACGGAGAAATTGACGCTGGTACAATGCTGTTGACTAAATGACGTTCCAATTGCCTCCATTTCCCCACTAATTTCCTTTCTGTCTTCTAGGATCCAACCCAGGGTACCACGTTGCATTTAGCTGTCATGTCCCCTTAGTCTCCTGCAATTCTGCAAACGTTTCTTACTTTTTCCTTGTCTTTAATGACCTCAACACTTTTGAAGAATACTGGTCAGTTACTTTGCAGACTGTCCCTCAATTTGCATTTATCTGGTGTCTTGTCTTGATAAGATTGAGATTATAATTTTTTGCGGGGAGGGAGGATGCCACACAGTTGAAGTTCCCTTCTCATCACATCATATTGGGGGCACATGATGTTGCTATATCTTGTCACCGGTGACATTAATTTTGATCACTTGGTTAGGCTAGTGTCTGCTGGGTTTCTCCATTATAAAGTTATTATTTTTTTCCCTTTGTCATTAATGAATTAATTTGGGGAAGCCAGTTTTTTTGTTTGGTCGAGTTTATTGAGATTTAATTCTCATACAATAAAAGTGACCCTTTATAGTGTACACTTCTATGAATTTTGGCAAACGGATAGTTATGTAACTGCCACTATAGTAAAGATATAGAACCTTCCATCCCTCCCCCCAAGTTCCCTCCTTCCCTTTGTAGTCAGCTGCCTCCCCCACTTCCAGCTCTTGGAAACAACTGCTCTGTTTTCTCTCCCTCTGCTCTTGTAGTTTTGCCTTTTCCAGAATGTCAAATATAGTTGACCCTTGAGCAATGCTCCAGGTCGGATAGGGGTGTTGACAGTCCATGCAATTGAAAAATCTGAGTACTGTGGTTCCTCCATATCCACGGTTCTGCGTCCAGGAATTCAACCAACCGGATCGTTTAGTGCTGCAGTATTGACTACTGAAAAAAACCCACGTATGAGTGGACCTGCGCAGTTCAAACCCGTGTTGTTCAAGGGTCAAGTGTAAATGAAATCATAGGGTATGTAGCCTTTTCAATATGGCTTCTTACACTTAGCATAATGCATGGAAGATTCATTCCCGTTGTTTGTATCAGTAGCTCTATCCTTTACGGTTTTTTAAAAATTAATTAATTAATTAATTTTTTGGCTGCGTTGGGTCTTCGTTGCTGCGCGCGGGCTTTCTCTAGTTGTGGAGAGCGGGGTCTACTCTTCGTTGTGGTGCGCAGGCTTCTCATTGCAGTGGCTTCTCTTGTTGCAGAGCACGGGCTCTAGGTGTGCAGGCTCAGTAGTTGTGGCGCACGGGCTTAGTTGCTCCGCAGCATGTGGAATCTCCCCGGACCAGGGCTTGAACCCGTGTCCCCTGCACTGGCAGGCGGATTCTTAACCACTGTGCCACCAGGGAAGTCCCTACGTTTTATTTTTTATTGAAGTAGAGTCGACTCTTTTTCCTACTTAACATTCAGTACTATTCCAAGGCATGTGTGCCCATGTGTTTATCCATTCCCTATATGAAGGACGTTTGAGTTTCATTTAGTTTTTGGCAATTATGGAGAAAGCTGCTATAAAAATCATGTACATGTTTTTTTGTGAACGTAAGTTTTCAGGTCTCCTGAATAAGTAGCTAAGAGTGAGCTTGCTGGGTTATACGATAAGTATATGCTTAATTTTTTTTTTTTTTTTTTTGCCATCAGCAGACAATTCTGCTATAAGACCTTCTATCTTAACATCTTTTCTATCCTAAAGAAAAAAAAAAAAGGAATTCCCTGGAGGTCCAGTGGTTAGGACTCCGCGCTTCCAATGCAGGGGGCATGGGTTCGATCCCTGGTCAGGGAACCAAGATCCCACAAGCTGTGTGGCATGGCCAAAAAAACCCCAAAACCCAAAACCCAACTTTCCTTGACTCCACTTCCCTCTCCTGCTATTATCACCTCTCTTTGCTCCCTTTGTAGCAAAACTTCTCTAAAGATTTTTCCCTACCTGAGGTCTCTTCTTCATCTCCCATTGTTTAGTCAAGGTCATCTATGGTAGCCAAACCTCAGTCCTTATGTTTCTGCATTTCTCAGCAGCATTAGACACTCTGAACACTGCCTCTTCTTCCTCCTTTTTTTTTCCCTGTGTTCTTTTTTTAAAAATTTTTATTGGAGTATAGTTGATTTACAATGTGTTAGTTTCAGGTATACAGCTTAGTGATTCAGTTATACATACACATATATTCATTCTTTTTCAGATTCTTTCCCCATATAGTTTATTACAGAATATTGAGTAGAGTTCCCTGTGCTATACAGTAGGTCCTTGTTGGTTATCTATTTTATATATAGTAGTGTGTGTATGTTAATCCCAAGCTCCTAATTTATCCCTCCCCTCCGTGTTTCCCCTTTGGTAACCATAAATTTGTTTTCGAAATCTGTGAGTCTGTTTCTGTTTTTTAAGTAAGTTCATTTGTATAATTTTTTAAAAATTCGATTCCACATATGAGTGGTATCATATGATATTTGTCTTTCTCTGTCTGACTTGCTTCACTTAGTATTGATAATCTCTAGGTCCATCCTCCTCCTTCTTTCTTTTTTTTATTGAATGAAAGATTCTTTAAATTCTATAGTGCTTTACAATTTTCAAAAGTTTCACACAAGTGATTTCATATAGTCCCATAATAACCCTTTTTTCCCCCTACCCCTATCATGCCCCTGCCCCCTTCCCTCTCCCCACTGGTAGCCACTAGTTTGTTCTCTATATCTGTGAATCTGCTTATTTTTTATTATATTCGCTAGTTTGTTGTATTTTTCAGACTCCACATATAAGTGATATCATACAATATTTGTCTTTGTCTGACTTATTTCACTTAGCATAATGCCCTCCAAGTCCATCCAGGTTGCAGCAAATGGCAAAATTTCATTCCTTTTTATGGCTGAGTAGTATTCTGTTGTATATATACACCACGTCTTCTTTATCCATTCATCTGTTGATGGACACGTAGATTGCTTCCATATCTTGACACTGCCTCCTTCTTTCTTTTACTTTTTTTTTTTTATTTAATGATTTTTTTTGGCTGCGTTGGGTCTTCGTTGCAATGCGTGGGCTTCTTATTGCTGTGGCTTCTCTTGTTGCGGAGCACTGGCTCTAGGCGTGTGTGCTTCAGTAGTTGCAGCACGCGGGCTCAGTAGTTGTGGCTCACGGGCCCTAGAGCACAGGCTCAGTATCTGTGGCTCACGGGCTTAGTTGCTCCGCGGCATGTGGGATCTTCCAGGACCAAGGATTGAACCCGTGTCCCCTGCATTGGCAGGGGGATTCTTAACCACTGCACCACCAGGGAAGCCCAACACTGCCTCCTTCTTGAAGCACTTTCCTTCTTGGCTTCCTGGACACCCAACTCTCCTGGTTTTTCTCCTACATTTGTGATCACTCCTACTCAGTCTCCTTTGCTGGGTCTTCTTGCTTTATCTGAATTCTGATGGAGGGCCTTGGGCCTTGGTCCTCAGATGTCTTCCCTTCTCCATCTTCTCTCCTCTCCTAACTGAGTTCATTCAGTCACATGGCTTCAAATACTATGTCTATTCCAATGACTCCCAAATCTAGGTTTCCAGGCCCAAACTCTTCCATGATTGCCATATCTTCCAACTTTCAACTCCACAGCTCCACTTGAGTGTCAAACAGACATCTTTGACGTGTCCAAACGCAGAAGTCCTCCTCAACAATCCCACTCTTCCCCACGTCTTCCCTCTGTAAATCAGAGGCACCACCAATTACCCAGTTGCTTAGTCTACAAATCTAGGAGTGAGGATTATTATTATTTTTTATTTAGGTATAGTTGACTTACAATCTTGTGTTAGTTTCAGTGTACAGCAAAGTGATTCAGTTATACATGTATACATATATAGAGAGATTCTTTTTCAGATTCTTTTTCCTTACAGGTTATTACAAAATATTGAGTATACTTCCCTATGCTATACAGTAGGTCCTTGCTGGTTATCTATTATATATAGTAGTGTGTATATGTTAATCCCAACTCCTAATTTAACCCTCCCCCCTTTCCCCTTCGGTAACTGTACATTTGTTTTCTATACCTGTGGGTCTATTCCTGTTTTGTAAATAGGTTCATTTGTATCATTTTTTTTAGATTCCACATATAAGTGATATCATATGATATTTGTCTTTCTCTGTCTGGCTTACTTCGCTTAGTATGAAAATCTAACCCCTTATTATTATTAAGGGAAGATTAGCTTCATTAAAATTTTTTCTTTAAACTTGTAATTTTAAAATCATTTCAGACTTACAGGAAAGGTGCAAAGAATAGTACAGAGTTCCCATATATCCTTCACCCAGTTTTCACCAATGTCAACTTACATAACCATAATACAATTATTTGTCAGGAAATTAACAAGGGTATAATACCATTAACCAATGGTACAGACCTCATTTGAATCTCAACAATTTTCCACTAATGTTCTTTTTCCGGTTTAGAATCTAATCCAGGATCCCACATTGCATTTAGCTGTCTCCTTAATTTCCTCTAGGAATTATTTTTAACGTCCCTCTTTCCCATACACTCTAATTCCACTTCTATAGTAACTGAGTGAGATCTACCTTCACAATAGATCCTGAATCTTACCACTCTTTTCCACCTCACTGTTACTGTAACGGGGCAGGACCCTATGGGGTCTTCCCAGAACAGACCCCCTCTCCATGTCCTCCACCTGCCTCCTGTCTGTAAAAAACTTTAGCCAAAGAATAAATTTCATCAGAAAAATGAAAAAAAATGCAGAAGCAAAGAAAAGCAGTCAAACAGGACAAAATAATAATTGTTTAGTCATTAAACAAAGTTAAGGACCTTTAGTTCCTCCTCAAGGGCTCTTGATAATATTCTGAGTCATCTCCTTTGAGATGTTTTGCAGATACCAAAACCCCCACCAGGTGGAAGAAGTTAACTACATGATAACCAGACTGTAGCCATGACATAAGCTGCTTCATCCTCCACAATTCCGAGAACTGGCCTCAAAGAAATGGGAACAAACTGACTCTGGAACTGAAGATTAACTGTACTTAAAACAATCAAGATGATGCTGGTCAGACCACCAATGACCAATTTCAAGATAATTGTCAAAGCTGACTGTGGTGTTCTGCATGTAACCCCCTCCCTCTGCCTTTACATCCCTGAAACTCCCCTTTAAAAGCTCTTGTGGGGCTTCCCTGGTGGCGCAGTGGTTAAGAATCTGCCTGCCAATGCAGGGGACACGGGTTCGAGCTCTGGTCCAGGAAGATCCCACATGCCGCGGAGCAACTAAGCCCATGCGCCACAACTGCTGAGCCTGCGCGCCTAGAGCCCGTGCTCCGCAACAAGAGAAGACACCGCAATGAGAAGCCTGCGCACCGCAATGAAGAGTAGCCCCCACTCTCCACAATTAAAGAAAGCCCGTACACAGCAATGAAGACCCAACGCAGCCAAAAATAAATAAATTAATTTAAAAAAAAAAAGCTCTTGTGGGACTACCCTTGTGGTCCAGTGGTTAAGGCTCTGCTCTTCCACTGCAGGGGGCATGGGTTTGATCGTTGGTCGGGAAACTAAGATCCTGCATGCCATGTGGTGCAGCTAAAATAAATAAAATAAAATAAAATAATAAAATAAAATAAAATAGAATAAAATAAAATCTCTTGTGCCCTGATAGGCAGTGGTGAGTTGGTTCTTTGGGACATGAGTCCACCTTCTCCTCAGGTTGTTGGCCTCCTGAATAAAGCAACCTTTCCTTTCCTACCAACACTTGTCCCTGGAGTATTGACTTTCCAGCAGCAAGTAGCTGAACCTGAGTTTGGTAACACTACCATCTCAGTCCAAGCCATCATCTCTTCCCTGGGAACTGTAGCCTCCTAAACATCTGCCTGTTCCCCTTCAGCCTCTTCCCTTCAATTTTTCTGTCCCCAGCCATTGACGTGATCTTTTAAGAATGCAAATTATGTTCTATCCATCTCCTGATCAAAACCCTTTAGTGACTTCCTATTTCTTTTCAAAAAAAATCTGCCCTCTCCCCCATGTAACACTTTATTCAGTCAAAGATCAGCAATGGCTGCTACAACCATGAGGTGAGAGATGAGGTGGTTGGGGAACAGTGGCAAAGTCTCTCTGCTTAGATTACCAAGGAGAAAATGTACTTTTACAAGGAGCGATCTATCAGTTAGCCCCTTGATCAGGTGGTCAAACTCAGCATCATAATAGTGGGGCTCTCTGACATTATTGCACCTCCAGAGGTGATGCAATATGAAGTCCGCAGTATCACCAGGGAAACATTCTTGCCAAAAATGCTCAACATTAGTCTATTCAAACCTCAGACTCAATTTCCATTTTATAGGCATAACAGAGGTTGTGGAACACACTAAACACCACGAGGAAACAATCAGACAAATCCAGAATGTGGGACATTCTACTGGAAACTGGTCTGAACTCTGGGAAAAAACCAACAAAATATGGGAAAAAAAGTGTGTGTGGGTGTGCATGTGTGTGTGTGTCTGTATTCTATATTAAAAGAGAATAAAGAGACATGACAACCAAATACAATGCATGAAACTTGATTGGCTCCTGGTTCAGATTAAAACAAAATACTAGTGGGTCAATTGGGAAAATCTGAATAGGGACTGGATAAACTTTCTAAGAGGTGAAACTAGTTCTGTGGTTATGTAGAAGAATGCCTTTTTCTTAGGAGATGCATGGTGAAGTATTTAGAGGTGCAGTGCCGCAGCAATTTACTTTCCAGTGGTACAGAAAAAAAAAACATTATTAAGGCAGGTTTAGCTTTATTTTCTTTAGACTTTTTATTTTGAAATAATTTTAGAATTATGGAAAAGCTCCAAAAAAAAAATAGTTCAGAGTTCCCATATACATACATAAAGCAAATATGTCAAAATATTTTTAACATATTAGTCATTTAAATGTTGTAATTATTTCTGTATTATTAAACAGCCAATTGCATCTATCAAAAAAACTTAAAATATTTACTTCTTACAGGTCTACAGGGCCCTAAATAACATGGCCACCAGTTCTCTGCTCTCTTGGCCAACCACCTGGGATTCCTGCCATCATTCCTAAGTCAGGGCCTTTGCACTTGCTGTTAATCCCGCCCCGATCTCTTTTCCATCGGGCCTTTGTTCAAATGTCACCTCTTCAGAAGAGCCTTCCATTATCCTTTCTAACATAGCTCCTCTTTCACTGCCAACACCCTACTCTCCCCTATTTTTCTTTATTGTGCTGGCCACTATATGAAATTAAATTTATTTTTAAAAATGCCTTTATTGTCTCCCTCAGTACAATGCAAGCTCCAAAAAGGAAAAGACTTTGCTTTAGTCACGTGCTATATCCCAGAGTCCAAACAAGGCCGAGGACACATTGAGCGCTCGATGAATAGTTTACTGATTTAATAGGTTACGCAATCACACCGTTCACAGAGGGATTCTTTGCCAAACGGCGGAAGGGTAAAGCGCCCTACATGACGATACACGCATGCGCGCAAGATCCGGGAAGTATGTTAGGGAAAGGGGTGGAGCATAGAGAGGAGTCTCGCGGACAGAGGCGGTTGGATCGCAGAGCGCGAGGGGGAAGAAGACGGCTTGGGGCGAAGCGCGCGTGCGCACTGTGACCACCAGCATGCCGCGGCAAAGGCGTTTAAGGTGCCGGAAGGCGGGGTAGTGGTCTTGCGCGTGCGCAGTGCCCACGGCGGCCCCAGGCTCCCCGTGTGTGAGTTGTGATGGACTCGCGCAGCGCGTGCGCAGTGCAAACGGCGGAGGGATTTGATGCTGGTTCCACCCCTTGCCCTGTCGCGAGCCGAAGCCGCGCGGGCTCGTGAGCAGCGGCCTGGTACGCGCGGTAGGCGAGCGACAGAGACTGAGGGACGCGGACGCCGCCAGAGTCGAAGCCAGAGCAGGATTATCTGCTGCTGAGGGGCCGCCGCAGCCGCCGCGAGCCCCCGGACCGTCGCTAGGCCGAGGAGGGCGCCGCGCGGCGGGTGAGTGCGACTTAGTGGCCTTACCGGGTGTGGGGCCGCTACCCACAAGCCCCTGCGGTGTGCCCCAGTCCCTTCCCCGCGGTTGGGTCCCCTTCCCGCGCCACTGCCACAGCACCTTTTTGCACCCCTTATCCAGAGTTCTCTGGTCACTTAGGTCCTCTTCCCGTAGTCCCCCTCCTCCTCAGCGGCCACTTACCCACAGGCCTTTGCGGTGTGTTGCCTTTTTTTCTCGCCTCCACCGACCCTTACCCATAATTCATTTCGCCTGTGGGGCCCAGATCTGTTACCCACAACTCCCAGGCTTGAGGTTTGCTACTTTTGATCCCCTTCCTTGATCGGAGACTTTCTGCGACCCTCGCCCCATAACCTGTTATCCAAGGAATGGGACCACCAGCCGCCACTGCCTTGGACCTCCTTTCTCAGGATCCTTGATGCCCCCACAAGCCCCCAGGGACCCTCAGCCCCGCAGTTCCTTGCTCAGGACTTTGAGACTTCACTACTCAGAAACCCTTTTTCAGTCTTTGTTTCCCTTACCGGCTTCGCCCCACCTTCGCACAGCCTTCCCTCCAAAACCTGCTTTCTCATTCAGATTTATTCCTTTCCCCTGTGGCTTAGGAGCACTCTGTGCCCCTACAGAACTTGTTCTGATACTGAGATTTTGCCCCTATTTCTCTCTTTCCTTGGAAGTCAAGGGGTTATAGGGGCCTCATCTCTCCCAGCCCACCCTCATATAATGTGGTCCTGCTTCTGCTCTTAGACTTGGCAAGATGACCCAGTTCCTGCCACCCAACCTTCTGGCTCTCTTTGCTCCCCGTGACCCCATCCCGTACCTGCCACCCCTGGAGAAACTGCCACATGAAAAACACCACAATCAACCTTACTGTGGCATTGCGCCATACATCCGAGAGTTTGAGGTGAGTTCACTGAGCAGACTTGGACTGGGTTGGGTTCTGGAGGCCGTGGGGCTGGACTGGGGAGTCCAGTCCCTGGCCAGTTTTCCAGCTGGGTGATTTAGGCAGGTGACTTTTATGCTCAGTTTCCCAGTCTTGCTTGGGGTTGATAATGCATCCCTTGTTGGTTTTTGTGGAAGTTCCGTAACTACCAGTTGAGGATTCAAGCTCTCGAGTTAGGTAGACCTTGGCACACCATTTATCAGCTGTGTGACCTTGGGCAAGTGGTGCATCCTCGTAGTGCTTTGATCGCTTCATCTACAGCAAGGGGATATTAGTATCTTTGCTGTAATATTGACGGAGAAATAACTGGAAGTTTTATGTCACGGGGCTTGATACTAAGCAGTCAGTAAATGTCAATATTTATTCTTATATTTACCATTTTTGTCACTAACAGGGTGATATTTGTAAAGGGTTAGCACCAGGTGATAGGCTGCTTAAGACCGTGGGCTTGAGATTTTCAGGATAAACTTGAATAAATGACTTGGGCTCTTGGGCCTTAGTTTTTTCATTTGTGAAATTGAGATAACAACTTCCACCTCTTAAGGTGTATCAGAGAACACCTGAGAAATGCTGCCAGAAGTCAGAAGAAGAAAGTTCTGGCATCGAGTGGGAAAGGGGAGATGGAGGAAGTTGCAGAGCAGAAGTTAGTAGCGAGATGACAGAAGATTGGCTCTTTAGTGGGATTTGCCACCCTCATTGAACTGGTACTTGGAAAATGTTGTTCGCCAGTTACACTAATTTAATCGCTACAGGCCAGTGGCAGACATGGGTTATGTGCCAGTTACTATTTGATGAGAGCTTGCTGAGGCCTTCAGGAACTGCTCTGGCCCTCAGAAGGTGTCCAGTTGTTTACCTCTGAGCACTGCACTGTCAGCTCCTTTTGCTTCAGGCCTGGTCCCGATTCCTGTTTATGACAGAGGACAAATATGTTGCAGGTTGATGTTCTTGATAAATACAAGAGAGTTTCTTTCATTTTTCTAGTATTTTTAGAGAAAGACTACAAAGTAAAAACTCAAAATTTTTTTATTAAGTTCAACGGGCATAAAACTCTGTCAGATTGCTGTAGAAGTTTCTGAATACCAATTCCTGGCTTCTCTACTTCTCTTGTCGCAGACCAGTAACAGTTCACAGATAGCATTGGTCCATGGACCGTGCTTTGATCTGCGCCTGGGAACTGTCCATGTTTGTTTGTGCGCGTGTCTGTGTAAACACGCAGGGGAGCGTGGCCAAGATATTTATTATTTCCTGGCTGGGTGTCTCATGCTGTTGTCCCCTGTCCCTCCCACCCTGTCACCTCTTATTGTTCCCAGGACCCTCGAGATGCCCCTCCTCCAACTCGAGCAGAAACTCGGGAGGAGCGCATGGAGAGGAAGGTATGTAGTGTCTGCCTTCTGGCCCCACATCCTTTTTTGCCTCTTTCTTCAGGATGTTCCCTGACATCAGGGCACTTCTGTCTGTATTCAGTTGTCTACCTTTCTCCTGACAGAGACGGGAAAAGATTGAGCGGCGACAGCAGGAAGTCGAGACAGAGCTAAAAATGTGTAAGTCTCTCCTTCCTCGTTTCATCTCTCGTTCAAGCACTCCTGTGTTTCTCTCCGCCAGTCCACCCCAAGACTTTAATTTGGGAAAACAGGTTGTCAGTTCACTCTTTTAACCCCACCATTTGCCACGCACTGTATTTGGTTTAGGCATTTAAGCAGGGGAGTGTGGAGTAAGGGTGAGCAGGAAAGGAGCCCGGTACCTTGGGCTGCCTCCTGTAGGGGCCTGGACTTGGAGGGGCTCCCACAGCCCAGCCAGGTCTCACAGGGCGAGGCAGTGAGGTCCCGGCTAGTGAGGCAGTTCTGGCTCCACCTTAGCTCCCTGATCCTTGGACTGCGGATGTTTCATCTCTTCCAGGTACAGGAGGAATTAGAGTTTGGGATAGGGACCTTGTAGCCATTGACCAGACTTCACAAGAGGGTCGCATATCAACCTCCAATGGCCCTTTCTTGTTAGGGCGAGGCCTTTTTAGTTAGGGCTTGGGTTTTCCTCCTATACTTGTGCGTCTATGGTGAATCACTTCACTCAGAACCTATTCCCTGGAGTGGCCCATTCCTCAGGGAGCTTATGCAAATGCCTCACAACTGCAAGCTGGGCATCTAAATGAGAGCTGTCTGAGCCCTGACTCTCACTGCCTTCCTGTCTTTTCTTGGATGCCTCAAAGGCATCTCAAACTCAGTGTCCAAACCACAATCAGGATTTCCTCTCCCCAACAACCTGGTCTTTGGATGTTTCCTTTGCTGGAACATGGTCATCCAGCTTTGCAAATCATGACCTCAGTCATGGCCACCCAGTTTGCTTTTAACAACTTTTTCTTGCTATTTCCCCAGCTTGTCACCAAAACGTATCCCTGTCACAAATCTGAGCCTTCTCTCTCTGTCCACCACCCAGGGCCCCTCTAGCCTGGACACGCAGTCTAATGTCTAACGGGGTTTACCTGCATCTCTGTCCCCGCCAGGTTCTGGAGGGCTTTTTTTTTTTTTTTTTTTTTCAATCTGTGCTGCACAGCCTGTGGGATCTTAGTTCCCTGACCAGGGATCGAACTCTCACCCTCTGCATTGGAAGTGCAAAGTCTTAACCACTGGACTGCCAGGGAAGTTCCCTCTGTGGGGCTTTTTAAAATACAACTCTGATTGTACCTTTCTCTGCTAACACCCTTTTGGCGGGGGAGGGCGCGCCGCACGGCCTGCAGAATCCTAGTTCCCTAACCAGGGATTGAACCCGGGCCCTCGGCAGTGAAAGCGCAGAGTCCTAACCACTGGACCGCCAGGGAATTCCCACACAGCCTCCTTTTGCTTTCAGCAAAAAGACCAGAGTCCCTTCCCTGCCCACTGAGGATGCATTCTGCCCATGCGCCCCTCCCCTCCTGCTCCAGCCAACACTGGCCTCTTCTCATGCCTCTTCCTTCCCAGATGGTCTCCTGTCACTGGGTCTTTGCCTGGGCTGTTCCCTTGGTCTCACATGATATTTGGTTTATATGGAGCTGCCCTTCGTATCTCTGTCAGCGTCTCTCCTCAAGGAAGCCTTTCGTGACTTGCTTGCTCTGGTCCGAGTCCCCATGTACATTGAAAGCCCTGAGTCCTGCTGCAGGTTGGTCACTTCAGTCTGCAGGAAGGATTCATTGGTGAATATCTATCTTACATTGGTTCATAGTTGCTCCAGGAAGGCAGGGTTTGGATGGAATTTGCTCACCATTGTGGCCCCAGCTCCTGTAGGACCTGGCTCACAGAACTGTTGGCAGCAGGTAACTTGGGAAACCTTTCAGCTCTGCTGCTGGGGCACAGACCTTGTAGTCTGTCCCACATGAGTTGTTTGTTTTAATCTTATTGGAGTATAATTGCTTTACAATGTTGTGTTAGTTTCTGTTGTAGAACAAGGTGAATCAATTATAAGTATACATATATCCCCATATCCTCTCCCTCTTGAGCCTCCCTCCCATCCTCCCTGTCCCACCCTTCTAGGTGGTCACAGAGCATCGAGCTGATCTCCCTGTGCTATGCGGCTGCTTCCCACTAGCCATCCATTTTACATTTGGTAGTGTATATATGTCAGTGCTACTCTCTCACTTTGTTCCAGCTGCCCCTTCCCCGCCCCCCCGGCCCGTGTCCTCAAGTCCGTTCTCTACGTCTGCATCTTTATTCCTGCCCTGCCACTAGGTTCATCAGTACCGGTTTTTTTTAGATTCCATATATGTGCGTTAGCATACGCTGTTTGTTTTTCTCTTTCTGACTTACTTCACTTTGTATGACAGGCTCTAGGTCCATCCACCTCATTACAAATAACTCAATTTTGTTCCTTTTTATGGCTGAGTGATATTCCATTGTATATATGTGCCACATCTTCTTTATCCATTCATCTCTGACCCACCTGAGTTTTAACCCCACCTCTGCCACTTACAGCTGTGTGGCCTTGGATAAGTCACTTCTCCTGTTGGAAATTGTTTTCCACACTTTAAAAATGGGATCCTGAAAAAAAAAAAAAAAAAAAAAAAAAAAAAATGGGATCCTGGCATGTTAAACAATACTGAGGATGCAGTCAATCAAATTTAGAATGTGGGAAATTGTATAGGACAAACATGTGATCCAGTTTCTTTAACAAATGTTAAAAGGGTGGCAGGGGGCCGGGAGTGAACCAAATGGATTAAACAGTCAAAAGGCACCTCAGCCAAATGCTAAGTGTGGAGCTTGTTTGGATCCTGATTTAAATGAGCCAGCTGTAAAAATCTAGTTTTGAAACAGTCAAGGACATTTGAACACTGGGTCTTAGTGAAGTTAAGGAATTAATGTTAACTTTTTAAGTCGTAATAGCAGTACTGTTGTTACTTTTTTTTTTTTTTTTTTTTTTTAGTCTTTATTAGCAGCTACAGTGGTATATCTGGGGTTTGACTTAAAATCCTGGTGGGGTTAGAGATGTAACAAGTGTAGCCGTGTGGTGATAGTTGAAGCTGGTTCCGAGGGGTTTGTTACCCTGTTCTCTGTTTCCTTAAGTGTTTGAACTTCCCTGTGAAAGAAAAGGAAAAGAAAAGGATGGGTCAAGTATAGTAGGGTTTCTCTGCCTCTGAGAGCCTCCATCCCCAAGTACAGAAACTTGCTGTGCCTTGTCACAGTTAACAGCTACCATTCAAGGGGACCTTGCTCCTTGCTGAACACTTGATGTATTGAATACGTCATGATTTTGACTTACAGCTTCCAAGTGCAGCAGGGGTTATTGCTCCCGCTTTTAAGACAGAAGATGGAGGTTTGTGGAGGCCGGGTATGTTTAGCAAGAGCAAGAGTTCTGAGATACTTTCTTCGCCATCTAAAAGCCTAATGAGTTTTCTCAGCTCCCCAGTCCAGTCCTTTGAGCCCCTGCTCTGGGCTGCTACCTACATAATCCCTTTAACCAAGGATTTCCCAAGGGCAGAGTTGCCAGCGGAACCGAGTGGAGTGAGGGTGTGTGCATGGTGACTGGTGAGCTCCTCTTCAACTTCAGTTCATTGTCACCCTCTTGTAGCTCAGATACGTGCGTCCTGTTGGCTCAGCTGCACGAGCTTTTACCTGTGGTCACACTCCTGAGCCTCTTGGTTAAGCAAAAACTATAGAGACTCGTGTGGTGTGCCTGGGGTGGTTTCCCCTTTTGTCTGCCAGGCACCTCCGGGCTGCCCATCAGGAAGCTCAGCGCTCTGCTGTCTGGCCTCCGTCCACTCCGCCAGGCAGTGATCGGGGTCCCACTCTACTGCTCCTGCTGTACCTGTTAGACCACCTGCTGCCTGGTGGTGTGAGGTTTATTTCCTGTTAAATACAACTTCAGGTCAAATGTTATCTCAGTGAGGCCTTTCCTGACCTTCCCATTAAAATTCTTCTCCCCATCTCTCTGCTATTACCGGATAGAACTAGATGGTTGCCTTATTTACCTTGTTTACCTTCAGCCTCCCTCCAGTAACAGATGAGCTCCAAGAAGGCAGGCATCTTTTTTGTCTTTGTTGAATCCCCAGCACCTATGGGAGTTTCAGGCACAAAGTGCTTAATATCTGTTGGGTGAATGGATGCAGATTGAGACATTTGGGCACAGAAAATTACAACCCAAAGGGATGAGGTTTGGTGAGGAAGTGAGGGGCAGGCACAAAGATGGAGTTGTTTTCAAAGGCTACCATCAGTTTCCAGGTAGTCATTCCCTTAAATTTGGGTTCAGTCTTCTGTTTTCCAAGAAATTCTCTAAAGTCGTCCTGAACTTAGTTTATGTCTGCAGCCATCCTCTCTCACGGGAAACAGATCTGTGACCTTTAATTCTCTGGCTTCTCTGAGAAGCTAACACGCGGGGGTTCAGCCTGGGGCCTGGGCTGTGAGGTCAAGCTGGGATGTAAAGCTGAGCTTGGCCTCTCTGCTGCCTGACACTTCTCCTCTTCCATGCCTCAGGGGTTGGTTGTATTTCCATTTGCAAAACGATGGTAAATAAGTCTCAGTCTCCAGCAGTGTCTGAGCCTAATTATGTGTTCAATAAATTATTAATGTTATTCTTTTTCTCACATTCTCATAGAATATGGCAAGTTCTTCAGAAAGTAGCACTGTATTGTAGAAGAACCGCCTCCACTGGCAATGGGCAGGGTGCCTTTGGGGCCCTGGCAGGAGTCAAGAGCCATTGTGTGTGCTGGGGCCACCATACTTGGTGAAAAAGACTTCTTTCTTCCCAGGCCTGACCCATCAGAATCACCTATGGAGTTGGTTTTGTAATAAGAGTCTGGTTTCTGTCTGTGGAGATGATTATTCCTCAGTGGTCTGGCGGTAGTAAGGCTGGGAGTAAGAATCTGACCCGCCTTTTGTGGGCTCCAGCGCCAGCCGTGGGTTCCTCCCTGAGGCCACAGGGCATAGGGCAGAAAGCAGGGCTTGGCCTCTGCGAGGCTTCCACTCCCAGTCTTAGGGTTGCCTGATCTCAGGTTTCCCCTGGGGCTGCAGTTGCAGGCCCTGCCTGTGGGTGGCACTGTGGCCGTGCAGGTGAGAGAGGAAGCTCAGCGCCTGGAGGGATCAGGCTGCTTCTCCAGAGATGCCCCTTTGCGCTTAGTTACACCTGCGAGGGACCTGGGCCTCGGGATACATACGTCTGAAATGGCGGGTCGGCTGGCCCCCGTCCTGTCAGCTTGAAGTCAGTCTCACGCCCTCCCTTCGTCAGCCTAAATCAGCCACTTAGATGAAGGCTGCTGTGCTTCGGGGAAACCAGGGCTCGGAGGGGCATGCCCAAGGTGGCCAGGTGACCAAAAGTTCTGGGTCTCTGCCCGTCGGTCTGTTTCTGTCTCGCTCTACGATACTTTTGGCACCTTCTACTTAGGAATTCTTTTTTTCCTGCACAGGGGACCCTCACAATGATCCCAATGCTCAGGGTGATGCCTTCAAGACTCTCTTTGTGGCTAGAGTGGTGAGTCCCCAGCTCCCAATCCCTGGAGCCCCAGAGGAGTCTTGGAACCCTCGACTGCTGAGAGCTTGGGTGTGGGCAGTAGACTAGGTCCCGGGGATGTTCTGAGGGCTTCTCCACTTAACTTCATTTCTGTCTCCTTGTAGAACTATGACACGACAGAATCCAAGCTCCGGAGAGAGTTTGAGGTGTACGGACCCATCAAAAGAGTGAGTGGACTGGGGCACGGGGAGTTTGAGTTGGACGTGTGTGGAGGGAGGGAGGAGGCTGGCTCCCAGCCCTGAGGATGCATTGCCTCGTTTCTGGCTTCGGAGTCCATGGCCTGGGTTGCTATCCTGACTGCACTTCCATGCGGTAGACTTGGGACAGCAGAAGGACAGCAAAGAGGTAGTGACTACTTGCTGCTGATGTAGAGCACAGGTCGGCAAACTACAAAGTTGGTTTTTGTAAATAAAGTTTTGTTGGTATCCAGCCAGGCCCATTTGTTTACTGTTGTTTGCGGCTGCTATTGCCGTAAGGCAGAGTCGGTCGGGGCAGTTGCAAAAGAGACTGTATGGCCCTCAGAGCTGGAAATGTCTGCTGTCTTCTCTATACCTTTATAGAAGATGTATGTTGATTCTTGTTTTTAGAGCAAGGCTTCATGTTTAACTGACATTTCTTCATTTAATTTAAAAGTCACTTAAATGCTCTGGGCTGTAGCAAGGGCTTGAGGTCATCATGCACATAAACTGCAAAGCCCAGGGCCATTAGAGCAGCAGTCACTCTGGGTCCTTGAAGGGACGGAGAGAGGGTCTGAGGTGTCTGTCGCTGGCATCACCCAGCCCAGGGCCTGGCATACGGGCTGTGCGATTGACAGGGTGGGATTTCCCTGTGTCAGAGCTGACCTCTGCCCCCCAGATACACATGGTCTACAGTAAGCGGTCAGGAAAGCCCCGGGGCTATGCCTTCATCGAGTATGAACACGAGCGAGACATGCATTGTGAGTACCTCCCGCCTGCACCCTGCCCTCTGACCCTCTCTCTTCTCTGCTGCCCCAGCCCCTTCCCGTCGTCTGTCCCCACCCCCCTCCCTGCCAAACCTGACATTAGCAATGTCTCTCTCCTCCTCCCTCTGTTTCTGATATATCTTTTTTTTTTTTATATACGTGTTTTTTTAAAAACAAAAACCAAAATCCCCCACAACGTGTGTGTGTGTGTGAACCCGGGGAGGTAAGTGTCACACGTTGAACCTCAGGGGCAAGGAGGGAGCCGGGCGGCGGCTGGGGCTAGCGGGAGGTGGGGGGAGGGGTCGGAGTTTCGGGGAGCCTCTCCCCATCCCCCCCTCCCCCTGGAGTTGGGGGCGGCCAGGTTAGAATGAGGACTGGCCTTTGAACCTGCCCTCTCTTCCCCCAGCTGAACTGGGGCTGGGCCACCTGACCCTCCGCCTCCCCACCCTGGCTCCCGCCCTGCTCCTCAGCGGGCAGTGGGCCGGTTGGCGTGTTCAGCGCCTGCCCCCACGTCTCCAGAGCCCCCTTTGAGGCCGCGGCGGCATCCACGTGGGCAGGGATGGGTGGGTGGGGGCGGGCAGGGCTGCGGCGTGTCCAGGGGCCGCCGTATTAATTGACTGTTCTTATTGTCACTGCAGCCACCACGCAGCTGGCTTGCAGCTGATGCTTACGCTCCCCTTACAACACCTCAGTGTATGGTTGGTATAAGGGTTTGTATCATGGGTAAGATCATTCAGCACCGCACACCAGCCCAGCTTAGCCAGGCAGCTCAGGAGCAGCGAGGCACCCCTCCTCCCATCCCCAGCCGCCCCCTCAGCCTCCCCGCACCCAGAGCCCTTTCCTCGTTTGGGTGCCCTTGGTCCCATCTGCCCCCCATCCATCTGCTCTCCAGTAATCCTGCTGATCCCAGGAGGGGAAAGATGAACCCCGACGGGAAAGGCAGCCGGCCTCTCCAGCTGGGCTCGACCCAGCCCCCTGACTTCCCTGGCCTCATGACGTCAGTGGCAGGGTGGCGGGAATACTGAAGACGGGATGCACGGGGACCAGGGCTCCACGTGGAACCCTTCAGCCCTCCGCTCCCTGCCCCTGCGCCTTCGCGGGGCTGTCACTGTGGTGGCCCTGGAGAATCGTCTTGCTTGCTAGATTTGGGGTGCTCTGCCCCCTTCCTGTCTGCCTTATCATGGTTGAGGCCTCCCGAGGGGCCGTGGAGCCCAGCGGCCCAGCTGCTCTCCAGAGTGCATGGGACTGGGGACTGGGCGCGGGAGGGTTCGAGTGACAGGCCGCAAACAGCAGAAGGTGGTGTGGATTTTCCTGAAGACCCTTGCACTGTCTAGAGACCTAAGAGAGGGAGAGAGAGTGAAGCCTAGAAATACACACGTCACATGTTTTCTCTGCTGTTACTCCCGGGTTGGGCCTCTTCCGGGGTTTGGGACACAACCAGAGCAGGGTTCCTTTGCTTGACGGTGTTCCCGGTCCTTAACTTCCTTTCCCTACCACCCTCCTCTGGGTTCAGGGGCCAAGCGGCCCCTCCGCCTCAGATCATGGGCAGCACTCCATCTCCTGGACCCCCAAGGCTGTCCCCTTGGGTGCCAGCCTTTGGGCTGAAGCAGGTGGTGGGAGGGAGTGTGGAGTTCGAGGTGGAGAAGTCATTCCACGTGCTGAGAGGGGGTGGGCGTGTGCCTAGTTCAGCATGGACTTTATTGGGGAGAGGTGAAGGTGGACAGGTTTGCTAAGGCCTCCCTAGCCTTCTTTTTAAAATCAAACTAGATAGTCCCACGGCTTTCCAGCTCCCAGACTTGATGTTAACCCTTGTCTCCCCCTCTTTCAAGGCCTCCGTAAGGTTTCTTTGGGGTCCACCACTTCCTCTGCCTGTCTCCAGGTGGTGCAGGAGATGTGGTTCCTCTCCCCTTCCGTGGCTCCTAGAATCCCTTCCCTGTAGCTTTAGCTGACCCCGTGGTGGTGGGTGTGGGGTCTGTGCGCGTGCTCAGGTAAGCTTGGGGGCTCCAGGTAAGCGGTCCCGTGTCCCCCCCCGGGAAGCCCGCCTCCTCGCCAGGCCCCCAGGAGTTGCCGAGCCCCCCCCATCCCGCTCGGTTTGGACACCCGCAAGGCCGGCATCGGTAAATGGCACCTTTTTCTCTTCCTCTGGTTGTTATTTGGGGGGGAGAGGGCTGGGGCGGGGCCGGGTATTGTGGCTGGTTGAGGACAACCCCCTAGGCCAGGGCTGGGGGTGGGAAATAGGGACTTTTTTGGCCTTCCCGACAGCCCCACGTGAGACAGGCCGGGGATCAGGCCTGTCCTTTGCTGTGCCCTGCCCGAGAGCAGGACGTGCCTCTCCCCGCATCTCCCCCTCTACTCCTCACCCTTCCCGAGAGGCTCAGGCTGGGCTTGGCCTCCCGGCGTGCGTTGAGCTGGGGGTGTGGAGTGAGACGGGACAGGGGCAGGGGTTGGGTGGCAGTCATCTCAGGTAAGGCAGGAATGTTCAGTAGCACCGCACATCTCCCGTGCCTCCCTCCACTTGCCCTCTCCCCCGCCTGCTGTAGGGGGCCCCTCCAGGCCCCCGGGAGCACCATAACCCGCCCTTCTGCTCCCTGCCATCTCCTAAAGATTTCTCCCACCCCCTTCTGGTTCATTTTCTGTTCTGATGTCTGTTCCCCCCACGCTCACCCTCCCCCCAAAAAAAACCACAGAAAAAGGAAACCGGTGTGAACTGGGGTGCAGAGCGGCCCGGCCGGGCCTCCTCCCCCAGCATGATGTTTTAGGGTGCATGCCTGGGGTTGTGGAGGAACCCTCCCCCACAGCAGAGTCCAGCCTTGAGTTAACCTCCAGTTTCTTTGCAGCGACTTTGGCCACCTTGGCGGGAGGGGGCTGCTCTGTCGAGTGGGAGTAGGAGTGGCCTGGGAGCCCAGGGGGGTGGTTAGGGTCACGATGGTGCCTGGGAGTGGTCTCGCCCCCCAATAGTGATTGGGGGTTGGTAAGGAAGCAGGTGCTGAGACGGAGCAGGCCCCTCCTGGTTTGGGAGAGGGTTGGTCTGGCTGTCAGTTGCCTGGCTGGCTGGTGGGCGTGTGTGTCTGTGTGTGCGCGTGTGTAAGTGTGTGGATGGGGACACGGCCGGGGGGTGGGGATGCCACAGAGCTGGGCCTTAGCCTGACTAGAGGACCCTCTGGGGACTCCTCCCCCCTCCCCCCCTCCCCCTCCCCCCATCTGTTGCAGCCGCTTACAAGCACGCAGACGGCAAGAAGATTGATGGCAGGAGAGTCCTCGTGGATGTGGAGAGGGGCCGCACCGTGAAGGGCTGGAGGCCCCGGCGGCTAGGTGAGCACATCCTGCTCAGGCTGGGCTCGGGGTCCTGCCAGCTGCTTTCTCACCTCTTTTCTGTACCCTCTGCTGCTTTCTGTCTTCTCTTCCTCTCCTAGCTGCTCACATGCTCTCTCCCTGTCTAGCTCAGCCTTTCTCGTCACCATCTTTCTCCTGGTCTAGTTTCTTACTCTGGGTTACTAGTTAGGAGCAAGAGTACTGACGTTGAGAAGCCAGTCTGGGGTCGGATTCCAGCTTACGTAATTCCTGGCTGGTGGATTTTCCCTTCTTCCTGCCTCATTTTCCTCATCCTGGAAAGTGGGAATAACGGCAAGAGTTCAGTGAGCTCAGCATCTCAGTTAGCCAGCTTGGCAAGTGGCCTACGGTCGGGCTTGTGAAAGTCACTCTCTCATCCACTTACACTTTGCTCCTGCTCATTTGTTCATTCATTCATTGATTCAGCAAACGCCAGTTTGATCACCAGCTGTGTACCAGGCTTCTAGTCAAGAGCAAGACATACATAGATAGCCTCTGCCCTCAGAGACTCCTGCATTCAGCCCCCCCACTCTCTGTCTCTAATTTGTAAGTAGCCATCTCAGTCAAGGTCAGTTTGGTAGCAAGCACCAGAAGTACATTTGAGCTTCTTAAAGCATAAAGGGGCCTTGTTGATACAGAATCCCAGTGTCTTGGAGCCCAGAGACAGGCGATGCCTGTGGGCCTCAAGAGGACCTGGTAGCCAAACCTGAACGGTCAAGAGCCACCTTTGGCATTTCTGCAGCTTGCTTCTGCCTTGTTTGCTGTTCGTGTGGACTGGTCTCTACTGTGTCTCTCCGCACTGGCCCAGTGTGGCATTCCACAGCCCAGTCCTGGATGAGTCTCTCTACGTTACGGGGCGGGTGTATCTAAGTGGCTCAGCATTGGACGTGGACCTGGGGCTGAGGTCCTGCCATCCAAACATGGCTATTGAGGACCAGCTCCTATGAGGGTGAGTGACACAGTTGTCAGGGAAAATGATCTTCCCTGTGCAGACACCCCAGGTGGGTCCAGTACCCTCTGCTCTTATTTCTGCCTCCCAGCCCGCTGTTGTGATGCTTGACTTGCCTTTGCTGAGTAGACCACACACTCAGTCTGCTGAGTCTCTGAACTTAACAGACGGGTTCTTATCTCACTCTGGTTTCTCTGGGTTGGAGTGAGTCCTTCAGAGTCTGCTGTTTCCGACTTTCTGATGCTGATACCTGGTGCATCTTGACCCAGTGCATTGCTACATGCAAAAAAATACATTTAACCCAAACAGAAGTTTTATGAAACAGTAATTATCTTTTCTACAGGCAGTATGTACTAGTATTTTATATTCTGTTGCTTTATTATTATTATTATTTTTAATATATTGATTGCAACCAATCACATTTAATGATGTGATCCATTGCTGGGTTGTGACCTGAAAATTGAAAACACGAGTCTCTTCTGCCCTATACCTGTGATATTCCAGAAGCCTGGTCGGTTGCTTGTCCCTATTTGAATGTCTTTGATATCCAGGCCGCCTCTTTTCCTTTTTCACCCTCGTTGCTGAAAGTCATTCCTTATATGGAACCCCAGCCCACCTCGCCGAAGCTTCCTTCCAGGCAGTGTGGGGCAGAAGCGTGCGTGAGAGGGCAGCTTCCTGGGTCTCAGCTCTGCCCTTCCTTGCAGAGTCACCCCGGGCAGGTGGCTTTATCTGAGAATGTTTCCCCATCTGAAGAAGGAGACCATCCGCTACTCCTTATAGTTGTTCAGTCATTTGACTGCTTGCTGCACATACGATTTTATATCCTGGATGCTGTACCACGTACAGTCACAGCGAGCAGAGCCAGACATCGTCCTGACTTTGATGGTGCGTTACAGGCTGGTGGGAGAGGCAGCTGTTAACTCACACATGTACATGTAAAATCGGAAACTCCACGTGAAGTTCTGAGAAGGAAATGTATGTGAGTCGTGGAGAACGGCTTCATCTGGTAGGTCAGGGCAGGCTTACTGAGGAAGCATTGTTTGGGTTAATGTGTGAAGGGTAAGTAGCAGTTAACTAGACAAGGGAAATGAGATTCTAGGGAAAGAGGTGAATGATCCCAAAAACTGGGGCAGGAAGGAAATGGAGACCATGAGGAGATTGGGAAATGCCTAGGACATGAAGAGCCAGGGCGCCTTGCTCTAGAGACGGGAAGGAACCAGCCATCTGCCTGACGTTGCCTTTAGGCTGTGGGGAGCCATTGATGGCTTTGGAGCAGATCACGTTTTCTGTTAGGCCATTGCCGTGCTTTCGGGTGAGGGTGAGGATGGCTGGAAGAGAGGATTTGCCAGGAGGCTATGTGGCGTCTGTAGTGGTGAAGATGGTGGGCTTTGGAGTCGATTACAGGTGCTCCCAGCTCGCGCTGCGGAAGTCCTCTGATCTCTGCAGAGCGTGCGTGTCATGTTAGAGAAGTGCGGCAGAAGGTCCTCACAGCACCTGGCCCCGTGGGCGCCGGCAGAGGTGCTTGGTGGCCTTCGCCGCGCTCTTTGCCGCCCCTCGCTCGCCCTGCTGTGGGCCCCGCCCGGACTGACCCGCTGTGGTCTGCCCCCGCCCCCAGGAGGTGGCCTAGGCGGAACCCGGAGAGGGGGCGCTGACGTCAACATCCGGCACTCCGGCCGGGACGACACCTCCCGCTATGATGAGAGGTGAGATTGGGCAGCCGGTGTCCTGGGACGGGGGCGGTCAGCGGGGGAGCCCTGCCGCAAACCTCTGCCCACCTTCTCCAGGCCCGGCCCCTCCCCGCTTCCCCACAGGGACCGGGACCGGGACCGCGAGCGGGAGCGCAGGGAGCGGAGCCGCGAGCGAGACAAGGAGCGAGAACGACGACGCTCCCGCTCTCGGGACCGGCGGCGGCGCTCGCGGAGTCGTGACAAGGAGGAGCGGCGGCGCTCCAGGGAGCGGAGCAAGGACAAGGACCGGGATCGGAAGCGGCGAAGCAGCCGGAGCCGTGAGCGGGCGCGGCGGGAGCGGGAACGCAAGGAGGAGCTGCGAGGCGGCGGCGGTGGCGGCGACATGGCAGAGCCCTCCGAGACCGGCGACGCGCCCCCTGATGACGGGCCTCCTGGGGAGCTGGGTCCTGACGGCCCCGACGGCCCGGAGGAGAAGGGCCGGGATCGGGATCGGGAGCGGCGTCGGAGCCACCGGAGCGAGCGGGAGCGGCGCCGGGACCGCGATCGCGATCGCGATCGGGAGCACAAGCGGGGGGAGCGGGGTGGTGAACGGGGCAGGGATGAGGCCCGAGGTGGGGCGGGTGGCGGTGGCCAGGACAATGGGCTGGAGGGCCTGGGCAGCGACGGCCGAGACATGTACATGGAGTCCGAGGGAGGTGACGGGTACCTGGCTCCAGAGAACGGGTATTTGATGGAGGCTGCGCCAGAGTGAAGAGGGCCTCCCACCGCTGGCTTGGACGTGTTCCTACCCTCCCAGTTGCTGTCATCCTCTCCCCAAACCTTCTTGGTCACCACCTAAGTTTGCCAGCCAAGGGTAGGAGTCTCCTTATTTGTTCTGGTCTCTTGGATTTAAAAATAAAGTTAATTTCTTGTTGATAATGGACATTTGGTTTTTTCACTGCCCTTCCTTCCCTAGAAGAGTGTCACCTTCTGCCTTTTGATAGCCCTACTTTGGTTGGTTTTGACTTCAGCTTTATGACCTAAGGCTGGGGCTAGCCCCAGTACGCCAGAGCTGTTTCAGATGGGATAAGGAAGCCCTCCCTAAGGGTCCTTGATCCCTTTGTATCTTTCTTTCCTTTTTTACATCTCTCCCACACGTCCCTTATGCGTCTGTTCATACCCCTATCTTGGTGCGGGGATGGGGCTTAGGCATTAGAATACTCAGTGGAAGCTACAGCTTTGTGTGAAAGGGAAGCTGTTAGTCTGAGTTGGAGAGCAGGAAGAAGGGTGAGGAAATGAAACATGAGAGCAACATATAAAAGACAAAACATTCTCTAACACCATAGACAGAAATAAACTCAATGGCTTAAAGACCTAAAGGTAAGACCGGATACTAAAAAACTCCTAGAGGAAAACATAGGCAGAACACACTTTGCCATAAATCGCATTGAAATTTTTTTGGTTCTGACTCCTAGAGTAATAGAAACAAAAGCAAAAATAAACAATTGGAACCTAATTAAAAGCTTTTACACAGCAAAGGAAAGAAACAAAATGAAAAGACAACCTATGGAATGGGAGAAAATATTTGCAAATGATGTGACCGACAAGGGATTAATTTCCAAAATATACAAACAGCTCATACAGCTCAATAGAACAAATACAAACAACCCAGTCAAAAATGGGCAGAAGATCAAAATAGACATTTCTCCAAAGAAGACAGAGATGGCCAACAGGCACAGGTAAAGATGCTCAACATCACATTGCTAATTTAGAGAAATGCAAATCAACCACAATGAGAGATCACCTCACACCAGTCAGAATGGCCATCACCAAAAGTCTACAAATAAATGCTGGAGAGGGTGTGGAGCAAGGGGAACCCTCCTACACGGTGGGAATGTAAATTGGTGAAGCCACTATGGAGAACAGTATGGAGGTTCCTTAAAAAACTAAAAATAGAGTCACCACATGATCCAGCAATCCCTGGGCATATATCTGGAGAAAACTCTAACTTGAAAAGACACATGTACCCCAATGTTCATAGCAGGACTATTTACAATAGCTGAGGGAATTCCTTGGCGGTCCAGTGGTTAGGACTCTGCACTTCCACTGCAGGGAGCATGGGTTTGATCCCTGGCTGGGGAGATCCTGCTTGCTGCGTGGCGGGGAGCTAAGATCACACAAGCCTTGGGGCCAAAAAACCAGTAAAGACTTTAAAAATGGTCCATGTCAAAAAAAAAAAAAAAAAAAAAAAAAGATGTGGTCTATATATTCCATGGAATATTACTCAGCCATAAAAAAAGAATGAAATAATGTCGTTTGCAGCAACATGGATGGACCTAGAGATTATCATACTAAGTGAAGTAAATCAGAAAGAGGAAGATAGATAGCATTATGATAATGCTTATATGTGGGATTTTTAAAAATGATACAAATGAACTTATGTACAAAACAGAAATAGACTCACAGACATAGAGAACAAACTTACAGTTATCAACGGGGAAAGGGGGAGGGATAAATTAGGAATTTGGGATTAACAGATACACACTCCTATACAGAAAATAAACAACAAGGACCTACTGCATAACTCAGGGAACTATACTCAGTATCTTGTAATAACCTATAATGGAGGGACTTCCCCAGTGGCGCAGTGGTTAAGAATCTGCCTGCCAATGCAGGGGACACGGGTTCGAGCCCTGGTCCGGGAAGATCCCACATGCCGCGGAGCAACTAAGCCTGTGCGCCACAACTACTGAGCCTGTGCTCTAGAGCCCGCGAGCCACAACTACTGAGCCGGCATGCCACAACTACCGAAGCCCGCGTGCCTAGAGCCTGTGCTCCGCAGCAAGAGAGGCCACCGCAACGAGAAGCCCACGCACCACAACGAAGAGTAGCCCCTGCTCGCCACAACTAGAGAAAGCCCACGCGCAGCAACAAAGACCCAACGCAGCCAAAAAAAGAAAAAAGCCTATAATGGAAAAGAATCTGAAAAAGAATACATATATATGTACAACTGAATCACTTTGCTGCACATCTGAAACATTGTAATCAACTATACTTCAATTTAAAGAAAAGATGCAAGAAGATTTGGGTAGAGCAGAAAGTCCTCGCAGGGTCAGGACAGAAAACAGCATACGGCTCATGATGGCAGGTTCACCGTCTGCGTTTTTACTCCATGCTTCGTAATGATAGTAGAGGAGTAACAAAACGAGAGATTCCATGAGCAGTGGAGATGTCAACACACTTCTGGACTACAGATGAAACAGGATGATGGTGAGAACACTTCAGTCTGCTGACCACTTCAGAAGGAAGCCATCCATCAGCCTTGCAGAACGCTACAGATGCTCAAGATTACGACTCCAGGTATAACAAGGGTAGACGACTCGAGTAGGATTTGTACACAGAAAAATCGCCCTCTGTTTCAGCAGTCAGGATGCCTAGGAGCCGGGCATTTGCTGCCTAGGCAAATATAAGACTTACTTTTTTGTCTTTTATAAGTTTCTCAGCCTCAAGGCAAACTTGGTCTGATAAACCAGAGGCAGTCTGTCATGTGAGCTGACTGACATACAGCAAGATTCTAGCACGCTTTAAAAAAATTTTTTTTTAATTTATTTTTGGCTGCGTTGGGTCTTCGTTGCTGCACGCGGGCTTTCTCAAGTTGCGGAGAGCGGGGGCCACTCTTCGCTGCGGTGCGCAGGCTCCTCATTGCGGTGGCTTCTCTTGCTGCGGAGCACGGGCTCTAGCTGCGCGGGTTTCAGCAACCATGGCTCGTGGGCTCTAGAGCGCAGGCTCAGTAGTTGTGGCCCACGGGCCCAGTTGTTCCGCGGCATGTGGGATCCTCCCGGACTAGAGCTCGAACCCGTGTCCCCCACATTGGCAGGTGGATTCTTAA
Source organism: Balaenoptera borealis (assembly GCF_965194805.1). Lineage (NCBI taxonomy): Eukaryota > Metazoa > Chordata > Mammalia > Artiodactyla > Balaenopteridae > Balaenoptera > Balaenoptera borealis. Next base: position 61,962,690 of record NC_138878.1, read on the forward strand.
CCACTGTGCCACCAGGGAAGTCCTCTAGCATGCTTTTTAACTGCCTCAGTTTTTATAAGCATATAACCAAAGATCCCAGACATTTGAAAAAATTCTGCCAAAAGGGACCACAAGATAAATAGAGAAACTGGTCCGAGAGGAAACAATTTAGGGAATAAAAGAACTTAATACTTCTAGTGTATTTTCATAGATATCCCAGATGTTGAAGCCAGACTTCTGGGCTTGGCTATGCAGAACAACCCATTTTGGACTAGCCTGGCACAGGCCAGTTATATAAAGACTGGACAAAACACATACAAGTAACTTGTGAAAGGCTTTGGGGAACAACGAATGTAGGCCAGACTTGAGGGGAAAGGAAAGCATACAGAGGTGAACTTCATATTTACTCTTGCTTTTTCTTTCAGGACATTTGCCAGTTTAGCGCGGCAGAATAGACTCAGAAAGTGGTGGAAAACTCTCAGTGGTGGAATAAACTCAGAAAGTGGCAGTCTTCGACTGGGCTGAGTTCACGGAGGTTGGACCAGACACTTGGGACTTGAGGGTGAAATTCCCAGGTGGGGCATTGAGCCCCAGAATGCACATGCAAACTTCCCTCTAGGCATCTGCCAACTCCTAAGCTGCTCGTTGTGGTGAGACCCCCAAGGGTCTCATCGGAAAGCAATAATGGAGGCTAAGTTACTGAGGAGAGAGCTGAGCAGCCACACGGTCCTAGGGGAGACAGGTTGAGGTTCAAAGCCTCTATGGTTTTTAGTACCAATGCTTATTAGCATCTATTCAAAGAGAAAAACAGTAGACAACAGAAACAGACCCAGGGCTTCCCTGGTGGCGCAGTGGTTAAGAAGCCACCTGCCAATGCAGGGGACACGGGTTCGAGCCCTGGTCCGGGAAGATCCCACATGCCGCGGAGCAACTAAGCCCGTGCGCCACAACTACTGAGCCTGCGCTCTAGAGCCCGCGAGCCACAACTACTGAGCCCATGTGTCACAACTACTGAAGCCCGTGCGCCTAGAACCTGAGCTCTGGCAACAAGAGAAGCCACCGCAGTGAGAAGCCCGCGCACCACAAGGAAGAGCAGCCCCGGCTCGCCGCAACTAGAGAAAGCCCACGCGCAGCAACAAAGACCCAACGCAGCCAAAAAAAGAAAAAAGCCTATAATGGAAAAGAATCTGAAAAAGAATACATATATATGTACAACTGAATCACTTTGCTGCACATCTGAAACATTGTAATCAACTATACTTCAATTTAAAGAAAAGATGCAAGAAGATTTGGGTAGAGCAGAAAGTCCTCGCAGGGTCAGGACAGAAAACAGCATACGGCTCATGATGGCAGGTTCACCGTCTGCGTTTTTACTCCATGCTTCGTAATGATAGTAGAGGAGTAACAAAACGAGAGATTCCATGAGCAGTGGAGATGTCAACACACTTCTGGACTACAGATGAAACAGGATGATGGTGAGAACACTTCAGTCTGCTGACCACTTCAGAAGGAAGCCATCCATCAGCCTTGCAGAACGCTACAGATGCTCAAGATTACGACTCCAGGTATAACAAGGGTAGACGACTCGAGTAGGATTTGTACACAGAAAAATCGCCCTCTGTTTCAGCAGTCAGGATGCCTAGGAGCCGGGCATTTGCTGCCTAGGCAAATATAAGACTTACTTTTTTGTCTTTTATAAGTTTCTCAGCCTCAAGGCAAACTTGGTCTGATAAACCAGAGGCAGTCTGTCATGTGAGCTGACTGACATACAGCAAGATTCTAGCACGCTTTAAAAAAATTTTTTTTTAATTTATTTTTGGCTGCGTTGGGTCTTCGTTGCTGCACGCGGGCTTTCTCAAGTTGCGGAGAGCGGGGGCCACTCTTCGCTGCGGTGCGCAGGCTCCTCATTGCGGTGGCTTCTCTTGCTGCGGAGCACGGGCTCTAGCTGCGCGGGTTTCAGCAACCATGGCTCGTGGGCTCTAGAGCGCAGGCTCAGTAGTTGTGGCCCACGGGCCCAGTTGTTCCGCGGCATGTGGGATCCTCCCGGACTAGAGCTCGAACCCGTGTCCCCCACATTGGCAGGTGGATTCTTAACCACTGTGCCACCAGGGAAGTCCTCTAGCATGCTTTTTAACTGCCTCAGTTTTTATAAGCATATAACCAAAGATCCCAGACATTTGAAAAAATTCTGCCAAAAGGGACCACAAGATAAATAGAGAAACTGGTCCGAGAGGAAACAATTTAGGGAATAAAAGAACTTAATACTTCTAGTGTATTTTCATAGATATCCCAGATGTTGAAGCCAGACTTCTGGGCTTGGCTATGCAGAACAACCCATTTTGGACTAGCCTGGCACAGGCCAGTTATATAAAGACTGGACAAAACACATACAAGTAACTTGTGAAAGGCTTTGGGGAACAACGAATGTAGGCCAGACTTGAGGGGAAAGGAAAGCATACAGAGGTGAACTTCATATTTACTCTTGCTTTTTCTTTCAGGACATTTGCCAGTTTAGCGCGGCAGAATAGACTCAGAAAGTGGTGGAAAACTCTCAGTGGTGGAATAAACTCAGAAAGTGGCAGTCTTCGACTGGGCTGAGTTCACGGAGGTTGGACCAGACACTTGGGACTTGAGGGTGAAATTCCCAGGTGGGGCATTGAGCCCCAGAATGCACATGCAAACTTCCCTCTAGGCATCTGCCAACTCCTAAGCTGCTCGTTGTGGTGAGACCCCCAAGGGTCTCATCGGAAAGCAATAATGGAGGCTAAGTTACTGAGGAGAGAGCTGAGCAGCCACACGGTCCTAGGGGAGACAGGTTGAGGTTCAAAGCCTCTATGGTTTTTAGTACCAATGCTTATTAGCATCTATTCAAAGAGAAAAACAGTAGACAACAGAAACAGACCCAGGGCTTCCCTGGTGGCGCAGTGGTTAAGAAGCCACCTGCCAATGCAGGGGACACGGGTTCGAGCCCTGGTCCGGGAAGATCCCACATGCCGCGGAGCAACTAAGCCCGTGCGCCACAACTACTGAGCCTGCGCTCTAGAGCCCGCGAGCCACAACTACTGAGCCCATGTGTCACAACTACTGAAGCCCGTGCGCCTAGAACCTGAGCTCTGGCAACAAGAGAAGCCACCGCAGTGAGAAGCCCGCGCACCACAAGGAAGAGCAGCCCCGGCTCGCCGCAACTAGAGAAAGCCCGCGCGCAGCAATGAAGACCCAACGCAGCCAAAAATAAATAAATAAATAAATTAATTAAAAAAAAAAAAAGAAACAGACCTAGACTTGATGCCAATGTTGGAATTATCAGAGACTGAAATAACTATGTTCCCAAAGGAAAAGATGGAGAATTTGAAGAGATCTTTAGGGGACCTCCCTGGTGGTCCACTGGGTAAGACTCCACACTCCCAGTGCAGGGGGCCCAGGTTCGATCCCTGGTCAGGGAACTGAAACCCGCGTGCCGCTACTAAGAGTCCGCATGCCACAACTAAGAAGTCAACAAAGATCCCACGTGCTGCAACTAAGACCTGGCAAAGCCAGAATCAATCAATCAATATTTTCAAAAAAATTTTTAAAAGAGATCTTTAAATTAAAAATTTTAAAGTTCAACAGGAATCTTTAAAAAAATAATCGAATGGAAATTTTAGAACTGGAAAACAGCAGCTGAAATTAACTAGTAGATGCATTTGGTAGTTGATTAGATACTAGAAGTGCTAAGGGAAAAAAAGAGGAACGTTCTTGAAGGAGAAATCTCACAATCTTGTTTTTTTCTTTGCCTGCACCGCACGGCTTGTGGGATGTCAGTTCCCTGACCAGGGATTGAACCCGTGCCACCTGCAATGGAAGCATGGAGCCCTAACCACTGGATGGCCAGGGAATTCCCTCCACAATCTTTTTAGGAAGTTAACTGAGGATATACTTTACCAAAATGAGAGACTTAAAAGAGATGTTCCAGTTCAGCAGAGCAGTGGAGGGAAATCCCAGGATGGCAGTTTCTAGAGAGCATTTGGTCCAGATTGGGGTTAGAGGATTGAAGTTTCCAAGGAGCTTCAGGACAAAAAGATTCAGTAATGTATCTTGTGATGGAGAGTTTGAAAGAAATTAAGAATGTGATGAAGGCACTTCCCTGGTGGCACAGTGGTTAAGAATCTGCCTGCCAATGCAGGGGACACGGGTTCGAGCCCTGGTCCGGGAAGATCCCACATGCCGCGGAGCAACTAAGCCCGTGTGCCACAACTACTGAGCCCATGTGCTTAGAGCCTGTGCTCCGCAACAAGAGAAGCCACTGCAATGAGAAGCCTGCGCACCTCAACGAAGAGTAGCTCCCGCTCGCCGCAACTAGAGAAAGCCTGCGCGCAGCAACAAGACTCAACACAGCCAAAAATAAATAAATTAAATAAATTAATTAAAAAAAAAGAATGTGATGAAGGAAACAAAAGTAGATAGACATTACAGAAAAAAACAGAAGCTGTTCAAGAAAGGAAATGTAATCACAGGATAACATTTGAGCTCTACAGCAAACAGTAAGTACTTAGACATAAGGTGAGCGCTTTATTGATTGACCTAAAAACTGGTACCATAAAGCTACCATGGGAAGAGAGGGGAAAGGTTGTAAGAGCAGAAAATCAATGTGTAATATATTGCTAACATCTAAAATTGAAAAATTGAGAAACGGTATGTTACTTAGCTGCAGAAGCAACTAGCTGATGAAACATCTACACCTTGTTGCCTCTTGCAGTGGGGAGAGTTAGGACAGGTACAGGGGCTGGTGCTTTTCATTATTCGTCCTTCTGTATTATTTGATTTTGTTTTTTTTTTTAAAATAAATTTATTTATTTTTGGCTGCATTGGGTCTTTGTTGCTGCATGTGGGCTTTCTCTAGTTGCGGCGAGCGGGGGCTACTCTTCCTTGCGGTGCGCCGTCTTCTCATTGCGGTGGCTTCTCTTGTTGCGGAGCACGGGCTCTAGGCGCGCAGGCTTCAGTAGTTGTGGCACGTGGGCTCTAGAGCGCAGGCTCAGTAGTTGTGGCGCATGGGCTTAGTTGCTCCGCGGCATGTGGGATCTTCCCGGACCAGGGCTCGAACCCATGTCCCCTGCATTGGCAGGCGGATTCTTAACCACTGCGCCACCAGGGAAGCCCTGATTTTATTTTTAACTCTGTAACTACGTTATTTTTTTTGTTAAAATAAGAGAAATATACTAGGAAGGAGAGGGACAGACAAACCTACTCTAGTCCTCTCATTTTGCAAAAGCCCTTTTCTGGACTCCATCCCACTAATGGTGAAGTTAACTGAGGATATACTTTACCCATCCAGCTGATGGTAAAGCAACAACCAGACTTCTCCAGCCTTGTCTACATCTACATTTCTTTAGAGCATCTTTTTTCAGAAACACTCTCTTCTCAGGACTTCCCTGGTGGTCCAGTGGTAAAGAATACACCTTCCAGTGCAGGGGACGTGGGTTCGATCCCTGGTCAGGGAACTAAGATCCCCCATGCCACGGGGCAACTAAGCCCACACGTGTCAACTACTGAGCTCGTGCACCTCAACTAGAGAGCCTGTGCGCCCCAAACTACAGAGCCCACGCACTCTGGAGCCCCCACGCCACAAATAGAGAGAGAAAACCCGCACGCCACAACTAGAGAGAAGCCTGCGCACCGCAACGAAGAGCCCGCGTGCAGCAACTAAGACCCGAGGCAGCCAAAAATGAATAAATAAATAAAATAAATAAAATATTTTTTAAAATTCTTATGGTTTCTCCCACCTGGGGTTTCCTCCTACATTTCTGGCCATTCTTTGTCTTCTTCCTGAATTTTAAATGTTACGAGTTTTGAGGACTCAGTTCTAGGTCCCCTTCATTCTATATTCTCTTGCCTCCAGCTTTCTTGTCCATGCTTATGGCTTTATTTACCACCTTCGCCCAAATTCTCAAAACTGCTTGCAGGCCTTGGATACTGCACAGGCTCTTCAAAGTCAAAATATCCACTATCCCTCCACCAGCATAGACCATCATAGCAAAAGGCCTCACAAGCACCTTAATATCCCCTTCTCCTCCACCTCCCAGTCCTCATATGCAGTTAAGACACGTCCAAACATTTCCAAATCTGTCCACTTATCCTCCATGCCTCTGCCCTGGTCTCAGCCATCACGGGATTACTGGGATAGCCTCCTGCTCTGTCCCCCTGCTTCCGCTCTTGCTCGCATCCAATCCAGTCTCCACACAGTGTCCACAGTAATCTTAAAATACACATTTGAATATCACATTTTACTCTTAGGAGTTACCATGGAGTCCAAAATCCTCAGCGTGAGTATGCCAACACACAAGGCTGTGCATCAGCTGTATCCTGCCAACTTTTCACCTTCATCATAAACCACTCCAATCCTTACGCTGTTATCCAGCCACGTGGGCTCCTTCTGCCTGGAAAGTGACCCACGCCCCACCTCTTGATGATCTTACCTCCAAGGGCTCTATGTCAGTGTCCTTCGTAGATCATCACCTCCCCACTCCCAGTTCTGATCACAGCCATAGTTGGTTGTCTACCCTGCCCCCTCGCCCACCCATAGACTAAGCTCCGGGAGGGCAGTGGGCTTATCTGCCCTGCTCACCATCGTGTCCATGATCTTGGGCCCAGATGTTTAACATAAGTTTGTCCAATGAATGTGGGAAAAAGGGACAGGAGACAGGTGTGGCGGGCAGGACAGATGAGACGGCAGGCGGTGCAGACAGACAGAGGCTGCAGTAGGAGGGGTCACAAACCCAACCAACAGACCGATGGGATCTGAGGGCAGGGCAGCGAGACCCGAGCGGTAGCAGGTGGGACGGTGCGCTCACTGGGCCTCGCCTCCGCAGGGGGCGCTCGTCTCCGGGGCGTGGCCTCGCGCAGCCCCGCCCTCCTCGCCGGCGACCGCCAGGCGGGTGCCTCGCAGCGGCGGCGCTGACATGGCTGCGCTGGTGGAGCCGCTGGGGCTGGAGCGGGGTAAGCGCGCCAGGGGCCCCTGCCCACCCCGCCCCGGCCTGCGTCCCGGAGCCCGGTCCCCTGCCCCTCCTCCGGCAAGGCCCGGGCGGGTGGGCGGGCCCGGCGGGGGTGGGCGGGGCGGGGCGCCGAGAGTCGAGCAGTCGGTGGGTGTGGGAGGGTCCGTGGGCGAGCCGGCCAGAGAGGGGGCGCCCGCTGCACACCCCTGCCTGGGTGTGTATGGGCATCCTGGGGACGCAGGGCGCCCGATTGGCCGCAGTCTCTGCCACGGGCGACTCTGCGGGTGTCCGACTGGGACTCTGCTGTCCTTCCCGGGGTCTGCGCTCGCCCTTACTTGGTCTCTGGCCGCATCTCTCCGTCTTTCTCTGCGTCTTCACGCCTCTGACTCTTGTGTGTCTGTGTGCCCCGCCCCCGCCCCGCAGACGTGTCCCGGGCGGTGGAGCTCCTCGAGCGGCTCCAGCGCAGCGGGGAGCTGCCCCCGCAGAAGTTGCAGGCCCTCCAGCGAGTCCTGCAGAGCCGCTTCTGCTCTGCCATCCGGGAGGTGAGAGCAACGCGGCGCCGAGCACAAGCGGGCGGCCGTGGTCCTCCTCCTGGTCGCCCCGAGCCCGGGGACTACGCCTCCCAGCAGCTACCGGGGCGGCCCTCCTTGGGATGCCCGCGCTTCAGCTCAGGGGTTCTTTGGGAGCTGTAGTTTCCGCGGCCTCCGGGTTGCGGGGGCGGGGCGGATCCTTGGGTGGGAGGGTCTGGGGGCCTGGACTCCTGAGTTGAAGGGAGGAGGGGTCTGGCGGCTCCCTGATGCTGCTGCGTCTTCGCCAGGTGTATGAGCAACTCTATGACACGCTGGACATCACCGGCAGTGCTGAGATCCGGGCCCACGCCACAGCCAAGGTAGGCGCCCCCCCACCCCATTGCCCATGGTATCCACTGAATCACATGGTCTAGCTCAATATCTACCTAATGTCAGTCATTCATTCCTGTTTCCTCCTTCATGATTTTTGCCATATCTATGTACCACCCTTGCTATGATTTATTTATAATGTATTTTAAATAATCTCACATTTTTAGTTTGTGTCGTATAAAGACATCTTTAGCAAAAAAGACATTTTTAGCAACTACAAATGGAAACTAGTACCGAATGCCTGACTAGAAGATAACCAATGAAAACAGTGAACTAGCGTTAAACACTGTAATCTTATTAAACTACAGTTAGATGCTATTTCTTGCTGCTTGCTGGAGGCTCTTAGCTCTGTCCAGGTCTTGTTTCTCTCTGTTAAAAAGCGATATTGACAAGTGTTGAGTATTCAAGACGCATGCACACCAAATGGAGACTTTCTCTTTGACAGTCTGAAGTGTCCAAAGTGACTAAAAGGGATGTACTGTCACTACGGAGTGATCTTGTGTTGAGTTGTGTGGCAGACGCCCCGTGCTTGAGGAAAGCTCTCTGGCCTAAATCCCTCTCCCTGGCGCAGATCCTCCACCCTAGTCCGCATACACATTGTGGAGGGGCCCTCACCTCCTGAGGCTTTCTCTCTCCCAGGCCACGGTGGCCGCCTTCACAGCCAGTGAGGGCCACGCACATCCCAGGGTAGTGGAACTGCCCAAGACGGATGAGGGCCTGGGCTTCAACATCATGGGGGGCAAGGAGCAGAATTCGCCCATCTACATCTCCCGTGTCATCCCTGGAGGCGTGGCTGACCGCCACGGAGGCCTCAAGCGTGGGGACCAGCTGCTGTCAGTGAATGGTGTGGTGAGTGGGGAGCTGAGGCAGGGCTGGCTGGGGTCACAGCCTGCCCAAGGTAGCACAGTCGCTGTTTTTCACATTCAGTCAACACACACTGAGCACTGCCTCTGTGTCTGGCCCTGTGCTGGGCTTTGCTGCAGACCCTGAGAGTAATTGGCCACTGCTTCTACATTCGAGGAGTCCCTCTCTGGTGAGGGAGATAGACCCTGACTGAAACAGTCCTAAACCAAGGAGATAATGAAGAAGCACAAAGCACTGTGAGAGCCCAGATGTGGCACCAGACCAGTGTAGATGAGGGGAGTTTTTGCAGATGAAGGAATATTTGAGTTGGGTTTTGAAGGATGAGTAGGAGCTGGTGGAGAAGGGTGTTACTGGCGGAGGGTGTTGTGGGTAGGGGCTGTGACTCTGCACTCCTACGAGGTGAAGAGAAAGGGCTTGGTTCTGATGAAGGACTGGGGCGTGCCGGTGATTAAAATCACTGTGCTTAGAGTAGATGGAGGCACGACTAGGTAGGTGGTTGGGGTCAGTCATGCAGGGACTAAGTGCCGTCCTGAGAAGCTGGGACTTTGTCTCAAGCCTCCTGGGGATCCATGGGAGGGCTGTGAGTAGGGGAAGGATAGGCTCAGCCTGGAGGCCTAGAAAGACCCCTTTGGGACTCTGTGGGGGATAGACTGAGGGAAGAGACTGGAGGCCAGAAGGCCAAGGAGGAGGCTAGGGTGAGGTCCAGTGGGGAGAGGATAAGGTCTGAGCTGGGGCCTGGTGGTGGGGACAAAGAAGAGGGAGTCAGGGCAGGAGGGATGGGGCTGGGGATCATCGGGCTGCCGGGAGGGAGGGGATAAAGACGAGTCTGGAGGTCTAGCTCGGTGACTGAGGGCATATGGGGCTTGTCCCTGACATGGGGAACTTGGAAGGTTTAGGGGGAGGACTCTGAGCGAAGAGTGACTCTCTCGTGAGGACATGAGGCCTTGGCATCTTGGGGTTGGTACCAGGGTGGGGGGCGGGGTGAGGGTGGTGGGCCCCAGGCCCAGCTGTCTGCACCGCCCCTGCAGAGCGTTGAGGGTGAGCAGCATGAGAAGGCAGTGGAGTTGCTGAAGGCTGCCCAGGGCTCGGTGAAGCTGGTGGTGCGCTATACACCTCGAGTGCTGGAGGAGATGGAGGCCCGCTTTGAGAAGATGCGCTCTGCCCGGCGGCGCCAGCAACATCAGAGCTACTCGTGAGCCCCTTGCCACCACACCCCTGGGGCCTCCACTGCCTCCGGTGTCCCCAGACTCCCAAACCAGGCCAATGATTTCTGAGGCCCTGATTGCCACCTCCAGCCCTGGCTCCTTTCCCTGGGATTCTGACCCTTGACCCAGGCTCTCACTCCAAGCCGTTCTGACTAAATACCTTGGGGACTCCTAGCTCACTCCCATCCCAAGATCGGGAACCTACTCCCTCTGGAACCCTCAGCCCACTTCCCTGGGCTCTTGGCTCTGGAACCCCAGTCCTGGCTCTCTCCCATGCCTCCCCCGGTCCCCTCCCCTGAGCTTGGCTCCCCTCTCTTCACCCTCCTTTTAGGTCCTTGGAGTCTCGAGGCTGAAACCACAGATCTGGACCCTCACCCCCTCCCCTGTACAGTATTTATTGTCACCAGCTCCTTATTTAAAGATCTTTGACCCTCATTGAGTGTCTGTGTCTGTTCTGCATCCGGGGGTTAGAATGTCTGGAGATGTGGGGGAAGGAGAGAAGCTGAGGTCACGACCAGGCCCTTTTCAGAGTCTGAGAGCGGAGCTTGAGGCTTTTCCTCAGGTTCGAAGGCAGAGGCTGGCCGGCTTCCTAGCGGCAAGTCCAGGTTGGAGGCTGGGACCCGGTCTGGGTCTGAGCGCTGGGTCATAACTGAAGACAACTCCCCCTACCCTTCAGAGATCCTGAGGGCGGGGGCCAAGCCCCCTTCCTCTGTATCTGGTCGCACAGAGGAGGCCTGAAACGCGCAAAAGTCAGTGGGCGGCCTCTGTGTGGGCGGGGCGGAGCGAACCATTAGCCTAGCCCGCCGGGGGAGCCCTCCCGGCCGCGTAATCGTCTGAGTGGGAGGCGGGGGTGGAGGTGCCACGTGCAGTTCCCGAGGCGGGCGCAAGGGGTGCAGAATAAGGTGCGCTAGCCGACCCGGCATTCACCCCACCTTCCAACCCGAGCGCGTGTCTCCGGGAACTGCCCCCGCCTTAAAATCCATCCTTTACTCCCACCCTCCTGTCCCGTGCGGCGCGAGGGCCGGCGCGCGCCACCGCCGGAATCCGTGGTCGCGACTCGCGTTCCACGCCGCGCGCCACTCGCTCCAGGTGACATCATCCCCCTGCCGGGCTCCGCCTCCCACCCCAGCCGCCGCACGCCGCTTGCCTATTGGCAGTCCCACCTTGAGCCCCGCCTCCCGCTCTCCGCCCGCGAGACCCCTCCCAGGCAGTGCGGAGGCGGGGTTTAGCCGCCGGCCGGCGCAGACACCGCCTCCCATTGGCCATGCGGCCCCGTCTGTCAGTCTTCTGTTAAAGGGGCCACGACCGCCCCGGAGCTGGTTTGCGGGGGGTGGGGGGAGGAGGGAGGAGGAATTTTTTGGCGGGGGAAGGTGGGATTTGGGGGGCGCTGGTGAGCACCCCTGGATCTGACGGCTGCGGCCTCGCGGGGGGAGGCTGAACGGTGAAAGGGGCAGGGGGCTATTTTAGGGGGTAGAGGGCTGTGAGACCGTCAAGGGGGGGGGTCCCCAGCGACCAAGCCGGAGCAAGAGACGCGGAGCCCGCGCAAGCGGCGGAGACAGGGCTCCGGAGCCACAGATCCGGGCCCCGGCCGCCGCCAGGGGCCCCGCCCGGTCCCCCCACCCCACCCCACGTCCCTCCTGCAGCCCAGCTCCGCCCGCAGCCGCCGCGGACCAGGTAGGTAAGAGCCCAGCCCGGCCCGCCTGGCAGCGCCCATCCCGGGGACCCGTCGCCGAGCTTCCCCCGCCTCCCTGAGATCCTGGATTCCCTTCTTCATCCCCTGGGACCTCAGAGCCCAGATTTCACAGCCAGACCCCAGAGACTCAGGCGTGCCCCTCCCGGCTCTGAGTCCCCAACCGAACCCTGAAATCCCAGGCGTACTGCCGCCTGCGCCTCCTCCGGGGCCCAGGAGGCTGGATTTCCCAGGTCAGCCCCAGGAAGCCCCTCTGGACCTAGATCCTCCTCCTCGGCCCAGTCCTGGGAGCTCCAGACACCGGCCGCGGCTGTGTCAGACTCCCCCAGCTAGGGCCGGCCGCCCCCCCGTCGCGTCCGCATAGTCCCCCATTCGCGCACCCAGTCTGCCCATCTCTGGTCCTCCGGCTTGAACAGCCGGCCGAGTCCCTCAGTCCCAGCCGGCTCGGCGGCCGCCCTGGACACAGGCCCGCTCTGGAGCTGTCCATGGTCACCGTTCTCGGCAGCCTCGCGTCCCCCATCTCCTGCTGCTGCCGCCGGGGAGGCGGCGCCGGCGGCGCGGGGATCTCCCCCGCCGCGCCTTTGACCTGGGGATACCCAGGCCCTCCCCGACCTGGGCGCCCGGGCCTCAGGGTTCCGCTGGTCAGGCTCTCAGCTCCACCCTCAACAACCCAGGTTTCGGAGACCCCAGCTTCTACTTGAGGAGTCAGGGCTTCTGAATGTTCCTGCCTGGTGCACCTTAGGGATCTTGGCATCTGAGGACTCAGATCCCACCGGGCTCTGGGAGCCCTGTCAGTCCTCACTTCCTCTGGCTAAAGGCCCCAGCTGGTAGCCCTCACCCCCTCAGGATCTAGGAATCCAGTTTTCCAGCTTTTGCTCCCTTCAGAGGCAGTTCAACAGCCCCTGTGCCCCTCAGACAAATATACCCATCCACCTGGCACCCCAGCATCTGCCCCCTTAGGGATTCAGGCGCCATGACTCTCTCCCTTTCAGGGACTCAGAATGCAATTCTTAATGCAATTCTCTGGCTTCTACCCACGCTGCCCCCTGGAGACCTAGATGCCTTGTCCCTGATCCTGCCTCCCCTCAGGGACCCAGGAGTTCAGACCCCACCTTCTATTCTGCCCACGAAAGCCATCTACCCCTACCCTCCATCCAACAAGGACTCAGGCTCCAAACTTCCATCTCCTGGCTTTGGCCTCCACAACGATTCAGGAGTCCAGTTCCCCAACTCTGCCACCCACCACCCCAAGTATCTAGCCACTCAGCTGTTACTCTTTTGAACCCAAGTCCCTACAGCCTCACAATTTCCCATCAATTTGACATCTCTGGTGGCCTTGAAATACCCTGCTTCATCTCCATATCATCTCAGTTTCTGGGCTCCCTGGGGTTTCCAACGTTCTCCCCTGAGACCCAGCTTCTTGAGATGTTTCCAGCACTCCATCACGATTTTTTCATATCGTGATGTCACATCCTTCGAGTACACTGTCAGACTGGTGAGCCAAACATACATGCCTTCCTCCAGATGTGTTCTATGGCATAGGTTCATTCTGTGATCTAGAATTGTCTTCCACATTTCCACCTAAACATAAGCCCTGGCAATGCTTCGTGTTCTAGATTCTTCCTAAATCCTAGAACACTCCCAGTCAACATCTTTGTTCCTTTTTCACCCAAGGTACTGTTCTAAAGTCTAGGCTAGATGCTAAATTCAAGGCACGACTTTCCCCAGGTAAATTCAAATATCTAGCTAATGCTCCCAAGCCAAATTCTGATCTCACCCTCCTCCCCTTTGACAAGTTCCTTTGTTTTTTTTTTTTTTTTTTTTGCTGCACCATGCTGCTTGCTGGATCCCCGACCTGGGATTGAACCCGGGCCCTCAGCAGTGAAAGCACGGAGTCCTAATCCCTGGACCACCAGAGAATTCCCTACATGTTCCAATTTTTAAGAAGCCAGTCCTTGCTTATTTTCTTCTAAAATTTCATTTTGGGTGTGTTCTAGGTTCTAGCCACATCCTTGGCATTGTTCTAGATTCCATTCCCTTCCCAGGGGCATTCTAAGTGCTAGAATATGTGTGTTCCATTTATGTGCTCTAGCCTTTCTCCAAACTGTGCTATCCATTCTAGAATGCACTTCCTATTTTATTTTATTTTAAATTTTTATTTATTTATTTTGGCTGCACTGTGTGGCATGCAGGATCTTAGTTCCGTGATCAGGGATCGAACCCACATCCCCTGCAGTGGAAGCGCCGAGTCTTAACCACTGGACTGCCAGGGAAGTCCCTGCACTTCCCTGTTTTAGATTCCATCCAGTTCTACAGTCTTAAATCTCGAGGATTCCCACTGAAGTGTTGTACGTTGCATCTTCCTTCCTCAGGTTCTATGTTCTCGGCTCATCCATTCCCACCTTCTCTGTCCATCTTTTCCCTGGTGTGACCTTGGCTTAGAACTTGTCCCCTGGTGGATTGGGGGCTTCCTCCATCTGCCACTTCAGCATTCTAAACATGCTCTAGGCTCTCTCCTCTTTTGGAGTCTTCAGCCTAGAAATGTCCTCATTTCTAGAACACACCACCCCCATCCCCACCCCCTTTGCCAGCTCAGTCCTTATGCCAGGAAATTCTCAATTGCCAGAATGCATCTTTCTGCATCTTCCCCCAGGCGATTCTAAGTTCCGGGCAAACTCCTTGCTATTTTCTAGGTTTTCCTTTGCCTCCAGGGCATGTTCTGAATTCTAGAGCATATATTCTGCCCTCTGAGTTCTATCATTATCTAGATGCATGAAAAAACCAAGCATGCGATCTCTGCTTTATTCTGTAAAGATAAAATATACCTTTATACCTTCATCCCTGGTAGGTTCTGAGTTCTAGATTATGTCTAGATTATGTCTCCTGACTTAGGTTTGTTATGTACTGCATTAGGTCTGTTCTTAGATATCATTATCCTCCCCTCTGTGTTTGGGGTTCTGGGGTGACCCAGACACTCTTTGAAGTTATTGGATTGCTCTTGGCTTGTTCAAAGTTCCAGACCTGGGTTCTAGAGTATGCCCTTCTATTTGGCCCCATGTATGGATCCTACCCCAAGCACATTGTAAATGTGGAAGTGTATGTCCTCTCTGCACTCCGTACTGTGTCTTCTTGCACGTGGCCTTCTAGATTCTACACCCAGCCTAGCTGAATTTTGTTTCCTTCTCAGGGAATTTGAAGTTCTAGAGCAGCCTCCCTAAAACATCCTTAGTTGCATCTCATGAGAAGATTCTGGGTTTTAGATACCACGTTGGGTTTTGGTCTAAGTCTGGCCTGCCCTCTTATAAACATTTTCTTGAATCTGATCTCTGAGTGTTGGGATTCAGGTGTCTAGATTCCCAGACGCACCTCTTCAAAGACCCAAGATTACAGGCACCCATCTGCCTCCGCTCCCAGGTCCCAGGGCCCTCAGTCCCCTCCTGTACTCCCAGGAGTCCAAGGCCCCAGTCCCAGGCTTCAGACATAGTCTGAATATTGGGTGGAGCTGGAAATTATCTACTCTGAGAACCGGTTATGCGTCTGCCTGAAGGGAGAGAAAGAAAGGAGGGAAAGAGTGAAGGTCCCTCCTGCTTTCGGCTCAGCTAGATGGACCCGTCTGACCTGATGTGTGTGGAGGGAGTGGCTCAGGAGACCTCCCTTCATCTCCACCCGCGGCTCATGCACCTGGACTCCTGGGTCCTGGGGGCCTTGACTTCTGAGTTCTGAGGGGGGAGAAGTCTGAAGGCTGAGATTTCTGGGTCTACGGTTGGAGGTTGAAAGCCCAGACTCTTGTGTCCTGGGAGGAAGGGGATGTGGTCTCTGACTCCTGGGACTGGGGAGGAGAAGGCTGGAGGCTCAGACTCCTCAGTCTGGGGGAAGGGAGGGATAGGGGACCTAGATTCCTGTGACCTGAGAGAAGAGGTAGCTGGATCTTGGACTCCTGCGTAGTGGGAGATGGCTAGCATTGTCCCCACCATTTTTGTTTTTCCCGACTGGAGTGGGTCTTTAGATTCTCCTGGAGCTAGATATCTAGATATCTGGGAAGTTGAAGGAGGCAGGAATTGGGCCGAATAGCAGGTGAGGACCATCCCTGTGACATTATACAGGTGACTACGTACCAGTGACCTAATTCTGTGACCCCAGTTTTGTGGCCTCCTGAAGACATGGTCTCCCTCGCCTGGGCCTGAGTTTTCTAGCTCATGCAGTAGGTTGAAGGGGATTCTCAGCAGGGCCAGAATAGATGGTGATGGGCGGGGCCTGAGTTGCTTGAAGGGGCGGGACTTGGACCAGAGGGGAGGGGCCTGCAAACTTTCCACATTCACTCAGGCAATGGGGCACCCGGCTTCGGTTTCTCTGACTAGGCTGGGCCTAGATTTGTTGCCAGCGTCTGATGGAGTCTGACCTGTTTCTCCAAATGCTCTCACCCAGGTAGCCAGGCCTGGTTTCCTGGGAGCAATGGGTTTCCGTTTATCTTGTGCCATGATCGGAATGGATGGGCCTCAGTTTCTTCTGTGCAGCGCTTGGGTTGTCCTGCCTCAGTTTTCACTATGTAGTATCCCAGTGACCGTGCCTCAGTTTCGCTGGTGTGCTTTGACGAAGTCCCTCTCGGTTCCCTGCCCCCTCCCCGTACCCGCAGGCCAGCACCGCCGCCATGATGTGCGAGGTGATGCCCACCATCAGCGAGGATGGCCGGCGGGGTTCGGCGCTGGGCCCGGACGAGGCGGGCGGCGAACTGGAGCGCCTCATGGTCACGATGCTCACGGAGCGCGAGCGCCTGCTCGAGACGCTACGCGAGGCGCAGGACGGACTGGCTACGGCGCAGTTGCGGCTGCGCGAGCTGGGCCACGAAAAGGACTCGCTGCAGCGCCAGCTCAGCATCGCGCTACCCCAGGTCTGGGCGGGGCCTGAGGGAGGCGGGGCCTGGACTCGCGAAGGCACAGGGAGGGCGGTCCGGAAGGGGCGGAACTTGGCACTTGGAAGGGGGAGTGGCTTGCCGGTGGTGGGCGGGGCCTGAGCCGCTTGAAGGGGCGGGACTTGGCAGAGAGGGGCGGGATCTCCAAACCTCCCAGTCCTATGGAATGAAGGAGATGGGGAAAAGGATTGATCTGATTGTCCAATCCTGCCCACACCTGGACAGGAGTTTGCGGCTCTGACGAAGGAGCTGAACTTGTGTCGGGAGCAGCTACTGGAACGGGAGGAAGAAATTGCGGAGCTGAAGGCAGAGCGGAACAATACTCGGGTGAGAGTTCTTGGGGCGGGACCTAAGTGCGGTGGGCGGGGCCTTGGGTGTTGCAGCCTGACCCATTGTTTTTCCTCTATCTCGCCTTCTTTTCTTCTCCCTGCTCCTACAACTTGGCGGGTCTCCTCTGGTCCCCTCCTTCCTTCATGTCTCCTCCCCTATCTCCATAACTGTTCTCATTTCCTGTACCACTCCTTCCTTGACCTGCCCCCCACCTACCTCTGTTATCCCTCTCTTTTCCTGACCTGTCTCTCTCCATACCACTTTGCTTGGCTCCACCTCTACCATGTGTCCGCCCCACCTGTCTGAATCCTCTTCCTTCACTCTGCCTCTCTTCCCTTGACACTTTTCCTTGGCCCGGTGCCCTATCTCTGTAGCTTCTCCTAGAACACCTGGAGTGCCTGGTGTCCAGGCACGAGAGGTCACTGCGTATGACTGTGGTAAAGCGCCAGGCCCAGTCCCCGGGAGGGGTCTCTTCCGAGGTGGAGGTACTCAAGGCTCTAAAATCCCTCTTCGAGCACCACAAGGCCCTGGATGAGAAGGTATGAGAATTGAAAGAGCCTGGTTACAGAACAGAAACTCGTGGTTGGCTGGGGCTATGTTGAATGGCAGAAATTCTGGCCGTGATTGGTTGGGGATGGCCCAAGTGGGAAGAATGTTGACTGTAATTGACTGAGACAAGTTATGCAGACTGGGACCTGAGTGGCTGATAATAGAAAAATATAATAGGATGGGGGATACCAGCGGGTGAGGCTGACTTGGTAGCTAGTTGGGGATGCACACATACTATAAATAGAGGAATGCTAATGTCGCCCTATCAGGTCCATCCCAAAGGTGTTCTGCATCAACTGTCCTTGATCGGGTCTGATCTCCATCTCACACTGTCTTGCCCCCACCCCCAGGTCCGGGAGCGGCTGCGAATGGCGCTGGAGCGGGTGGCAGTGCTAGAGGAAGAGTTGGAGCTGAGCAATCAGGAGGTGGGGGCGTGACCAAGAAGGAGGAGGGACTTATGAACTACCAATGGGGTGGAACTGATTGGGTGGGTCCTAGAATCTGTTGGGAGCAGGACTAGGGCAGAAGACCAGTGGGGTAGGACTATGGAGAAAACCAGTGAGGTTCCTAAGGAGGAACTCATTGGGCAGGACTAAGGGGAGTACTGCCCTGTGACAGTGAGACTAAGGTGAGAACCAGGGCTTGGGCTAAGGGAAAGAACTGACTATGGAGGAAATGGTTGGGTGGGGAAAGTCAGGACACCTCCACAAGTAGGCTAAGGTTAAGAATAAGGGTGGACTTCTTCTCTGGTGGGGGGCTAAGGAGACATATAATGACGGCACAGGGTCTAAGGGTAGACTGTGGGATAAGGGTGGCCCCAGCAGGACCAGTGCCAGTGGGAAGTACAAACGGGGTTTCTAGGGCCTCTTTTGCCCTGATCTCCCTTTCCCATTGCCAGACTCTGAGCCTTCGAGAGCAGCTGTCTAGGCGCTGGTCGGGGCTAGAGGAGCCCGGCAAGGATGGGGATGGGCAGGTAAGAGGTGGAAGTCTTTCCTTCCCCTTGCTCTTCATTGGTCCTCCTCACTGTGATCCCACTCAGCCCCCTGACTTTGTGATGGTCCTTTTAATGTTTGGTACGATTCTCACTGGCCCTAGGACATCTGAACACCTCAGACCCTTACTGGCCTTTGACCTCTGATTCAAGTCGGCTAGCTAACTTTTGTGACCTCCATGGCTCTTACTGATCTTCGATCGCCCCTCACCCCCATCAGTTTTCTCCTTGCATTCTCTATCTCTGTGTTCCCCACTCTGAGTTCTGTCCCTTCCTCCCTCACTGTCCCCATTCCAGACTCTTGCCAATGGCCTGGGTCCTGGTGGGGATTCGAACCGGCGCACGGCAGAGCTGGAGGAGGCCCTGGAGCGGCAGCGGGCGGAGGTGTGCCAGCTGCGGGAGCGCCTGGCGGTGTTGTGCCGCCAGATGAGCCAGCTGGAGGAGGAGCTGGGCACGGCCCACCGCGAGCTGGGTAAGGCCGAGGAAGCTAACGCCAAGCTCCAGCGCGACCTCAAGGAGGTGAGGCCGGAGCCCCTGGTGGGCTGCCCTCTGTCCCTTCCCTCCCCTCAACCCTTCCTGTCCCCCTTTGCCCATAGTCACAGAATTCACGAATCTGGATTCAGTCCACAAGCTGTGTGGACTCTTCTCCTCTCTGAGTCTCAGTTTCCTCACCTAATGGGATGTATGACCCTTGTCAGAGAGTTGGCACATGGCACATACTTGGTAGTCACCCAGTATCTTGTTGTAGTTATTATGTTATCATTGGGAAATTCTCTTGCACCTCTTAACTGAACTCCTTTGTCTGCATTTCACCCCATCCTGGCTGAGGTTCCTTGACCTTAACTCCCACGCTGCGGGGACTGCTGTGAAATGTAGGGCATGGATTCTTGAAAGCACTGAATGAGAAAGAAGAGAGAGCACTTTAGTTTTCATCATCCGCTGGGGCTTTTACCTCGGATTTCAAGTGTGGATGGCCCCAGAGCTTATTGGGAAATGTGGTCCCACCACACCGGCTCCCAGGCAGGAGTCCTTCCCCCATGAGACCCTGGAGCACCTTCTCTGGTTTTCTAAGCATGCGCTACCCTGGGGGCTCTTGGGAGATGTTGCCTCCCAGGTGGAAGGGACCCTTGTTTCCTCTGAGACCCTAGGGCACTTGCTCTGTGATTCTAAACCTGAGCTGTGCCAGAAGTTGCTGAAAAATCTAAGGCCTGGATTTTTGAGGCAAGTGGGCTAAGAAGAGTGGAGACATTCCATCTCATGGGTCTTAGGTCATCCATATGAGGAGGGTCTAAGCCAGTACTGCCCCAGTTTATGGGAGGTGCTGTACCACCATTTTAACTATCAGGTGGCATGGGATCTAATGTTGGCTATGCCTGGGAGCTCTCGGCAGGTGTGGTTCCATCATTCTGACACCCTGAGGGCAGGGGACTTCATTTCCCAGGATACCCTGGGGTGCCTAAACTGGGGTTCTAAGCCTAGGCTACCCCCACGGCCTTCTGGGAGCTGTAGTCCACACGGCCCTCTGTCACCTCTGCAGGCGCTGGCGCAGCGGGAGGATATGGAGGAGCGGATCACAACGCTAGAGAAGCGCTACCTGAGTGCCCAGCGAGAGGCCACGTCTCTGCACGACGCCAACGACAAGCTGGAAAACGAGCTGGCCAGCAAGGAGTCGCTGTACCGGCAGGTGGGAGGACGGCCGAGGAGGGGCGGTGGGGGCGAGGCCGTGGCTAGTTTGACCTAGCTCCTCCCTTCCCCCTGTCTGTGTCCCCCAGAGTGAAGAGAAGAGCCGTCAGCTGGCCGAGTGGCTGGACGACGCTAAGCAGAAGCTGCAGCAGACGCTGCAGAAGGCGGAGACCTTGCCGGAGATAGAGGCCCAGC
Organism: Balaenoptera borealis; assembly: GCF_965194805.1. NCBI lineage: Eukaryota > Metazoa > Chordata > Mammalia > Artiodactyla > Balaenopteridae > Balaenoptera > Balaenoptera borealis. Next base: position 61,982,952 of record NC_138878.1, read on the forward strand.
TGGCCCAGCGAGTGGCGGCGCTCAACAAGGTGAAGGGAGGCCTGGGGCGGCGCCTTGAGTCTCTGGGGCAAAGGGGCGGGGCTTGGAGGAGGCAGGGCCTGAGTCTGGAGGGGTAGGAGACCCACAGCCCGAATTCTGCTGAAAAGGGCAGGGCCTGGGGTCTAGGGAAGGGACGTGACTTGGGATGGTTGAAGCGCCTGGAGGTTTGGTGGGGGGTGGTGCTCTCTAGTTTGGACTGAACAGATGGGGAGAACATGAACTGAGAAGGGGACAGGGCCTGTAGACTAGAGGAGAGGGCAGGGCTTGAATCACAAGTGCAGGGTCTGGAGTCCTGTGGGGGAGGAGCCTGGGGCCTGGAAGCCAGCCTTGGAGGAGGTGGGGCCTGGAGGCTGACTGCGTCCTAGTGGGACAAAGTCAGATGCCATGGGTTCCATCCTCTAGGCTGAGGAACGTCATGGGAATTTTGAGGAGAGGCTTCGGCAGCTGGAGGCCCAGTTGGAGGAGAAGAACCAGGAGCTGCAGCGGGTGAGGAGGCTTTGAGGCTTGGGGGATGCGCCTAGATGAGGGGGCTGTGCCGGGGGGCGGGAGCTCGGAGCAGGGACAGCGCTCGGGGCTTGAGCACCTCTGCTCTGTTCTCCTCTGGGCAGGCCCGGCAGCGGGAGAAGATGAACGATGACCACAATAAGCGGCTGTCCGAGACAGTGGACAAGCTGCTGAGTGAGTCCAACGAACGGTTGCAGCTTCACCTCAAAGAGCGCATGGGGGCACTGGAGGAGAAGGTGTGCCCCAGCCTAGGACTCCAATAAGCTGGAATCTTGGGGCCCCAGACCTTTCCCCAAACAGTTATCTGAGATCTCCCCAAATCTGGGCATCCTGAATTTGAAATTAATAGACTGCTCTATTGCTGGGACCACCACACTTTCACCTAGTTTAAACACCCTAGAGCTGAATTCTGGGGCACCTACAGCCTGAATTCTTGGCTTTTGCCCAAGCCTCTCACCCTGTGGTCCCTCAAACTCTGAATCCGTGGAAATTTCACAGGATGCTGAATTTTGGGCTCCCAGGGACTCCCTGCCTAAGCGGCATCTTCGGCTCCACAACCCTCTCCCCATCCAGCTCACCATTCAAGCCCACCTCATTTCCCCTGGGGTCCCCTCAGGCCTGTCTCTGCGCACTGGAGGCTGCTTCCAGATTCCTCCCCCTCACTGCCCCCCTGCCCCCCACAGAACTCACTAAGCGAGGAGATCGCCAGCATGAAGAAGCTTCAGGATGAGCTGCTGCTCAACAAGGTAGGGAGGGGGCTGGGGGGGGCGCTTGGGGGTGAGGGCCAGGGAAATGGAGCAGGCATTGCTGGGGTTGGAATCAGCCTGGCTGGGAGGGGCTGACACTCAGTGGGGGGGAGGGGGCAGATTCTGACCTGACATCTCCAACCTCCTCCCCCCAGGAGCAGCTCTTGGCGGAGATGGAGCGCATGCAGATGGAGATTGACCAGCTGCGGGGGAGGCCACCGTCCTCCTACTCCAGGTGACAGTAATCTTCCTGTCCCACCTCTGCCCATGGAGCCCCCTTGGCCAAGCACATCCCTTCTGATACGAAGTCTCCCCCACCCCACTCCCTGTCCTCCTGAGACTTCCACTGGTCCCTTTTATTTTTGACCCCTGACTTCATGACCTCTGACCCCAGACCCTTTTTCCTGACCTTTGGCTTCAGATCCCTCTCCCAATCCTCTGACTCCAAGCCCTTCCCCATGACCACTCACCTCTGTTTCCTTTTCCTGACCCCTTGGTCTCTGACTGCCCTCTCTATGCCCACAGATCTCTCCCTGGCAGTGCCCTGGAGCTCCGTTACTCCCAGGCACCCACATTACCTTCTGGCGCCCACCTGGACCCCTATGGGGCTGGCAGTGGCCGGGCAAGCAAGAGGGGTCGCTGGTCAGGGGTCAAAGATGAGCCCTCTAAGGTCAGCAGCCACTCCTGGGGCCTGGACTGAGCAGGGCTTGGGAGGGCAGCAGTAGGAGGTGGAGCCCAACATGCAGAGCTCTGGGAGGGGACTGAGTTGACAAGCAAGGTCTCCTGGACCCACACTGTCTTCTCTTCTTCTTCCGTCATCCCCACTTGCCTCGATGGCTCTTCACGTGGATGTCCTGCTGCCTGGTGAGAACTTTAGAGGAACGATGGGGTGGGAAGAGGGGTGGGTTTGGGGGGATGGTATGCAGGGTGTAGAATCCTAGAATGGATGGGGCCAAGTGAAGAAAGGAAGTGGGCTGGGTCAAAGGAAACAGTGGAATCAGGGGAGAGGGCAGAGTCATGGGTGGTCAAGAAGAAGGACCCACCAAGAGAGAAAGCTGGGCTGGGGGGCTGGGTCACATGGTGAGGGCAGTCAGTGTCAGGGGACATGGGCAGGCTTATAGAGGGTGGGCAAGGTCAGGATAGGTGAGGGAAGACCCAGCACCTACCTCGGCCCTTGTCCACCTGGCATCTCTCTGTCTCCACACAGAGATAGGAGTGGGAGCGGTCTGCCCCTGCGGGGTCCATGCCACCTCCATTCCCTGGGGAGCTGGATGGCTCAGATGAGGAGGAGGCGGAGGGGATGTTTGGAGCTGAGTTGCTGTCTCCCAGTGGGCAGGCTGATGTGCAGACACTGGCCATCATGCTTCAGGAGCAGCTGGAGGCCATCAACAAAGAGATCAAGTGAGCACTGGCCCAGTTCTTCCCCACCCTGTCTGAGCTTAGCCCAAGGCCCCTCTGGCTCTGGAGACTAATCTGCACACCTAAGCCCAACTCCTTTCCTCAACATCCTCAAGGAATTCTCCCAGCCCAACACTATCCAGGAATCCCTGAGGAAATACCAAGAAGTCTCCTATGTGCTACATATACATTACACACCCCCCGGCCGGTACTCACAATTTCCCAATATACCCAAGACTGCATCCCCAAATGCCAAACTTCACAATCCAATCCATCAAGAATCCTCCATTACATTATGGCTTTCATGGCTTCACGCAACAGTTACCCAGAGACTCCCAGTACCCTACGAATCTCAACACAACACAAGGTCCCCCAGTCCAAAACACCTTGAGAACCTCAACTCTAGATAACAAGAATTTCTACCTAATATAACAACAATCCTCAATTTATTAAGAAACCCCCATCACATAAAGTCTACCCTGATTCCCCAGAAATTGCCCTATTTAACAATTCTCTAATAAAACACTTTCCATGGGCCCCAGCAAACGTATCAACATGACCATCATCTTCCATTCCAACTTGTTGTGACTTGAGACAGTGACTCTCACCAAATGTCTGTATGACCTTCCCAGATCCTAGGTTGACCTCAGAGTCCCTGATCTCACTCTGCTCTTAGGAGCTTGCTCTTGCTGTCCTCCTTGGAACTTGACCTCTTGCCCATAGTAATCCACTTGTGCTTTTCCATAACCACTTGTTTACTATCAGCGTCATCCTGATGCAGATCCTGATCATCCTGTCATCCCTAATCTCTCCACGACCTCCTGAGCCTATCATGATCCCTTGACTCCCCTTGAACCTGTGAGGCCGTCAGGGATCCACCAAGACCCTCTAACCTCATTGTCCCTTCCTCAGAATTATTTTTGCTCCGCCAAGCCTTCCTGGCACATTGGGATCCCCCAACTCCCTCTCCTATTGTCTGCCTGAGTCCTCTCACCCCATCTCCCCCTTTTCCTCCTCAGGTTAATCCAAGAGGAGAAGGAGACAACAGAACAGAGGGCAGAAGAGCTGGAGAGCCGGGTGTCTGGCTCGGGCCTGGACTCACTGGGCCGCTACCGCAGTAGCTGCTCACTGCCCCCCTCCCTCACCACCTCTACCCTTGCCAGCCCCTCCCCTCCCAGCTCTGGCCACTCAACACCCCGTCTGGCACCCCCTAGCCCTGCCCGTGAGGGCACCGACAAGGCTGTGAGTATTCTTAAGTCTCCTCAGCTTGGTGGTGGTGGTGGGAGGTCATAAACAGGGCTCCCTAACAAAAAGCAACAATGACCAACACACCAGTGATTTTCAAAAGCAACTTTAGCTTTCCCTAAAAGTTCCAACTCAAAGGGCAAATGGGAGGCTGAGCCACTGGGTTCCTGAACCCTAACTTGTACTTTAGTCAGATCTGATCTCCTTTTACCTGTTTTATGAATTAAGTTTCTGCATAGGATTTTTATTTTTATTTTTTTACTTTTATTTTTTATTTTTTTGGCCATGCCATGCAGCTTGAGGGATTTTAGTTCCCCCACCAGGGATCGAACCCTGGGCCCTGTCAGTGAGAGCACCAAGTCCTAACTACTGGATGGCCAGGGAATTCCCACTGCATAGGATTTTTAGAAAAATGTCTCTGTGACCAAATATACATTTGAGAACTACCATTAGATCCTCAGAATTGACCTTTGAGGGAGGCACAATATCTATCTGCCCTATTTTATTGCCTTAAACTCAGATTTCCTACTTTCAGAACCTGTAACTCATTAGCTTTCCTTGAGGCTGAGCAGATCCCACTCCTGACACCAGAAGCTAAGACAGTATAAATATGGGCTTATCAAGCTCCAGAGGGACTGCAGTTATTGCCTTTATATTTATGCAACTCACCCGCACTTAATCTAGGCTATCTTTAGAAGTGGTTCCCCAAATCAGGGGTATCCCAGACACCTCGTAGACATCCCAACTAATGAGCCCCCAGCATGATCCCTCCGATTCAATATAGCATCTCTGCCTCTCTGTCTCCAGAATCATGCCCCCAAGGAGGAAGCTGGGGCTCCACGAATGGAGGGACCAGCAATCCCAGGAGACACCCCACCTCCCACTCCTCGTTCTGCCCGCCTTGAGAGAATGACCCAGGCCTTGGCACTGCAGGCGGGATCCCTGGAAGATGGAGGGCCCTCACGGGGAAGGTCAGTAAGAATAAGGGATGGGACAGGGAGGGACTTGCTTGGGAGGAGGCGGTGGGAGTGGACAAAGACTTGGGATGAGAGGAGGCATCCCAGATGGCATCTATCTGTCCTGCTCACCCAGTGAGGGCACCCCAGATTCCCTGCACAAAGCTCCCAAGAAGAAGAGCATCAAGTCATCCATAGGCCGTCTCTTTGGCAAGAAGGAGAAGGGGCGAATGGGACCACCAGGTCGGGACAGCTCTTCTCTGGGTGAGTCCCCTGATTCCCTCTCTCCCTTCCTTTCTTCCTTCCTTCTTCTTCTTTACATATTCATTTGATATACAATCCTGTCTTCATTCATTTGGGAATTCATTTAGAACACTGGAACCTTGGCAGAGGTAGAGGGGAGGAGAAGGGACAAGGAAAGGGCACTCTGAGGCCTGCCTGAGTGACTGGTGGGCAAATGAATTTGTTATGTTATTTACCTATTTTTTAAATAGAGAAAGAGGGAGGAGCATCCTAAAGGCAGGGCATCTGATGGGCTGGAGCCTGCTTGTCTGGTTTGTGAAATCCAAGTTAGTTAAATTTTCAGGAATTTTATGAGCTGCTCTGACATCACATTGGTAGCTTGAAATTGGTGGGATTATTTACACCATGGAAATTGGCATATGCTACAAATCAGGAAATACCTTCTCCTTCCCCAGGGAGCCAGTTGTTAAATATTTACCAGCACACCACTGCCAGCTTACCAAGGCCAGCCCAGTGAATCCAGCCCTATTTTGGGGATTTCTCCAATTCCTTGCCTAGGAGGTGACATTGGTCCCTGTCTGGTCTTATCACTCCCTCTGTGTGGCCGCATTTACTAATCCCTCTGGGCCTCTGCTTTCCTGGCATCCTTCTCAACCCCCCAGCATCAAAGATTCTGCCTCCCCTTTGAGACTCTCCAAATTTTGGCCCCTCCCTGCCTCCAGCTGGAACACCCTCAGACGAGACATTGGCCACTGACCCTCTGGGGCTAGCCAAGCTGACAGGCCCAGGAGACAAGGACCGAAGGAACAAGAGGAAGTGAGTGTGGGTGTGTGGTGTGGAGGTGGGGAGGGTTGGTCATAAGTGAGAAGAAAATTCTGGGAGGGGGTGTCCAAGATCCTGGACTTGCTTGCCTGGGAACTTGGGAACCCTTAGAGTTTTTCTTTTCTTTTATTCCCCCTTTTCTCTTGATTAGTGTGGGTGTGTTGGGGGGAGGGAAGGTGGATTACAAAGATTCACATGTATTTTTTTTAGCCTCCTGCCATGTTTTTTACATTCATAAAAATTGCTTTGGTGGGGGGATGCAGTTGGTGAAGGGGGCCATCCAAGAGGGCTAGGTGTCTCTGCCCCTGAGATCTCCTGCCCTGGCCCCTTCTCCCCAGGCATGAACTTCTGGAAGAGGCCTGCCGTCAGGGCCTGCCTTTTGCTGCCTGGGATGGGCCCACTGTGGTCTCCTGGCTAGAGGTACTGGGGCCCAGAAACGTCCTGACTCTTTATCCCCAGTTGGTCTGAGAACCCCACCCTTAGGGCTGGCCGGGTCCACCTAGTACCATCCTCCTAACTCAGAGGTGGCGGTGGAGAGGAGTTGGTTGGGGGGAGGCCCTGGGAGGGGTCAGGCTTCTTGTAGATCTTCCTGTTGCTCTTTTTCCTCCTCCCCTCACCCCTGTCCTTCTGGCCATGCCCACCTTGGTCCTGTTGTCTCTCTCTATCTTTTTGTGTCTTCCCATGTCTCTCTCTCTCTCTGTGTCTCTATTTTCCTGCCTCTCTCCCCATCTCTGTGTTTTTGTCATTTCCCGTATTTCTTCCCATGTCTCTCTATGTCTTTTGCTCCTTTCTCTCCCCATCTCTGCCTCTCATCTCTGTGTGTCTCTCCTCATCTCTGTCTCTCCCCATCTCTCTCTTTCCCCTCTGACTCTGGTATTACCCTTCTCTGACTCTCCTCCTTTGTTTTCCTGTGTCTCCCTCTGACTCTCGCATCTCTTTGCCTTGCCCTCCTCTCACTGCTTTCTCATGTCTTTGTTTCTCTCCCATTTGCCTTTCCCCATCTCTCTGTCTCCCTCTCTCCCTTTCTTTCTGTCCCTCTCCCACTTCTCCTCCTGTATGTCTCTGTCTCTCTGTCTCATTTTTTCCCCATTTCTCCCTTCCTCCCTCTGGTCCAGCTGTGGGTAGGCATGCCTGCGTGGTATGTGGCCGCCTGCCGGGCCAATGTCAAGAGTGGTGCCATCATGGCCAACTTGTCAGACACGGAGATCCAGCGCGAGATCGGCATCAGCAACCCACTGCACCGGCTCAAGCTGCGCCTCGCTATCCAGGAGATGGTCTCACTCACCTCACCCTCTGCTCCTGCCTCCTCCCGCACTGTGAGTGTCCAGGGGCCAATCCCAGCCCCTGCTGTCTTGCTGTCTCAAGGCCCCGCCTACTGTCCTCAGAGTAGCCAATCCTGGGTCCGCTCACTCCAGCTCTGTCTGATACACCCTGCTCCCCACAGTTTCTCACCTGGATTATCTCTTGAGAGTGGGGTCTCCCTTCAGGTCCCTCTGCCTCCCCTCAGGCTGTTTTACACACTGAAGCCAGAGGGATCCCATCCCGGAGAAAAAGCCGAATTCATATGGTTCTCTACAGGGCCCTTGATGAGGGGCCCCTACCACCCCCCCTTTTCTACTCTACTTCTTGGCCCTTGCTGCTCCCTTTCCTAGGAGCACCCCTCCCTCTTTTTCCCCCAAGGCTGGCTCCTGCTCATCCTTGAAGTCTCAGCTCAAATGTCACCACCTCCAAGAGGCCTCCCTAACTCAACGGCTAAACTAGTACCGGCCCCATCACCCCAACACATGAACACCTATTTTTTTTCCCATAGCACATACTGACTTCTAAAATTTTATCATTTTGTTCCATACAGAAAATTATGTGTTCCCATGCCTAATTCGGCTCCTCCAGGAGCACGACCTCCTTCCCCTCCCCTGTTCAGAAGCCCTCTCTCAACCTCTGTAACACCCCTCGCCCCTCAGTCCACAGGAAACGTGTGGATGACACATGAAGAGATGGAGTCCCTTACCGCGACGACCAAGCCTGTGAGTGCCCCCTGCCGGTGGCCTTGGGGGTGGCACTAACTTTCCCTCGGGAGGAGCAGGGGGGGCGGATCAATCTGTGGCTGTCTGTCCGTCTCTTCGTCCCTCCCGCCCTCCTCCGCCTGCCCCTTAACCCACCCCTTCTCTCCCCTCTTCCCACTAACTGGTCAGGAGACCAAGGAGATCAGCTGGGAGCAGGTAGGGGGCGCGGGGCGGGCCGTGGGCGCATGAACAGGCTGTGCACGCTGCATGGACGCCCCTCCTTCTCCGAGCCCCGCCCCTCCCCTCGCCGGAGCATTCCATCCTCACCGCGGGAGGGGGCGCTGCGTGGAGCTCTGCTCTTGTCTGTGGCTTGGTGGGGGTCGGCGTAGAAGCCCGGCTATTCCACTGTTAGTGGTGCACGGGTCATTCCATTATGCTGGGTTGCGGGGGCTCCACGGGCTGTTTCATTGCTCTAACTAGAGGGAGGTGCTGAGCAGCTCTTTTCCCTAGAAAAGAGGGAAGTGGGATTGTTCCACTGTACTGGGGTGAAAAGGGAAAGCATTTGGGGCGAGGGGGCGGCAGGTCAGGGTGAGAAGTTGGGGAGAAGGAGCTACATTTTGTTCTCAAGAGGGGAGAGGGATGACCTCACCTGAGACAGAGGAGCTGTGTTGGGTCTTTGTTTCCCAGCAGGGGGGAAGGTATGGATTATTTCCTTATGCTAAGAGGAGTGAAGGATTTGGGGTTGATCCAGAATATTGTCCTGGGCCAGATATAGCTAGACTAGTATTTTGGGGACAGTGCAAGAGTGGTGGATAGATCCATTATCCTTTGTTGGGGAGAGAGCTACATTGGAAGAATCCGTTGTGCTGACTTGGGGGAGTAGTGATGTTGGACTGATCCATTGTTCTTAGTTGGGACAACTTTAGACTAGAGCTTCTTAAACTTTAATGTACAGTTCAGATAACCTGAGAATCTTGTGAGAATAAAATTTTGATTCAGTAGGCTAGGGTCTGAGATTCTGCAACTCCAGCAAGTTCACAAGTGATGATAATGCTGTGGGTCCAAGGACCACACTTTGAGTAGACAAGGGTCTATGCTGTCATAATGAAGGAAAGGGAGACAATTTTGGATTGTCCATTGTCCTGAGCAGAGATTGGCCATTGTCCTGCTATGGGATGGAGAAAGAACAACCTCGGATCTGGGGGAGGGGGGTTGGACTATACCCTTTCATACATACATGGGAAGGGGTCAGAGGGCCTGACTCCTCCCCCACCTGCCCATGGCCCCAGATCCTGGCATATGGCGACATGAACCATGAATGGGTGGGGAACGACTGGCTGCCCAGCCTGGGGCTGCCCCAGTACCGCAGCTACTTCATGGAGTCGCTGGTGGATGCCCGAATGTTAGATCATCTTAACAAGAAGGAGCTCCGGGGCCAACTCAAGATGGTGGACAGCTTCCACAGGTGGGGGTTGCCTGGCCCATGGTGACAGTCCAAGGGGGGAAGCCCCACTTCTAGAGAGTCTTTGGCAAATAGGACCAGTGATGGGGAATTCCTTGGACTATCTTTGGTCCTCTAGCCCTGATTGTCAGGCAGTCCAGACTCCTGTGCCCCTTCCACCCATAAGAAGGCCCACTAGGAAAAGCCCAAGTCCTGAGACAGCTTAGCTAGTTGACCCCATACCCCTTAGAGGTTGGCTAATAGGAACTGCTTTTTGAAAATACTGCAATTCCTGGGAAGGTCAGCAATCAGTAGAACAGATCCAATGGAGCAATTCCCCAACCTCTGCCAGAAGACCACAGACAACGGGGAGAGCCCAATAGGAGTAGCAGTCATTGGGGTATGAGGGCTCATCTGTAACTCCAGTATCTCTGCTACTCAGGGTGAGTCTGCATTACGGGATCATGTGCCTGAAACGGCTCAACTATGACCGGAAGGACTTGGAGCGGAGGCGGGAAGAGAGTCAGACCCAGATCCGAGGTGAGTAGAAAAGTGTAAACGTCCAGCTGGGAGCCACGTTGGAGGGGTTTGGAGCAGTGCTGGAGGAGGCATAAATAGGGGAGGGGAGGGAGGCCAGGGAAGAGGGGATGGAGCCAGCATAGGGGCGTGGCCAGGAAGAGGAAGTGGGGGTGGAGATATGGGATAAATTGGAAGGGCCTGGCCCCAGGAGGGGAGCAGCTGAGGGTCCCTTCTGTCCCCAGACGTGATGGTGTGGTCCAATGAGCGGGTCATGGGTTGGGTGTCCGGGCTGGGCCTGAAGGAATTCGCCACGAACCTCACGGAGAGCGGGGTGCACGGGGCGCTGCTCGCCCTGGACGAGACCTTCGACTACTCTGACCTGGCCTTGCTCCTGCAGATTCCCACACAGAATGCACAGGTGAGCGGCCGCTAGGCCCTGGGCATACTGGGCATCCCCACCTCACAGACTGCACGCTGCTAACCCCTCTCCCACCTCTCCTCCCCAGGCCCGGCAGCTCTTGGAGAAGGAATTCAGCAACCTCATCTCCTTGGGCACAGACAGGCGGCTGGATGAGGTGGGCGCAGCAGCAGCATAGGAGACTCCACTCCCAGCGGCACCGCTAGGCTGGGAGCTGAAGGGGTGGGGCTTGACTTTGCCAGCGAGTCGTGGTTGGAGGAGGTGCCAGAAAAGGGGCGGGGTTAAAGGAGGGAAGGACCCGGAGAGGGGTGGGGTCAAATGAAGGGGCGGAGTCGGAACGCGGCCCTAGTCCCTCACCGGCTGCCGGGCCCCTATACCTAGGACAGTGCCAAGTCCTTCAGCCGCTCCCCATCCTGGCGGAAGATGTTCCGAGAGAAGGACCTCCGAGGCGTAACTCCTGACTCAGCTGAGATGTTGCCCCCCAACTTTCGTTCGGCCGCAGCAGGGGCCCTGGGCTCGCCGGGGCTTCCTCTCCGCAAGCTGCAGCCGGAAGGTGGGCGGATCCCAAACTCGACAGCCTCTCCTCCCCTCCCTTTCCTCGGGGGTAGGAACCTCCCTCTTCAGGTTCTGAAATGGCCTAGTCCTTTCTCCCCCAACCATGACAAATGGACCGCTCCTATAAGCCAACCTCCTCAACCCCACCACACCCCCTTTCCAGGGTGGGAAATGAGCTCTTCCAGTGTCACCTGGGATACTTTGAAGGAATCCAAGGCTATGGGAAAGGGTGGGACACCGGCTTGGAGCTAGGCGGTCGTTGTCATGTCGGGAGGGGAAATCCAAGGGAGGACGCTTGGGGTTGAGGATCGGAGAAATACTGGGGGAGGAAGTGGGCGTGTGTGTATGTGTGTGTGCGTGCGCGCTTTCCAGGCTGAACCGCTGCTCACTCTCCCTCCAGGCCAGACTTCTGGGAGTTCCCGGGCAGACGGCGTTTCTGTCCGGACCTATTCCTGCTAGTGTACGCCTCCAGGTGAGGACTGTACTGGGCGCTCTTGGGGTTCTGGGCGGCACAATGGATCTTCACAGCTGCACGCACTGCCTGGCGTCAATGCAGGTGACCTCACTCGGACGGAAGAACCTTTCAGAGGCTGGGCTGTTTCCCCTCCCGCCCAGAGTATGGTCTCGCCGGGGAGAGCTTGCTGGGGAGCTCACGCCGCGGACTGGACCATCTGTACAGACAAACGGGGAATGCTGGTCCCTGCCTCACAAATGGACTGGGCCTGGACCAAACCACATGCACTGGACTGAGAGGGGGGAAGAAGGCGGCAGGAAGAAATCCCGCCCCAAACTTCCGCCTCCCTTTCCTCTACTTTGTAATTTATTGATCAGTTTCCGGTGGGAGATGGGTGCCCTTTCCCCGCGGGAAGGGGGCGGGGCTTCCCTCCCGGGCCGCATGCGGGGAGAGGCTGCCCCCTCCCCTTTCTTCCCAGTCGCGGGGCCCAAGTCGTCCTTCTTCGTCCGAAAGGAGGGGAGGGGGGACTCGCTGCTAAAAGCCTCGCCCTTTGTGCCACTCAGCCCTGCCCCGCGGCGTCCGGTCGCCGGTGCCTGGGGTCAGCCGCGGGCGGGGTTTCCTCTCTCTCCCCAGTGTCTCGTGTCCCCGAGGCCCCTCCGCCCCCCGTGCTGTGGCCGTGTCCGTGCCCCGGGGTGGGTAGGGGGTGCAGAACTGCGCTCCCCGTTCCGCTCCAGCTCCGGGGTTTGCATGGGAGAATCCTCTTTCCACGATGCCGCTGGGCGACGTGGCGTGGGGAGAGGAAAGACGGTGGGGGAGCCCTCGCCCCCGACTCTTGGTCGGCCTCCCTGCCCTAGGCGTCACTCAGTGATCACGGGTAAAGAGAACTGTTTCAAAAAGCTCCCGTGTTGACTGATTTATTTAGCAGGACCTAGCAACCACCCACCTCGAGGAGTCCAGGCCCCTTCTCCTTCAGACCCCACCCGCGTTCCCCGGTGCCCAGAGGATCCAGATCCCAGGCCTGACAGTGAGGTTTCGGGGAGCACGTTTATTCAGAGAAATAAATATGGCCCGTGGAAAGGGGTTGGAGGGCCAGGGAGATGTATCTGCGCCGCAGCCGTGTGTCTGGGTTAGAGTTCCGGAGTTTCCAGCATGTCTGCCAGGGCTCTGGAGAGAAGGACGCAGAGGTTGGACAGCCGAAGTGTCCAAAGCTCACACCAGGGCGCTTAGAGATCGTTAACCTGCCCATTTCACCAAGGGGGGACTAGAGGCTCAGGGTTGTCCAATAATTCATAGCGGGACAACACCTTTCTAAACGGGGCCCTTAAACATCCCGCCTCCATACACTTACTGGTACAGGGACGAGGAGAAATAGTCGACGTAGCTTCCTGTGGGAGAGAAGAGGCTTGAGGGGTACACCACGGGTGAAATTGGGGGACACTTTTCACTCAGTCCAGGATCAGGACTAACTCCGCCCCCTTTTCTGGATTCCTTCCCCCAAACTAATTCCTTCTACAGGGACTCCTTCCTTCCTCCTGGCTCTAAGTGTTCTAAGTGTTCCCATTCTCCAATAGCCCCACCCCCCGCCGCGTCCTTCGAATTCCACTTGCTTTGGCCCCAACCTCTTGGTTGTTCTAGGCTCACCCCTCAATCCGAACCTCTTAGGTTTTGGCACCTATCCTCAACCTTCCCTCTGCCCGGCCCCGCCCCTCCGTGCTCCTCCCGCTCGTCACAGAGTCCCAGCCTTGGCCACGCCTCCCCACATAGCCACGCCCCACAACCTTCCAGCCTGCTTCTCAGGTTGGCTCCACCCACTAGGCCCCGCGGCCTAGAAACCTTCATCAGGTTTCTTCTGGGCCCCACCCATGCTCACCCGGAGTGCAGACAGTTTCGCAGACCAGCGGGCAGAGGTAGCAGAACTGGCAGTGCTGGGGGCGGGGATGGGGAGAGAGAATGAGCGGTAGGAGGTGGTCAGGGGCGGAGTTAGGATGGGGCGTGGGCCGTACTTGGGTAGGAGGCTAGCTAGGTGGAGGTTAAGGTCAGAGGCAGGATCGGGTTTGGAGTCAAGGCTGCATCAGGGGTAAGGGGTTAGGTCAGTTTGAGGGCAGAGGATTTGGGGCTGGGGGTGCTCAGATGGTCCCGGGCCATCCGGAAACCTGGTGGATCCTTGAGTCTGGGGGAAGTCTCACCTGGCACTGGTCGCAGTGCTCTCCCATGTTCTCCTCGTCACAGTGACAGTTCTCACATTCAGTGCATCGCTGGGGACCAGAGGAGCCTGGTTAGGCAGAGACGTTTGGGAGCCACCCACCAGTCCTCCACCCTGCCCGCTGGACATATCCCCAACTTCTCAGCCTCATTACTTCTGACACTGAGCTCAGTATCTTCCTCCAACCTGCTTAACCTGCTTCCCACCCCCTCATTTCCCTATTGCAAGGTGCCCCGACGTCCCCTTGTCACTGTGGGCTGGACCTTTGGGTACTCTCTTCACCCCCTCTCTTCCTATTCTCCCCATAGCCTGTCAGTCTCCAGTCCTGTCCCACCTCCCTCGGCTCTGCCTTGAACACTCCTCCCTGTCCCCACATCTGCAAGTGCAGCTTAGGCCTCACCCTCTGTTTCCTGGACCACTGTCCCAGGCTCCTCCCCAGCCTCCTGGCCTCCAGTCTGTCCCCTACTTGGCCCCAGAAGTGTCTCTGTTTACTCAGGCCCGTTGCTCAGGGCCCTCCCAAGGCACACCAGAGCCCTGGCACAAACTCTAGGAACAGCTTGGTGGATGGAGCTGGGTTGCAGACATACATTGCAGAAGGAGCAGTAACCGCAAAGGGACCCTGGCTGGTAGTTCCCGTACTCCTGGGCGTCCGGCTGATCTGTGGGGACAAGAGGGCAGCGTTGACCCAGGCTGACTCCGCTCCTCCCCACCCCCATCATCCAGTCAGATCACTTACCCATGTCCTCACCACTCTCCTCTTCACTGGAGGCACCTCCAGACACCTCCCTCCTGGCCAGTGGGTTGGGGATGATGGTGAAGGGGAGCTCATCCTCCTCCAGCCCCTCCTCCTCATCTTCTTCCTCCTGGTGGTCTTGGCTCAGTGGGACCCAAACCTCAGCCCTCTCTTCCCTCCTCTCCTCCTTCTCTTCTTCCTCTTCCTCCTCTTCTTCCTCCTCCTCCTGGCTCAGGCTGAGGCCATGACCTTCCTCCTTGTCTTCCTCATCCTCCTGATCCAGGCTGCCATGGTGGGTGCCTTCTCCTCCCTCCTCTGAACCTTCATCATCTTCTTCATGGGAGCTGTGATCCTCTTCCTTCTCTTCCTCTTCCTCCTCAGAATCACTCTCCTTTAAATGGCTTCTATCCTTTACCCCCATGTGTTCTGGGGGCTGGTGGCTAGTCTCCTCTTTGATGGACCCTCTGTGGCCAGTCCCTTTATCTCTGTGGCTTTGCTGCCTGTGGCTGGGAGCCTGGTGGCCAAGCTTGGCAGAGATGTCCTCATCTTCCTCCTTGGGGACTCCGCGGTGGTGATGGCCAGGGACTGCTCTTTCATATTCCTCTGGGAAGTCCTCCTCCTCAGCGCTCTTGTGGCCTTGGCGTTGGTGGCTTGCAACATGGTGGCTGAACTTGACTGTGATCTCCTCCTCGTCCTCCTCCTCGTCGTCTCCAAGGCCATGGTGGGTATGTCTGGGAACCTGGTGCCAGTGTTCAGTGGACACATCCTCATCCTCATCTTCCTTGTCTCTGTGGCCTTGATGTCTGTGGCTAGGGATATGATGGTGGTGTTCATCTGAGACATCTTCATTGTCTTCCTTCCCATGGCCTTGACTCCTGTGGGTCTGGTGTACGTACTCAGTGGAGACATCATCGTCATCATCTTCTTCTTCTTCTTCTTCTTCACGGCCTCGGTGTCTGTGGCTGGGGCCATGATGGTGGTGTTCATCTGAGACATCTTCATCCTTTTCCTTCCCATGGTCTCGGTGTTTGTGGACCTGGTGTCCATACTCAGTGGAGACATCCTCCTCTTCCTCTTCTTCATCCTCCTCTTCTCCATGGCCTCGGTGTACATGCCTGACGATATGATGGTGATGCTCACTGGACACAACTTCGTCTTCGTCCTCATCTTCATGGCCGTGGCTCCCGTGGCTGGGGAAGTGGTGCCCGTGCTCAGCTGAATCATCCGCGTCTTCGTTCCCATGGCTTCTGTGCCCACGGGCCTGCTGAGCACGCTCTGTATATTCCTCCTCATCAGAGATGTTCTCATCTCCCACCTTGGGGCCTTGGTACCTATGGTCTTGGGATTCTCTGGAGACATCTTCGTCCTCTTCTCTGTGGTCTCCGTGGCCCCAGAAATGATGCCCACTCTCCGTGGAAACATCCTTGTTCTCATCTCCGTGGCCTCTATGGCTGTGCGTGGGGTGGCCAAACTTGCCCGATGCGTCCTCTGAGGGCCCCGAAGCTCCTGCATTGTTGTTCCAGTTGCTGGGCCCCGGCCCAGCCCCTCTCAGCTGCTGGGTCACGGCAGTGGGGAGAAGCAGGCTGGCCACTGCAGCCCAGAGGAGAGAAGTGTGCAGCCATGGCCCACAGTGGCCCATGGGGACAGACAGGCAGCAGAGCTTCTCCCAGGGCTGGCTCCCACTGTGGCTATGGCTATGTGGATGAATGTTGGGGTCCTTGTCCCTTTTGGGCTCCTTCTCTTTCTTTCTCCCTGTGTTGTTCCTTTGCTGTGTCTCTCTCGGCCTCTGCCCTCTGGCCCTCACAGCCAGGCCCTCTGAGGCAGTCTCCAGAGCCCCTTACCCTCCTCTCTGGCCCTCCCTCCCACTTCGCAGCCAATAGGGTCTCTCCCCTCCCCTCTCTGTGGCTAAATTTACTCTCAGCCCTGAGTTATTCTGGGTCAGTCCCCACCTGCCCCTCCCCTCCTGCTCCTCCTCCTCCCAGCTGGGGAGGGGGTGGATGAAGGGGTCTCTCCTTGGCCAAGAGAGAGGAGCCAAGGGATTTGACTTTGGGTTGCCAACAAGTTCATGTTTGGCAGCTGCAAAGACAATGGCTAGATTTTTAGTAGGCCAATTTGGGGGGAGCCTGGGCCATGGGGGAGGGTAGCAGGAGGGATGTATCTGAGGGGAGAAACCCCTGCCAAAGAAGGACTGGGGGTTAGATTATGGGGAGTTTCTGGCCAGAATGGGCTACTTTGCTGAGAAGGTGGATGCCAATATGGAAGCCCTGGAATGGCGCGAAAGGAATTTTGCGCCAGCGCACGTACCCATGACCTCCTGTCCCTGGAACTCAGATCTAGGGGCAGGGGATGGTGCCAGGCCAGGGCTATAAATACAGCGAGGGGGGGCAAGGGGCTCAGGTTACCCAGGAGGCCGCAGCTGTCCCTGTCAGAGAGCTGTCAGGAGACATGTGGCCCTGCCTGTCCGCATATCAACACCTCCCACTCCTCATCCTGTCACCGTCGCCCTCGCTCTTTGGGTTCCCATCCTTCTTTATGGGTCTCCCTCTCTCTGTCATTGTTTCTTCACCAGCTCTCTCTCAGGGTCCCTGTTGCCCACCTCCTGAGGATTCTGTCCCCTTCTCCCTCTCACTCTGAGTGTCTGCCACCCATCCAAACCTTTCTCTCTCTCTCCGTGTTTGGGTCAATGTAGCGCCCCGCCAATCTCTGTTCCCCCTTTCTGATTCTCTGCCCCCACCTAAGTCTTTGTGTTTCCCGCCCCCCATCCCCCGACCTGGGTCAGTGTGCCCTCTCTCTCATCGCTGGCATTTCCTCTTTGGGTCTCTGTCCCCTCTCCCTGGGTTCCTGTCCCCCTCTCCCTGGGTCCCTGCCCGCCTCTCTCTGGGTCCTGTCCGACCCTTTGCCCCGCCTCCCGCTCTACGCTTCTCCGAGACTCCCCGCCCCCCAGACCTGGCCCCGCCCCAGGCTGGGCTGGGAAGTGGCGGATCCGGTTTGTCCAGGGTGCATCTAGAACCCGGTTGGTGGAGGGAATGCAGGGAGACGGATAGATTGCGGTGGCTGCGGCAGCATGGTGGGTGCGGAGAAGGAGCAGGTACAGCGGCCGGACCCGGGCCTGAGGGAACAGGGAGCTAGGGCCTGGCCTCCTGGTTTCCAGAGAGGAGGGTGCTTGAGACCCAGATTCTTGGGTCAGACAAAGGAAGGGGTTGCTGGGGACCCGGACTCCAGGGTCCTTGGGGACGGATTGGTGAGGGGGTTGGGGGGGTCGAGTCTCCTGAGTCTGGGAGAGGAGGGCACTGGTGTCCCGGACTCCTGGCTCTACGGCTAGGGCGCGGGTGGGTCACTCCGTGACCCATAGGACCGAACTGGATCAACCCCCCCCCACTCCTTGTTCCTGTCTCCAGAGCTGGATCCCCAAGATCTTCAAGAAGAAGACGTGCACGACTTTCATCGTTGACCCCACAGATGCGGGGTGAGGAGTTCGCCCCGGGGACGGACCCCAGAGTGTCCCGGGTCCGCTGACCCCACCCACCGCAGACCCCGCCCTTCGGTTCCTTCCCTTCCCCAGTCTTGTCAGAGCCGATACTCCCTAGGGCGTTTCCTAGTGGCTCTCTACCTCGGGGAGGGCTTGGGTCAGTCTGCAAACACTTCCAATTTCCCATCCTCCCGCTCAGGGTCAGTGTTCAAGCCCCAGGGCTGGGTTATGGTTTTTTCCTTCCCCGTGTGCCTTCTGTGTGTCTCTGCCTCCTGGTGTCACTTTCTCTGTCTTTCTTTCTTGGCTCTCTCTGTTTCATTCATTCACTCATTCGTTCATTCCTCCAAGAAACTCTCACTCAGCACTTCCAAGGGGGCATTATTTTCAAGAGCACAGGCCCTGCCAGGGTTCAGATTTCAGCTGGGACATGTGCTGTGTGGCTTCGGGCAAGTCTTTTCACTTCTCTGGGCCTCATCTATCATCCGGGCATAAAAACAGGCTCTGTTTCCTGCGGATATTGTGAGAATTAAACAAGTTACTGCTTGTGATATTTCTGAAACAGTGCCCAGCACATAGTAAGCACTGGAAAATATGTCCATAGGAACCACCGGAAGGTAGCAATTACTAGCATGTGTAGGGCCTGTGCTTGTGCTGGGTGGCTGGGGGGTGGGGAGTGGCCACCCTTAGGAGCTCCTGGCCTTCAGTGATGGTCTCTCAAGTGGGTTTTGGCTTTCTAGTGTCCTCAAGGCAATCTTTGGGGTATGGGAAATGTCAACGTTCCTAATTTAGTGTGTGTTTTATTATGACTATATTAGTGCAGGATGGCTTGAATTATGTATAAATAAACATATATATTATTTGGGGGTGAGTGCTCAAAAACTTTTACTGATGGAAAGGGCGGTCAAGGAAGTTTAGGAACCTCTGGTCTGGTGGGAGGAAGATGATTCTAAGGCAAGGAGATGGGAGCTGCAAAGGACAAGCCACTGGGCCCAGTGGGAGCCAAGAGGAGGCATCTGGTTAAGTCCGGGGAGGGGACACAGGGTGTCACCAATGGCTTCTGGAGGAGGAGGGGCTAATGAGGTGACACTGGAAGGTGATAAAGTTGGAGTTTGACAGTTGAAGGTGGGTTGGATTCCAGGAGTGGGAACAACAAGTATAAATTGCCCCCTATTGATGATGTGGCTTGCAAATGGGGCAGAGTTCAAGGTGCAAGGAGCATCTGAAAGAGGATATCAAGCAGGAGGGCAGGGCCAGAAGTCACACAGCCTTAAATGTCACCCCGAGGGGTTGGGACCGTGTTTTGGTGTTCCCGGGAGCCATGGGAGGGGCAGGGTCAGCTCTGGGTGTGGAAAGATGCTTTGAGGGCCACGTAAGGATGAATAGTTCAGGAAGCTGGGGAAGAGGCTGGGCAAGGGACAGGTGGGAGGAGAACAGGCCTGAGGCAGGCCAGGGGCAGGAGCTTGGGGACCGACGGATTTGCAGAGTGAGAGGGGAGAGGGGAGGATGGGCCCAGACATCTGGTCTGGGGCCTGGGAAACAGTGAGCTTGTCCCCGAGATGGGAATCCAGGTGCATGAGTAGGTTTGGGAAATGTCACCCAGCTCAGAGTGGGACTTCGTGTGTGGGAGGGGCCTGGGGGAGCCAGGGGCGTTGCAAACCTGGCTCAGGGACTCAGGAAAGGTCTGTGACTTCCATCCAAGATTTGAGAAGTCCTAGCTGTAGGTGGTAATGGAAACTGTGGAAGTAGGATGGGGGGAAGAAAGTGTAAAATCAGAGGAGGTTGCAAACTGGCAATTCTATGGCCAATGTTTTTTTTTTTTTTTCTTCCACGGAAGACGATTGCTAAACACTTGTCTCTGAATGCTTCAAGACAGACATGCTGCCTCAAGTCAGCACAGCCTCCGGCACATCCACTTATAATTTTCCACCTGATGCTTCTTTCTCTTACGTTACCTGCCTGGCCCTTGGGGGCACTGAGTTTGAGACCCATGTAGGGAAGGCATGTGGTCCTGGCTCTGGGGAACACCTACACTCAAGGGAGGCACAGAGCAAGAGAAAGCCACAGATGAGTCAGAGACAGAGCAGCCAGGGGAACAGGTGTGCTTTGCCAAGGAGAAGGTTTTCTAGAATCAGCCTTTTAGCTATGACCAGTGCTACTTTGTCTGAGTCAGATGAGACCTGAATAGAAGCCACTGTATTCAGGGACGTGCAGGTAATTGCTGATTTTATCGGGAACAATTTCGGTTTCAGTGGCCACACAGAGAAAGGGGGGGTAGGAGGTGAGACGGACAGAGGGGGAGTCTGCCAGTGCTGTCTACCAGAATTTTCTGCAATGGTGAAAATGTTCTATATCCACATCCAATATGGCAGCCATCGGCCACATGTGGCTCCTAATCACTTGAAATGTGTCCAGAGCAACTGAGGAACTGAATTTTTAATTGTATTTAATTTTAATTTATTTGAATATAAGGAGCACGTTGTGGCTAGAGGCTACTGTACTGGACAGTTCAGGTTCTGGAACATTCCATGAAGAAATTTTGCCCGGAAGGGCTCGTGAGAAGTAGGTGGACAGGAATGAGGGGGCGTCCAGGGACGGGGTTGAGATGGGTGAAAGGATCAAGTGGTTAAACTGAGGCATGCCAGGACCCTGGAGGTAGACTCAGGAAGACGGAGGGGTGTATCCTATATTCCTTACTGTGCCAGGAGCTGGTGTATTCTGTTTGGATTTGTTGGCCATTCTTTTAGTGACTTTACAACTCTTGTCAAATCCATGGACCACCTGTGCTATTCTTTCCATAAAATTAGTCCTTAAATCATGGCTCACTCTGTTTACATAAATGCAGGTCTCCCCTGATATTTGAATCCCTTCTGGAATCAGGGACCAAAGAGATTTAGATACATTTTCAAATAAATCCCTCATCTCCCAAACCCGTGTTGCTTCCTGTTTTTAAACTCAGGTGCCAATTCCATTAGGTGACAAGGGATACTTGTGTATTTATTTAGGGGGAAAAAAGTTTCATATGTGATCACCATAAATGCAAAATCTGTTCCATTTGCCACAAAGAGAAAGAAACAAGGCATAAAAGACAATCACAATGAAACCCAAATAAAAAGTATTTACCGTCTAAATAGTTGCTGTTGCCAGCCCAGTTTTCTGAGCATGAGGCCAGCTTTTCTCTGTTAAAAAGAAAAAGTAAAGAGTTAGGCATTAAAAATATTCTAGCACCCGCTGAGCCTCTCTCCTTGACAGGAATCAGGAGAGCTCAAAAAGGAATGACTTTCTCACTGTGTTGTTCAAGGTTATTTAAAGCTCTGTGTGGAGTTCACGGAGACTGGATCTGGTATGCGGCCCCCATTTTAGGAAATGTTGTGTTATTTCATTGGCTCCTCATAGTTCTATGACGTAGGCTGTGCTATCATTGTCTTTGCATTTGAGGTGGAAATTTAGGCTCAGAGAGATGAAGCTACTTGCTCAAAGTCACACAGCTGCCTTGGCCTCTACTCTAGTGCATGCGTGCTCTGTGAATCACTCTCTTGATTTTCCTTTTCATGTGAATATCATCTGTTTGAAATGGGGGCAGCAAGGACATCCCTGATGGCCCCCTGCACTTTTCCACCTCAGGCCCTGAAGGCAACAGTGAGTGTGGGGCCTGGTATGTAGACCTCCCTGCTCAGGTGCTCTTGAGCCACTGTGGCTTCCTGCTGGTGGGTGAGGTGACTGTGGTTGTTCTGCCCCAGTCTCTCCCTCAGGCTGGTCAGAACCGTGGAGGGCCAGTGCCAGGGTCAGTATGGATTGTGAGCTCCTCTGGAGGGAGGTGCAGAAATATGGACATTTCTACAGGATGCTTGGGGTCGGTGCGGACACCTCTGGGCTTCATTCTCCTCCTTCCCCTCCCCCCTCAGGGGGACCTTGTGCCAGTGTGGGCAACCCCGGTGTGCCCACCCATCGGTGGCTGTGGAGGATGCATTCGGGGCAGCCGTGGTGACCGTATGGGACAGTGACCTGCACACCACGGAGAAGCCCACAGATGCCTTCGGAGACCTGGACTTCCTGGGTGCCGGCCGCAAGGCCAGCAATGTGAGGCCTGCATGTCTGGGCAGGGCCAGGGTTGACCAGTGGGGCTGCATGCCTCAGGGGCTCCCGGAGCCAGGGCCTGGGGGTGTCCCAGCTGAACGCTGTGTCTCCTCATTTGCCCATCCCTATCTTCACCTCTCCTGGATCCCTGTCCCCTCCACCACTGTCTGTCTTTTCTGAGCCTGTCCCCCTCTCTCTCTCTGGGATCTCTATCCTCCTCTCTCTGGGTCTCCATCCCTCCCCTCTGGGTCTCTGTCCCCGTCCCCCCTCCCCCCATCTCTGTGCTCCTCTCTCTGCGTCTCTGTCCCTTTCTCTCTGTCTCTGTCCCCCTCCCCCTGTCCCTTCCTCTTGTGTGTCCACAGTTCCTCCGGCTCTCTGACCGCACGGATCCAGCTACAGTTTATAATCTGGTCACGAACATATGGGGCTTCCAGGCCCCGAACCTGGTGGTGTCAGTGCTGGGGGGGTCGGGGGACCCCACCCTGCAGACTTGGCTGCAGGACCTGCTGCGACGCGGGCTGGTGCGGGCTGCGCAGAACACAGGTGACTGAGGGTGGGCAGGGGCTCCGCCTCCCGGGCCGGGGCCACCTGCTCCCCCGTCTCCGCCACTTCCCTGGAATTCTGTTTTCCCCCCATCCCGTCTTTGTGTGTGGGGTCTTGTCTCACTCCCTAGTCTCTCTCTCTCTCTGTCTCTGCACTCCTGTGTGTCTCTGGATCTCACCACCAGTCTGTGTCGCTGTGTAGGGGCCTGGATTGTCACCGGAGGGCTGCACAAGGGCATTGGACGGCATGTGGGTGTGGCTGTGCGGGACCACCAGACGGCCAGGACTGGGGGCAACAAGGTGGTGGCCATGGGCGTGGCCCCCTGGGGTGTGGTTCGGAATAGACACACCCTCATCAACCCCAAGGTGGGACCCAGGGTCTTGGACAAGGAGGGGGCTGGGGGCCTGGACTCCTGGGTCTGAGGGAGGAGGGGCTGGGGACCTGTAGTCACAGGTCTGAGGGAGGACGGGGCTGGGTGTCTGGTCTCCTGGGTCTGAAGGACGAATGACTGGTGTCTGTCCTCTTGGCCCTGATGGAAAGACTCCCTGGTCTTGCCACCTGTCCCCCAGGGCTCGTTTCCTGCGAGGTACCGGTGGCACGGTGACCCTGAGGATGGGGTCCAGTTCCCTCTTGACTACAACTATTCGGCCTTCCTCCTGGTGGACGACGGCACCCACAGCCGCCTGGGCGGCGAGAACCGCTTCCGCTTGGGCTTCGAGTCCTACCTTGCCCAACAGAAGACGGGCGTGGGAGGTGAGTGGCTCCTTCCACTGGGGATTCACAGCCCAAGGCTCAGGATCCCAGTGGTCAGATCTGGTCGGAATTTGGGGGTTGCGGCCAGGGGGAGTTTCCTGTAGTCAAGTGCCTTCTCCCATCATTTGCTGTGTTTGAAAAAATCATTATCTTGAAATCTACAATACCATACCGAAAGGTGGACAGCTTGATGAATTTTTAACAAACTGAACCCACTTATGCAACCAGCACCCAGATCAAGAAACAGAATAATACCAGCCCCCAGAAGCCTTCTGCCCACACCCAAGAGCCACCCTATTCTGCTTGTCACAGCATAGAGTAGTTCTGACCGTGTTTCATATGAATACAACCCCATGTTTTAAATTCTGCCTTCTCATATTCGACATTATTTCTGTGAGATTCATCCATATCATTGCATGAACTGTAGTTTGTAAATAACCCACAGATCAAAGAAGGAAAAAAAAAAAGAAGCTAGAAAATATTTTGAACTGAATGATAATGATGTTATGACATACCAACAATTTGGGGATGCAACTAATGCAGTACTTAGAGGGAAATCAGTAGACTTAAATGCTTATCTAAAATGAAAAGAAAAGAAAGGTTGAAAATCAATGATTTAAGTCTCCAATTTAAAAAAATCCTAGAAACAGAAGAGCAAATCAAATCTAGAGAAAGTAGAAGCAAGGATATAATAAAGACAGGGCAGAAATCACTAAAACAGAAAGAAATGCCCAATGTAGAAAGTCAACTAAACAGAAACCTGCTTCTTTATGAACATTTCCTATATTTTAAAAAGTGTCCATTTAATTCTTTTTTTTTTAAAGTATTTATTTATTTTTGGCTGCGTTGGGTCTTCGTTGCTGTGCGCGGGCTGTCTCTAGTTGCGGCCAGCGGGGGCTACTCTTCATTGTGGTGCGCGGGCTTCTCATTGTGGTGGCTTCTCTTGTTGCGGAGCACGGGCTCTAGGCGCATGGGCTTCAGTAGTTGTGGCATGAGGGCTCAGTAGTTGTGGCTCGTGGGCTCTAGAGCGCAGGCTCAGTAGTGTGGCACACCGGCTTAGTTGCTCCACAGCATGTGGGATCTTCCCGGACCAGGGATTGAACCCGTTTCCCCTGCATTGGCAGGCAGATTCTTAACCACTGCACCACCAGGGAAGTCCCCCATTTAATTCTTAAATTTTACTTAGCTTTTTGGCAACTTTAATCTTATTTTTAAAATTATCTTTTTGGGGTGTAAACTGACTTTTTTGGGGTGTATAATTCTGTGAGTTTAGGCATATGTTAGAGATTCATGTCCACAGTCAGGACATAGACCAGTTCTGTTACCATGAAGGCATTCCTTTTGTGCCCAGCCCCTGGCAGCTACTGATCTGTTTTCCATCACTCTAGTCTTCTCTTTTCCAGAAGATAAATAAATGGAATAATATAATACATGACCTTTTGAGTCTGGCTTCTTTCACTCAACATAATATTTTATGGCAGCTTTAATATGTGTTTATTGGAACTAATCAAACCACGCAAAGGTATATAAGGAAATTCATATCATTGCCTGAATTGTAGTTTGTAAATAACCCACTGGTCAAAGAAGAAAAAAAAAGACGTTAGAAAATTCCCTTCCCAGCTCCAATCCCTTCTATTGGGGTAATCTGTGTTATATGGTTTGGAGTTAATCCTTTTATATCTTTGTCTATGCTTATAAAATCCTATGCTCAGTGGTGTTCCTTTCTCTCTTTTATACTATACATATACATATCACTCTCTTACAACCATCCCTTTTAGATACAAACTACTCTATCTTGTATCTCCTTTTTTTTTTTTTTTTAATTTTTATTTATTTATTTATGGCTGTGTTGGGTCTTCGTTTCTGTGCGAGGGCTTTCTCTAGTTGCGGCAAGTGGGGGCCACTCTTCATCGCGGTGCGCGGGCCTCTCACTATCGCGGCCTCTCTTGTTGCGGGGCACAGGCTCCAGACGCGCAGGCTCAGTAATTGTGGCTCACGGGCCTAGTTGCTCCGCGGCATGTGGGATCCTCCCAGACCAGGGCTCGAACCCGTGTCCCCTGCATTGGCAGGCAGATTCTCAACCACTGTGCCACCAGGGAAGCCCTGTATCTCCTTTTAATAGTTGCATGATATTCCTTGGTAATGGTTGTACCATCTGTTATTTAAATTTTTCTCAATTGGTGGATACTTAAAGTGCTATCAGTGTTTGGCACTACAAACAGTGCTGAATAAATATCTTTGTATGAACATCCATAATTACATCCAGGTGTTTTAAATTCTATACAGTAGATCCCCCAAGTGAGATTGCCCTGTGTGTATACTAATAGATAGTACTAGATAACTTTCTAAAAGTGTGTAGCTGTTTTCACTCTCATCGAGAATGTGTGAGAGTTTCTTTTTCTGTCCAGTCTTAACCGGCTCTGGATACTCTTGGTTTAAAAATTTTTTTTTGGCAAATTTGATGGATAAAAAGTGACATGCCACTTTTCATTTGATTTTTTACTTTATCTAACCACTATTAAAAGATATAAACATATTTTATTGGCCAATCAGATTTCCTCAATTATGAACTGTCTATTCATATTCTTTGCACATTTTTGAATTGGGTTATTTCTTTCTTGTCTTTTTGTAAGAATTCTTTGTATCCTGTCCTTAGTAACGCTTTGACTGTTAGATGTAAAATTTTTAAAAGATACTTTAATTATGGTGTCTACTTCCATAAAAATTCTATCATTTTTATGTGGTTAGATATATTTGTTGTTCCTTTTATAGCCCCTTGGTTTCCCTTGGTTTTTTAGGAAGGTCCATTTCACTCCAATGCTATACAAATATGTTAAGTCTTCTTTTTTAATACCTTATATTTTTATGTTTAAACTTTTAATCCATCTGGAAATGATTTTTAGGTGTCTTGAGATAGGGAGTCTACATTTTTTTCTTACAAATGGGAAGCCACGTTTTCTTCATGTCCATTTAATAAATAAACCATCTTTTCCTAGCTAAATTGAAATGCCACTTAAGTTGTATATTCAGTTCCTTTATATGTTGAAGTATTTCTGAACCTTTTCCTCTTCTACCTCTCTATTTATTCCTGTGCCAAGAATATATTTTGTTTGGGACTTCCCTGGTGGTCCAGTGGTTAAGACTCTGCGTGTCCAATGCAAGGGGTGCAGGTTCAATCCCTGGTCAGGGAACTAAGACCCAACATGCTGTGCAGCGTGGCCAGAAAAAAAAAAAAAAAAAAAAAAAAAAAAATATATATATATATATATATATATTTGTTCTTGTTGTTTATAGCAGTTTAAAGACGTTTGAATGTATATTAGGGAAAGTTTCTCCCCACTGTCATTTCTCAAAAATGTCTTAACTCTTCTGATATTAATTCTTTCATATGAATTTAAAAATTATTTTGTTCCATTAAGAAAAAAAAAGGAAAACATTGCCAACCTCCTCCTACCTCCCTGTTTCTCCAAACTGCATTGAATTTATGTGTTACATTGTGACAGGTTAACATGGTATTTGTTTTACCATTTATTCAGGCCTTGTCCTTATATAAGGTTTATCAATCTCCTTATAAAAATATTATACCTTTCTGTATGAATTAATTCCCAGGTAGTTTATCATTTTTGTGAAAACATGGATAAGATACATATTATAATAGTTGGAGAAAAGTTTTTTATTTTTGTGTATTTTTCTTGTATTAATCCTCTTAACCAAATTCTCTTATTAATATTTAGTTATTCTGAGTGGAGTCTCTCCAATTTTCTGAGAATATAAATCATCTTTCCTTCAAATAGATACCTTTGTCTCTTCCAGCTTAAAAAATATATATACAAGTTTTCATTCCAACTATTTCATTTTCTTGCATTGTTACATTAGCTCAAAACTCCCAGATAAGTGTGAATGGTAGTAATGTTGTTTCAGTTCTTATTTTATTTGGAATAGAGTTCGTAAAAAACTTATATGAGTTTGCTATTGGGCTTTGATAAATATCTTTATTGTATTTGGATAGTCCTTTCTATTCCTTATTTCCTTTATTTTCAATTTGCACTTTCATCCTCTCCTGGCTCCTGGATGGTTAATCAGTTACAGGATTGACTCATGCCTCATTCGGGAACCCAGGAGTCCAGGCTCCCAGCCCTCTCCTCCCTTGAGAAGTTGAACATTACTGTCTTCAAGATCTGGCCCCTCCCAACATCCTCAAAGGCGTGACAGTTCTCATGAGCCTCGGGACAGAGGATTAGGCAGAAGCCAGCATTTGCCCTGGGGACTCCTGGGAAATGTGGTTCTCTCCCATCGCTGACAGAGGCTGATGGGAGGTGACCAAGCCCTGTGCTCTCTTCTCTCCTCAGGGACTGGAATTGACATCCCTGTCCTCCTTCTCTTGATTGATGGTGATGAAAAGATGTTGAAGGTATAAGGGCCCAGGTGCCTGGGTCTAAGGGCGGGGGGCAGTAGCCGGGGGCTGTACTCCTGGGTCCTAGGGGAGGAGGGGGCTGGGAATCTAGACTCCAGGAGGTGTGAATACTTTCCTTCCCTAACCTGACTCCCCCTTTTGTCCTGTAGCGGATAGAGAATGCCACCCAGGCTCAGCTCCCCTGCCTCCTGGTGGCCGGGTCTGGGGGAGCTGCAGACTGCCTGGCAGAGATCCACACTCTGGCTCCAGGGAGTGGAGGAGGCAGGCGAAGTGAAGCCCAAGATCTGATTAAACGTTTCTTCCCCAAAGGGGACCCTGAGATCCTACAGGCCCAGGTATGACATTGGGGGCCCAAGTCGGGAACCTGAGATGGGAGGGAGCTGGGAACCTGGGTTCCTGAATCTTGAGAGGTGAGGATGCTGAGGATTTGGAGTCCTGGATCCAAGGGAAGGGGAATGGGGGCCCAGCCTCATGGATATGAGGGAGGAAAGGCTGGGAGCCTGGACTCCTGGGTCTAAGGGAGGAGAGGCCTGGGGGCCTGGATCCCCCCTAAGTTCTGGGAGTAGAGGGTGCTAGGCACCTAGACTACTGGGTCCTGCAGGGGAATGTTCTCCTATATCTCTGTGGACAGGGCCAGGGAGTTGGGTGTGGGTTGCAAAATTTGGTATCCTGCAGGTGGAGAGGATCATGACTCGGAAGGAGCTGCTGACAGTCTATTCAGCTAATGATGGCCCTGAGGAATTTGAGACCATCGTTTTGAAGGCCCTTGTCAAGGGTAAGGCTTGGAGTCCCAAAACTTCCCCCACTGTCAGCTCAACGTTGGACACCTCTCTTGGCCTCGGCACTTTATCCATCCTCTCTAAATTGCGCCCCTTTTTATCTTTTTCCTTTTATCATTGCCTTTTGGGGCTTTGCATGGTGTTATTTGGACAGTTTTCCCAAGATACTTTCATTATGTTCCAACGTTGCTTTCCTTCTGTTGTATCCATCCACCCATCCTTTCATCCTTTATCCATCCAGCCAGCCATATGTACATTGATCTTTCCATCTACCCATTATTCCATTCATCCTTCATTCTTCCATCCATCGAATCATCCATCCATCTTGCCATCCACCCATCCTTCTACCAGTTTATTCACACATCTAGTAACAATTCCATCCACTCATCATTCGTCCATCCATCCATCTTTCATCTATCCATCCATCTTTTCATCCATCCGTCCATTCTTCCATCTATCCACCCACTCACCCTTTCTACTTTTCCTATATGCCTCCAATATGTTTTAAGCCCTGAGGGGTGGTGGAGTCAGAGAAAAACCAGAGTGCTGTCTCCCAGCAAGGAGCTCCTGATATTTCACTAGAGGAATGAATGATGAAAACCAAGGTAGGGAGCATAATGGCTGCTTGGTAGAGGCTGAGGATGGAGCTCATTATTCATTCAACAAAGATTAGGCTCAGAGATAAAAGCAGTTCCTACCAGCGTTGTTTGGACACAACCTTAAGTAAAATTCAAGACAAAAGCATGGGAGAGGAACTGCTGTCAGAAAGGGGAGAAAAACGGGGAGGTGGTATTTAAACTGGGCGGCCTTGAAGAGCCAGTAGAATTTGGAGTTAGTAAGATGCGGAGGTGGGATAAATAAGTGGTAAGGGGGATCCCCAGGGCTCTGTGGGGATGTGGGTGGGGAGGGTCGTTTTTGGTGTCAGAAGAGTTTTACAGGGAAAACACCCACTTAGATAAAAACTCTCAAGAGGCATAGTGTCAATTTGTAATGCGTTCTGAGTTCCAGGTCCCCACCCCAAATGCATCTACCATGTTCTGTGGTGTGGCAGTTATTTTTGACTTTGGAATCAGATAAAACTAAAATTTGAGTATCAGCTTGGCCCCCTCTCTGCTGTGTGACTTTGAGAAAGAGACTTTCCCTCTCTGAGCCTTCGTTTCTCTCTCTGAAAAATTGAGATAATACCAGGCGGGAGTGTTGTGGGCCTCAGAGGCAGATTATGGGCAGTGTCTGGTCCCCAGGGGGAGCCTAATAAATGGGAACTCTTCTTAATATGATTCCATTTCTTGTGGGGACACATCCTTTAATAGAGGATGACAGTCAGTGGGCAAATCTGATTTACTTTACAGAAGTTAACTCATCAGCCTCCTGGGGGAAAACACAGCGGCTCTCTAAGATGTGGTTTGAGGGGGTGGTGTTTTAAGTCTGTTGCCTGCAGAAGTACAAGTGATCACACTCTGCTGGGGAAACTGGAGATGGCTGGACAGTCTCAGTGTTGGCAGAGTTGAAGGGATGGGGTTTCAGCAGGTGAGGAAGGAAGAGGGAAGAGGATGAATGCTTCATGAGGGTCTAGGAACAGCCAGGCACTGTGCTGAGCAGCTGGCACACATTATTGCCCCTGATCCTCTAACCCTTCCTATAAGGACTGTCTCCCCAGTTTGCAGATGAAGAAACTGAGGCTCAGAGAGGGGGAAAGTGACTTGCCCAAGGTCACACAAGGTTGACTGCACACTTTTGGATCCATTAAATTACCCGATCAAATTTTTAAAGGCCACTTGTTCTTCCTTGTTCTATTTAATGACCTCCAAGTTCTTCCGAAGTCCGGCTAATGTTTACATTTTTTCTGCTACTTTTCGTCTCACAAATACTCCCAAGTTGCAGGAAACCAGAGTGACTCACATTTGCCATCATAGCCTGTGCTTTCCTGCACCGAGGCTTTTGCTCAAGCTGCTCCTGCTGCCTTGATGATTCTTTTCTCACCTTAGATGCACACTTCCAAATCCTACTAGTCTTTCAAAAGCCCTACCTCAATGTGCATCCCCTAGGAGGCTCCCTTGGATCTCTCCATACCTCTGTGATTGTAGCCTCCCCTGGGTCCTAATCACATTCTATGCCCTCCTCCAAGGGCACGAATCACTCTAAGGGCAGTTATGTGGTTCTGGGACATATTTCCCGGGAATGAGCTCCTTCAGGGCAGGGACTGTATCCAATCTCTCTCCATCCCTCTTACTGCCTGGCCCGTAGCCTACCTCAGTAAATGTTAAATGAATAAATGATTCCCTTTCCTTTTCTTGGGGCCTCTCAACCACTGGTCTGAAGAGATTTACATTCAACTCTGCCCCTGTGTTGAATGACCTTATGCTTGTAATAGCCTGACTTCTTAAGACCCCAGACTCTGCCCAACAACATTGCCTTTATACAGAGTTTAAATGTCAGGCATCTCAAGTAGAAGCAATACAGACATTCATCAGATCTTCCCAACCTCCCCTGACTTCTTGCCCCCTCTCCTTCTCACCCTTTCAGCCTGTGGGAGCTCTGAAGCCTCAGCTTACCTGGATGAGTTGCGTTTGGCTGTGGCTTGGAACCGTGTGGACATTGCCCAGAGTGAACTCTTCCGGGGGGATATCCGATGGCGGGTGAGGGGTTGGGGCCTGGCGACTGGGGATCCTGACAAAAGGGATGCACTTCCCCCACTCCCTGACTCCTTTGACATCTGGCTCTATCTTCCTTTATGGCCTGTCCAGCCTTCTCTTAATTGTCCATCCATCTCTGGTTGTCCATCTGTCCCCATCTTGTTCCCTCTCTCCCCATCCATCCATCCATCTACTTGCCCACCCATCCATCCTCTCATCCACCCCTCCACCCATCCATCAATCCAACCATCCATCCATCCATCTGTCACTCATAGCTCTGTATCCCCATCTCTTGTCCTTAATCTCTGACCTCACCTGGCCTTCTGCCTGTCTCTGTGCTCAACTCTTCCCCCATTCATTCCGCCCCCACCAGTCTTTCCACCTGGAAGCCTCCCTCATGGACGCCCTTCTGAATGACCGGCCAGAGTTCGTGCGCTTGCTCATCTCCCATGGCCTTAGCCTGGACCGCTTCCTGACCCCTACGCGCCTGGCCCAGCTCTACAACGCAGCGCCCCCCAACTCACTTATCCACAGCCTTTTGGACCAGGCGTCCCACGGCACAGGCAACAAAGGCCCAGTCTCTAAACCCTCTTCGGAGCCACAACCCCCTAAGGTGGGGCAGGTGCTGCGGATGCTGCTGGGGAAGACGTGTGCACCGACGTTCCCCGCCGGGGGCACCCACCAGGGCGATGGCAGCAAGGAGGATGTAAGGAATGGGCTGGGTGGGGGAAGCACAAAAGGGTCTGGGGGCGGGGCTATGCCGGGAGGGGGCGTGGTCAGAGCACGGGGTGTGTGACTGAACGGGGTGTGGGGCTGATGGTTGGGGCGGAGACAACGCTCACCTTGCCTTCCTCGCCTCCAGTCGTATCTGCTGTGGGACAAGGCTACCTCAGAACTTGCGCTGGAAGCCATCCCCGGGCAGGCACCCTGGATTGACCTGCTCCTCTGGGCACTGCTGCTCAACAGGGCTCAGATGGCCGTGTACTTCTGGGAGATGGTGAGTGCTGACTTGATCTCTGATTCTACTCTCTCCTACATTCCTGTCCTTTATTTCTACCGAACTCCAATGCTTGTGCAGTAAGATTCCCTGACCTAGGATATCACCCGTCCCCCACTCCACTCCATTCTTGATGTATGACCCAGAGTGCTGTTTCTTCCTCCCCAACCCCCCCCATATCATGCATTTCTTGTAACTTGCTTTTTCCATTAACAGTATATATTGGGCATTTACCCTTGTTCGTACATATGCATCAATCTCATCCTTTCAAAGTGGTTGCTTGTATGAGGAAGTTAGACGTTATCTGTAACTGATGGGGATTCATTTCATCATAATTGTGCTTGCAATTTAAATGCATTGTTGTAGTTGCAATGCAGAAGGGGACAAGACTAGAGGCAAGGATGCCAGGTAGGAAGGTAAAGCTTCAGGCAGCCAAGATGGGGGCCTGGATTAAAGCTGGTGAGACATAGGTGTTGGGACACATTTGAGAAGTTTAAAAAAAAGTCATGGTATTCGAATAGGATCAAAGACAGACCCTATCTTTATGTCGAAGAAATATCTTGACAGGAGTTCTTCAGCCCTGGGTTATTTTCAGCCCATCCGGTCATTGGTTAAAAATAAATAGATTTTTTTTTAAATTGAGATAAATGTTTATCAATGTTGTAGCATGTATTAGAACATCCTTCCTTTTTAAGGTTGAATTATATTCCATTGTATGGATATACTACATTTTCTTTATCCATTCATCTGTTGATGGACATGTGGATTGTTTTGACCTTTTGGCTATTGTGGATAATACTGCTATGATTAGTGTACAAATATCTGTTTGAGTCCCTGCTTTCAATTGTTTTGAGTACATATCTAAGAGTGGAATTGCTGGACCATATGGTAATTCTAGGTTTAATTTTTTGAGGAACTGCCATACTATTTTCCACAGTGGTGGTACCATTTAAATTTCCACCAGCAATGCACAAGTGTTCCAATTTCTCCACATCTTCACCAGCACTTGTTGTTTTCTTTTCTCTTTTCTCTTCCTTCCTCTCTCTCTCTCTGTCTCTTTCTTTCTTTTTTATAATTGCCATCCTAATGGGTGTGATCTCACCTTGGTTTTTTTTTTTTTTTAATATTTATTTATTTATTTACTTGGCTGCGCTGGGTCTTAGTTGCGGCACGTGGGATCTTCGTTGCGGCATGCAGGCTCTTGGTTGTGGCATTCAGGATCTAGTTCCCTGACCAGGGATCGAACCCCCTGCATTGGGAGCTTGGAGTCTTAACCACTGGACCACCAGGGAAGTCCCTCTCACTTGGTTTTTATTTTTTAAGTTTTATTTTTATTTATTTATTTTATTTGTTTATTATTTTTGGCTGCATTGGGTCTTCGTTGCTGTGCGTGGGCTTTCTCTAGTTGTGGCGAGCGGGGGCTACTCTTCGT
This sequence comes from Balaenoptera borealis, assembly GCF_965194805.1. Classification (NCBI taxonomy): domain Eukaryota; kingdom Metazoa; phylum Chordata; class Mammalia; order Artiodactyla; family Balaenopteridae; genus Balaenoptera; species Balaenoptera borealis. Next base: position 62,016,325 of record NC_138878.1, read on the forward strand.
TGCAGTGCGTGGGCTTCTCATTGCGGTGGCTTCTCTTGTTGCAGAGCACGGGCTTCGGTAGTTGTGGCGCGTGAGCTCAGTAGTTGTGGCTCGCAGGCTCTAGAGCGCAGGCTCTGTAGTTGTGGCACACGGGCTTAGTTGCTCCACGGCATGTGGGATCTTCCCGGACCAGGGCTCGAACCCGTGTCCCCTGCATTGGCAGGCGGATTCTTAACCATTGCGCCACCAGGGAAGCCCTCTCACTTGGTTTTGATTTGCATTTTCTTAATGATTAGTGAGGTTGAGAATCTTTTCATGTGCTTATCGGCCATCTATCTTTCTTAAGAGAAATGTCTATTCAAGTCTTTGCCCATTTTTTAACTGACTCTTTGGTCTTTTTTGTTGATGAGTTTAAAGAATTCTTTATATGTTCTGGGTATTAATCCCTTATTAGATAGATGATTTGCAAATACATTCTCTCTCTCTGTGGGCTGTCTTTTCCTTTTGTTGATAATGTCCTTTGATGCACAAAAGTATTACATTTTGATGAAGTCCCATTTGTCTTTTTTTTTCCTTTGTTTTCTTGTGCTTTTGGTGTCATATCTAAGTAACCATTGCCAAATCCAAGATCATGAAGTTTTATCCCTATGTTTCCTTCTAAGAGTTTTATAGTTTTATAACTATTATATATATAATTATTTAACCCTACATGTTAATCTTATTGAGATTCCTTACATATGATGAGTCACTTCTGTCTTGCTGATTTTAAAATTCTTTCTTTGTTTTTGGCTTTCAGTAATTTGATTATAATGTTTTGTAGTGTGGATCTCTTTGAATTTATCCTACTTGGAGTTTCTTCATCTTTTTGGATGTACAGATTCATGTATTTCATCAGATTGGGGAAGTTTTAGTATGTTATATCCTCAAATATTCTTTCTGTCCCTTTCTCTCTGTCCTCTCCTTTTGGGACTCCCATTATGCATATGTTGGTATGGTTGATGGTGTCCCACAGATCTCTTAGGGTCTGTTTATTTTTCTTCATTCTTTTTCCTTTCTGCACCTCAAACTGGATAATCGCAATTGACTTATCTTCAAGTTTACAAATTCTTTCTTCTGTCTCCTCAAAGCTGCTCTTAAGCCCTTTAAATGAATTTTTCATTTCAGTTATTGCACTTTTCAGCTCCAGAATTTCTATTTGGTTCCTTTTTATTTTTTTAAAATTTATTTATTTAATTATTTATTTTTGGCTGCATTGGGTCTTTGTTGCTGCGTGAAGGCTTTCTCTAGTGGCAAGCGGGGGCTACTCTTCATTGCAATGCACGGGCTTCTCAATGCGGTAGCTTCTCTTGTTGCAGAGCACAGGCTCTAGGGGTGCGGGCTTCAGTAGTTGTGGCATGTGGGCTCAGTAGTTGTGACTCGTGGGCTCTAGAGCGCAGGCTCAGTAGTTGTGGCACATGGGCTTAGTTGCTTCGTGGCATGTGGGATCTTCCTGGACCAGGGCTCGAACCTATGTCTCTTGCATTGGAAGGCGGATTCTTAACCACTGCGCCACCAGGGAAGTCCCTGGTTCCTTTTTATAATTTCTATATCTTTATTTCTATTCTCTATTTGCTGACACATCATTCTCCTGGCTTCCTTTAGCTCTTTGTTCATAATTTCCTTTAGCTTTTTGAGCATATTTAAGACAGTTGATTTAAAGTCTTTCTCTAGTAAATCCAGTGGCTAAGTTTCCTAATTTATTTTGTCCTGTGAATGGGTCATACTTTTTTGTTTCTTTGCATGCCTCATAATTTTTGTTGTTGTTGTTGAAAACGGGACATTTTGAATATTATAATATGGCAACTTTGGAAATCAGCTTAACTCCTGCCTTCAGGAGTTGCTGCTTGTTGTGGGTGGTTGTTGTTTGTTTAGTGACTTTCCTAAGCTATTTTTGTAAAGTCTGTATTCTTTGTCATGTATGGCCACTGAAATCCCATTCTGTTAGCTTAGTGGTCAGCTAGTGACTTGACAGCGATTCCCTTAAATGCACAGGGGTGGGGGAATAAAGCTCTTCCACTTTACAGGTTGGCTCTTTGTGGAGCTGTCTTTCAACACTTAGGCAGGCTGTTTACAATTTGACTTTAGCCTTCACTTCCTGCTTTTGCTGAGCCTAAAGGTCAGCCAGAGGTGAAAGCTTAGGGCTTTCCATAGTCTTTCCTGAGCATGCATCCAGTCTTGGTCATGTTTGTAGCCTTCTAGATTTCCTGGTACATGTAGGAGCTTTTTATTTTTTTGTTTTATTTTTACTTCTTTATTTATTTGGCTGTGCTGCGTGGCATGCGGGATGTTAGTTCCCCCAACAGGGATCTAACCCGTGCTTCCTGCAGTGGAAGCTCAGAGTCCTAACCACTGGACCACCAGGGAATTCCCCATAGGAGCTTTTAAAACCCCTTACTCCCCCAAGCATCTCCTTCCCCAGCTGCTTCCCTCTTCCCTCCCAAGCTGTTCAGAGTATCTATTGCTTGCCTCAGCTACTTGAGGCAAAGAATCTGTTATTCTTTGCCTCAGTTAGCTGAGGCTGATACATTTGTTTTGGATGTTTTCAAACACCACCTGGGAAGACACTTCTGCTCTGGGGAAGCACCAAAAACAGTGAAACAAAGGCCAACCCTTGAGCTGTCCCTTCAGAGAGCCACCAGCTAGGTTTATACACACAACCACAATTATTTAAGAGTAAGATCTGAATTGCTCCTTCTGATACCAACAACCTGAAGCAGCAATATGGGCTGTTGCCTTCAAGGCAACCACTGAGCTGGGGAATTGGCAATGGTAAGTGGATTAGTTAAAATGTCACAGTGCTCTTTTACTGAGATCTTTCATTAAGCATTCTCCTGTTTGCTGTAAATTTTATGTTAGAGTCCAGAATTCCGAAAAAGTTGATCCTGACAGTTTTTTGCCAGCTTCTTTGTTGCTTTTGTGGAGGGACAGTGTTTTGAAGTTCTCTACTCTGCCATCTTAGGTGACATCTCCATTGCTTCTTGGCCTGTCTGTAACCTCTGATGTCATTTAAATTCCAGCCCAGCCCCTGGTCTCTGAACCACCTGACTTCTGACATTTTCCCTTGATGTCCAGTTTCTTCCAGATCCATCTACAAATATTACTTCATCCTTGGTCTCTGATGACCTTGGTTAAATTCTTTTTTTTTTTTGGCCATGCCACGCAGCTTGCGGGATCTTTGTTCCCCGACCAGGGATCAAACCCGTGTCCCCTGCAATGGAAGCATGGAGTCCTAACCACTGGACCACCAGGAAATTCCCGACCTTAGTTAATTCCTAACCTCTGGCTCTGTCCCTTCCCTTGATCACAAGCTTTCCTCTCACCTTCTTCACCCCTCTGTGACTCTCATTCCAAACTCTGACCCTAATTGTGACCCCCGTCTCTGTCTCTCCAGGGTTCCAATTCTGTGGCCTCAGCTCTTGGGGCCTGTCTGTTGCTGCGAGTGCTGGGGCGCCTGGAGACTGAGGCTGAGGAGGCAGCACGGAGGAAGGACCTGGCAGCCAAGTTTGAGGGGCTGGGTGTTGGTGCGTGGGGCATGGGTGCCTGGCGGGGCAGGGACAGGGAGCTGCCATGAAGGGGGTTGTAAACCTACCCATTCCTCCTCTCGTCACTCTGCCTCTTCCCCTTCAATCCCCTCATCTCTTCGCTCACACCGTCTTCCTACTACTTTTCCTCCCTCTCACATAAATCTCCTGCACCCAGACCTCTTTGGAGAATGCTACCGCAGCAGCGAGGAACGGGCTGCTCACCTGCTCCTTTGGCGCTGCCCACTCTGGGGGGATGCCACCTGCCTCCACCTTGCCATGCAGGCTGATGCCCGTTCCTTCTTTGCCCAGGATGGGGTACAGGTGAGCATCTGATATACCAACATCCCAAACAGTTCTCAGCTGGACTCTGGGAAGTCTGGAGGATAAGCCCCTGCCATGGTGGGCAGTCCATGGTCTTGACCAGCCTCTCCCCCTGGAGATAACCCCTCTCCAGAAAGTCTCAGCCTTCTCCTGGAAGGGTTGGTCTTCCCAAAAGAAGCCTCACACCCTGCCACAGTAAAGCCAACCTTCCCACAGCAAAGCGCACCCTCCTAAAAAGTTCTATTCCAGGGAATCCCCTGGCAGTCCAGTGCTTAGGATGCGGCGCTTTCACTTCCGTGGCCCAGGTTCAGTCCCTGGTCAGGGAACTAAAAAAAGTTCTATTCCAGATATAGGAATACCTGGGACTTTAGTAAGAAGTGTCACCTCTCACACAAGAAGTCCTTCCCACTTCCTTAAGAGGTGCCCACTGCCAGGCTTCAACAATTAAAATGGTGTCACTGGACAATTACTTAGTGTTTTGGATATAGACAAACTCTGGTTTAGGAAATCCTACCCTTCCTTTGGGAAGACCTGTGTGCCCCCATAGTTGCTCCCATCCTGCTAATCCTGACATTTTGAAAACACTCTCGGTCTCCTTAATCTAAATCTGACAGGGGCAAAGAGAGTCCCATCCTCAGTACAAGAAGTTTTGCCTACCCAGCAGGAAGTCCCATTTCACTTCTTGGAATGATTTGTTGGCACTTCAAATACTTTCCCTGAGTCCTTTGCTTTGAATGGTGGTTAAACTCATGGATTGCAGCTTTTGCCTCTTCTGTAACCTCCCTGTGCTCCACCTGTGAAAAAGGAGAAAATATTAGTACCTGTCCTCCTGGAGGTGTGGTGAGGGTTAAGTGAGCTAATCTATGTAAAGTGCTTAGCCCGGTATCTGGTATATCATGTTAACAAATGTTGGCTGTTTAACTCTTTTAAAATCTGGGACAGATGTTCCTTGCCTTTGACTCCTTTCCCCCAACCCCCAGTAGTTATGGCCCCCACAGTGAGCATTTGCTCTGTGCTCTGGAGTGTGGCTTGATCCTTGTCTGGGGTCTTTGGGAGAGGGCTGTGGGGAGATTCAGGCTCCTAATCCTCCCCACACCCCACAGTCTCTGCTGACACAGAAGTGGTGGGGGGAGATGGACAGCACCACACCCATCTGGGCCCTGGTTCTCACCTTCTTTTGCCCCCCACTCATCTACACCAACCTCATCACCTTCAGGTCAGTCCCCTGGGGTTAGATTGGCAGGAGGAGGGGGAGAGGGGAGATCAGTCTCTACTTCCTGCTGAATTCTGGCTGCCTTTCTACTTGGTCTGTCCAGTGCTTCCCCCACCCTTGTTCATTCTCTTTCCCTCCCCCAGACTGGGAGCATGTTGTGGGAAGCGAGCTTTAGGGGTGGGTCTCTGCAGTATCTCTAGGGGCAATTCCTCTGCCCTCTGGCCATGGCTCTGGGGGGAAGGTCACTTTGGGATGATACCTCTCATTCCCTGCAATGTCTCTGGGTGACTGAGTTTGGTTTGGAGAATTCCTCTCCCACCTACCCTCCCCCTATTTCTCACTCTGTGTGTCCCTCCATGCCAGGAAGCCAGATGAGGAACCCACGCAGAAGGACCTGGCATTTGACATGGACAGGGACGTCAGTGGGGAAGGGCCTGGCGAGTAAGTGAAGCACCAGCACTGTGCGGGGGTAGGGGGCACCCTAGGCAGCTCCAGGAGCACCAGGTAATGGGAGCAAAACCAGAGGGGAGAAGTGGGGCTTCGGGAGATGGTGGTTTCATGAAGCCACTGAAAATACTGAGGAAGTTTCCCAAATGCCAGGCTCAAGGCTTGGTTCAACTTTGGTTCTGCCACCAAGGAGTTCCTCACTGAAAATCAATTTGCTTCATGATACATGTATTTCTGTCTTGATAAAGCAAGTGGAATTGTGTGGATTTGGTTCATTTAGGGATCTTTTGCCAATTTTTTTTTTTCTGACTCCAGGGCCTTTGCTCTTAATCTCTGTGCTGTGGTACCCATGAAGGTGTTTTCAAAATCAGTCCTAAGCAAATGAAATTGAATATTTATCAATCTTCTGTTAATTCTGCAGAGCAGAGGTGCTGGGGGACTTGGCTCTGAGTCAAGCAGAGCGGGGTTCAAATCCCGACTTTGCCTTTGTAAGTGGCTTCACCCCTGAGCCTCAGCTTTCTTTGCTGTAAAGAGAAGGTTGTACGTGTGTTAGTCAGGTTAGGTTGAGTAATGCTGCAATGACAAAGCATCCCAAACTCTCAGTGGGCTGGCAACAGTGAGGATTTAATTGTCATTCATGCTCCATTTTTGGGTTGTCTGCGGCTCTGCTCCACGTGGTCTCCACTTTGGGATAAGCAAACACCTCCTAGCTGAGATGTTGCTGGTATCATGGTAGAGGGAAAAGAGACATGGCAAACCAGGTTCTGGACCTTAAAGCCTCCACTTGGAAGTGACACGTGTCACTTTTGCCCACATTTCATTGCCGAAAACTAGTCATATGATAATTCCTTAGCTCTTAATTCTCCCACTGGGAGGGAACCAAAATGTTTGGTCCACAGTAATACAATATACCACAACGCCTGATGGAACAGTTGGGAGGATTCATGGAGATAATGTGTATTAAATGTGCATGTTGTAGTGCCTGGCACAAAGTAAGTGCTCAGCTCATGGGGACTAGCATTACTACTGCTATTACTGATACACTTATTTGTTTTGTTGAATGGTGTGTGTGTGTGTGTGTGTGTGTGTGTGTGTAGGTATAAGGGTCTAAATCTATGGTAATAGAGAAACAGAGGAAGAGGCCCCATCTTTGCACCCTCCATCTCTACTTTAATCATCTGAATGGGAACAGGGAGGAAACTCAGCCCCAGTATTCCAGAAGAAAAAGTGTTTCTGGTAACTGTTAGAAACATAATCAGACCGCCAGAAGTCTGTAAAACCTACCACCTGCTGTGAAACAAGTCAAATTTAAATGTATTATGTATATACATATTTTTTCTGAGACAATGCACAAAGAATACAAAATAATTGTCAAGGTAGAAGAGACTACTAAGAAAAAAATTTGGACCACTGAAAAAAATTAGACAGAGGGTCCCAGTGTCACGATCCATAGTGGTATCCTTGTCTGGTGAGTTCCCAACATTTGTACCATATGATGATGACAATAGCTGAGGTTATAGAACACTTACAGTGGGCAGCCAGTGCGCTAAATTGTTTTGAAAATCAGTTCATTTAATTCTCTCAACCCTATGCCATAGGGTCCATTATTATCCCCATTTTACAGATGACATAACTGAGGCATTAAGTCACCCACCTCAGATCATGTGATTGGTTAGTGGTGGAGCTGGGATTTGAGCCCAGATCTTCTTGTTCCTGAATCTGTGCTTTTAGTCACTGTAGAAAGCCACCTCCCTGGAGAGCTTTGTAAAAGGACAGATTCCTGGATGCTTCTCCTCCAGGGAAGCATCCAGGAATCTGTGTCTCCTGCCTGGAAGTGATTCAAGATGGCAGACTTTGGGGAGCATTCTGACCCACCACATATTTTTGTTACCAGGTCTGTTTTCTCGTATTATTGGGGAGCTAGTTCTCCTCTCTGCATCTCACTTTCTTTAGCTTTTACTGTTCTTTCTGCTTATTTTCTTTAGAACAGCCTGAAAAAAACAAAAAGAACAGCCCTATTGAGATATAGTTCACATACCATTCAGTTCACCCATTTAAGGTGTACAATTTTCAGTCGTTTTCAGTATATTCACAGAGTTGTGAAATCATCACAAAATTAATTTGAAAACATTTTCATCACTGCAGCAAGAAATCTTGTACCCATTAACAATCTCACTCCCCGCTCCTCCCTTCTCCCAGTCCCAGGCAACCGCTAATTTACTTTCTGTCCCTACGGGTTTGCCTGTTCTGGACATCCCATATAAACGGAGTCATACACCAGGTGGTCTTTTATGACTGGCCTTGTTAACTTAACATCATGTTTTCAAGATTGATCTGCTTTGTAGCATATGTCAGTGCTTCATTCCTTTTTCTTGTTGAATAATATTCCATTGTTTGAATCTACCACATTTTATTTATCTATTCATCAGCTGATGGACATTTGGGTTGTTTCCACTTTGGGGTTTTCTTTCCACTTGGTTTATAAAGAGAGGATGCCTTTCCAAGCCAGTTTATTTTTCCTGTTAGCTTTCTGAATTTATTATTATTTGTATTATTCATTTTTCTGTTTCTGATTTGAGGTCAGAATTAAGAGTTAGGATGAAACTGGGACAGAGGATCAGAACTCAGGTGAGAAGGGTCAGAGATATGAGTGGACCTAGAAGCTTAGAATTCAGATATGGCTGTACAGTCAGAGATCAGATATAGAGAAGGAAGAGTTATCTGAGAAAACTGTGCTGGATAATCTGATATCAGAATTTATGGGTTAGAAGTTAATATTCAGGGATGGAGTTGTCAAACCTGGGGAACCAAGGCCATGAAAGTGAGGGGGTCAGAGGTCATATTTGAGGGCCAGAGGTCAGATAGATGGTCCAAGGTCAGACAGAGAGTCAGAGGTTGTGAAGGTGAAAGAAGAGGGACTTGGAGACAAAAGCCAGACAAGAGTCAGAGGTCAGCCCAGAGGCCAGAGGTCAGAAAGGTGGAAAAAGTCAGAGGTGCAAGCTCAGCAGTCTTGATGGTAGGAGATTTCAGAGGTCAGAAATTAGATACAGGGGTCAAAAGTCAAGGTGATGGCGGACATCAGACTTAGTTTCAGGTCAGGCAGGGTCAGAAGTCGTGAAGGTGGGGAATGTCTGGAAAGGAGGATGAGGAGGATATGAAAGTTTAGAGGTCCTGATAATGGTGACAGTCAGGTGCAGAGGTCAGATTGAGCCCTTCTCCCTTCTCTCCCTCTCTCCCCCAGGACCACAGACCCTCCTGAGAAGACGCCCTTGGGGGTGTTGGGGCCGCCCAGCCGCAGGAGCTGCTGTGGGGGGTGCCCCCAGCGCCTGCGCCGCTGGCCCCAGTTCTGGGGAGCGCCGGTGACTTCCTTCATGGGCAACGTGGTCAGCTACCTCCTCTTCCTGTTGCTCTTCGCCCACGTGCTGCTCATTGACTTCCAGCCCGAGACGCCCAGCGCCCTGGAGCTGCTGCTCTACTTCTGGGCCTTCACCCTGCTCTGCGAGGAGTTCCGCCAGGGGCTGGGTGGCGGCTTGGGCAGCCTGGCCATGGGGGCCCCCAGGACAGACACCCACCAGGCCCCACTGCGCCGCCGCCTGCACCTCTACCTCTCAGACGCCTGGAACCAGTGCGACCTGGTGGCCCTCACCTGCTTCCTCCTGGGCGTGGGCTGCCGGTGAGTGCCCTGTGACCTTACACTCCCAGCCCATGGCGACCTCTGACCCTTCCTTCCTGGGGGTGGGGGGGTGGGAGTGGGGATGGGGGTGAGGGGTGGGGTTGGGGGTCTCAACTCTTGGCTTCCCTGCGGCAGGCAGAGGCTAAATCCAACTCCACTTATTCTTTTCTTTTTTTCATTGAGGTATAGTTGATGTACAATATTATATAAGTTGCAGGTATACATATAGTGATTCACAGTTTTAAAATAACTTTGCTTATTCTTTTTTTTAAATAATTAATTAATTAATTAATTTGGCTGCATTGGGTCTTCGTTGCGGTGCGCAGGCTTCTCATTGCAGCGGCTTCTCTTGTTGCGGAGCACGGGCTCTAGGCGCGCAGACTTCAGTAGTTGTGGCTCGCGGGCTCCAGAGCACAGGCTCAGTAGTCGTGGCGCACGAGCTTAGTTGCTCTGCGGCATGTGGGATCTTCCCAGACCAGGGCTTGAATCCGTGTCCCCTGCATTGGCAAGCGGATTCTTAACCACTCCGCCACCAGGGAAGCCCCTGCTTATTCGTAAAAAAAAAAAATCCCATCTTGATTGAAAGTACTGCCTAAAGATGTTCTGTAAGCCATTTGCTCACATGTGGATATCTGGCTTTAGGGCTGATAGGATAGAATGAGGACCCCACCGCTCTTCATTCTAGATCTGGACTTTACAGGATGTTTCTCTAGTCCTCAACATGGCCCTGCAGCTGCACCCCTGTCCTGGACCCCAGACATTAGGCCACACACCGAGTGCCACCCTCACCTCCTCCCTCCTCTTCCTCTACAGCCCTGGGTCCCAGGCCCCATCCTCCTGGCCCCTGACTTTCTCTGTCTCATCCCCCTGTTTACCTCCACGCCTGCCTCTCCCACCTGGACCCTCGCCCCAGCCTCTCTTCCCTCCAATCCATCCCCCACAGGGCCCGCAAGGGTCTTTCTACACCCAGAGCTGGCCTGTCTCTCCCTGCTTCTTGGGGCTCTCCAGCGCCCATGCACAGAGTCTCAGCCCCTGCCCTTCTCTGCCAGGGCTGCCTCCCTGATTTCTTTCTCTTTTCTTCATTTACACTCTGGCTTGTCTGAGAGTGACTTGCAGTTCCTTCTTCACAAGGCCAGTGGTTTTGACCGTGATCCTTGGTATTTTGAATCTGCGTAATTACAAAATTGCAATCAGAATTTTACCAGTACTGACGGATTCTTACCAAGGAACTATTTTCTAGTTACTTTAAACTGCCTTGATTGATTTTACATTGCAGGGCAGTGAAAGTAGCTTCAATTATTTTCTTTTTCAGTTTCTGAAATTATTTCAACTTGATTAATTATTATTTGGGTTAAGTTTTACAACAAATATTTGGTTCAACGTTTGTGTTTTTGTCCGTATCAAATTTTGCCAAAATCTAGGGTCTGTGTTTGTGAATTTTACTTTGTGGCTTTTATTTCTTGCACGTCCGGTTTTCCTGGGTCAAATTTCATAATTTTAAATTTCATCAGGGAGGCCTCAATGCTTTGTCAACTTTTTACTCCATAAAAATCTTGAATGTTTCTGCTTATTTCTTAGCTAATTTACAAAAAACTAACTGTGAGGAATTACCCTCAACTATTTTCTGTTGCCCAGACTGGGCTATATAATGTTAGCTCATTTCTTCCATAGTTTCTAGATTGTATTGTGTGGTGCCAGAGAGAGGGCAAAGGGCAAATCAAAATGTCCTCGGGAATAAATTGTGTTGTCTTTGGGTCTTGGCACATGCTGTTTCCCCTTCCTGAAACACTTTTCCCTCCTCTCCTTGGCCAAGCCAACTCCTACACTTCCTCTCAGCCTCAGCTTTGCTGTCTCTGCCTCTGGAGGTCTTCCTTTCTCCTACCCAGACTCTGGGTCTCTTCTTTGTGTTCCTCTAACATCCTGAGAGTCCCCCCAATAGTGCTTTGACCATGGCTTTTGCTGTCTCTCTCCTCATACAAGATTATAAACTCCTCAAGCCACATCTATCTTGTCTCCCAGCAACTTAAAACATCTTTGAATATAGTCTGTGCCCAAAGAAATGCAGAAGTGCGTCCTTATTGAACAAGATTATATTCAAATGAAGACGAGCATAGAACAGAAACGGATTATCTTCCTCAGCCATTTCAAGCTTCCTCCTTTTCTCAGCAGTTACCTCCATCAACAGTTTGGTGCACATCCTGCCTGTTCTTTTTCTATGCATTTACCTACTTCTTTTATACACAGATATTATACACAGATGATACTATATTTTATTATTCTTTTGCAACCTCTTCTCTTCCTCTGTAATATGTCCTGACATTCTTTCCATGTCAGTATTTGCAAATATTCCTTATTCTTTAAAAATGTTGCATCAGATTCCTGAAGAAGGGGTTTTAGTCTTCGCTGGCTAAGGCAGACAAGACAGACTTCTTCTTGCCAGATTTAATAAATGAATGAATTCCTTTCACGAGGCAGTGGGACAAAAATTCTGAACTTCAAGAGATAGAATTAGGCCAAAAATTTCTCTACAAAGCGTCTTTCATTTTCTACTTGAGATAACATGAAGTTATAATCAGATATTAGCTGCTCTGTGTCCAGTACTCTGATGGTGAGTTGTTTTTTTGTTTTTTGTTTTTAAATAAAGTCCTAGCTGTTAGGACACCACTGCTTTTGAAGAGAGCAGACAAAGAACTTCGTGGTCACAACCTAGTGACTATTTACAGGGGATGAAGTGTCCTGACACCCCCTTTTATAATCTGGATGGTTCACAGCAATGACCCCCTACTCTCTTCTCAGTTGACACACTGAGAGGTATGCTTCCTCTGTGCTGTGTTAAAAATGGTACAAAGTAATTCGACATGAATAATTTATTCAAACAGCAAGATAAGAAAGTTTTGTAGAACACTGTGCTTCTGTTTATTCCTTGTATTTTGTATAAAGTATCTTCTGAGAAGAAAGGGCTAGGACCATGTGCTACCACCTTTTAGGAATACCAATGATAGACATTTTTGTCAAGCTCATCGTTTTTTAGGTGGGGGAAGAATTATTGGACAGGAAAAAAAAATGCCAAAAATCTCATTTTACACGGGAGAAATTTCCCATGTTCTCCAGAATTGAATGGATGAATCGTTTTATTTTGCCAATCCCTTCCGGATGGACATTTCAGTTGTTTCTAATTTTTTATTATTCCAAAGTAATAGTTTACATCTGAGATGTCAAAGGGTATGTGTATTCTTGATGTGGATTGCTTTCCTTGTAAAATAGCTTCTTCCGGCTACACACCCACCATCTGGGTAAGACACTGCCCCCTTGAGGACATGCTTGATGATACCTGATATTTTCAATCTTTAAAATTTTGTAGCTCTCAATTTAACCTTTACATGTTTTGCCAATCTGATGGGAAAAATGACCTCTCCTTGTTTTAATTTATGCATCCCTGACTCCTAGTTGGGTAAGTTGGGCATCTTTCATATCTAATGGCACATGTACTCTGTCAACTGTCTTTTCATATCCTTTGCCCCAGTTTTTAATTTATTGTGTTCATCCATCTCTTGCATGTATATATTTTTTGGTAGGTGCTCTCCTTATACTCTGGATCCCAATCCTTGGTGGTTTTGTTCTAAGTATCTTCTTACAGTCTGCAGCTTGTCTTTTCACTTTTGTATGTTCTTTAAACATTCTTTTATTCTTTAACTTTTCATTTCGAAAAACCCCGAGACATAAAAAAATGTTGCAAAAACCGCACAGAGAATTCATCCAGATCCCCCAAATGTGAACATCTTATATTATCAGAACCAGGAAATTTTATTTAAATTTCATCAGTTGTCCACTGATGTTCTTTTTCTGGATCAGGAGCCAATCCAGGATTCCATGTTGCCTTTAGTTGTCATGTCTCCTTAATTGTCTCTAATCTGGGACAGTTTTTCAGTCCATCTTTGGCTTTTATGATCTTAACATTTTTGAACAGTCCAGACCAGTTATTTTGTAGAATTTGCCTCTGTTTAAATTTGTCTGGTATTCCCTCCTGATCAAATTTAGGCTATGTATTTTTGGCAGAAAATTTTGCCTTTCTCTGTCCATCGTATTTATGTTATCTTTTAATACACATAAGTTTTATATTTCAAAGTAGTTAAATATTCAGTCTTTTCCTTTATTATGATTTTGTGTCCTCTATATAAGACTCTTTTTCTTATATGACATTTATCTTATGTCAAGCTTATGAAGAAATTCTTCTATATTTTCTTACTAAGATTTTGATGTTTTCCCTTTTACTCTAGGTTTTTAATCCCTTCAAAGTTAAAGTACATGATGCAAAATAGAGATATAATTTTTATTTTCCCCATAGGGATTGCTGATGTTATTCACCATTTGACCTTCCTCTGTGAATTGTGTGTTATCCTTTATCCGATTTCCTGTTAGGTCGTTTGTCTTCTGCTTATTGGTTTGCTGGAACTCTCTATATTTTGCCTTTTATAGGTTGGACAAATATTCCTGCAGTTTTCACAACTTGATTGCTACAGGGACCTCCCAGTTTTTTGCTAAGGCCATTGTTCATGCAGCCATTATTTAATGGGTACCAGCGCCCTGCGTGGCCCAGCTTGGCACTGTCATGGGTGCCAAATTTTAAATCTGAGTAAACCCCGGGTGAATCAGAGGTGGGGGGGGGGTCCCAGTTCTGGCCCTGGGGAGGTCACATCCTCACCTTCAGCCTGGTGTTGGGAAGACTCGGGGTTTTCCTTTGCACCCTGTAACCCTTGAATGACCCCTGCCACGTCACCCATACCCCAGGCTGACTGCAGGACTGTATGACCTGGGCCGTACTGTCCTCTGCCTCGACTTCATGATCTTCACGGTGAGGCTGCTGCACATCTTCACAGTCAACAAACAGCTGGGGCCCAAGATCGTCATGGTGAACAAGATGGTGAGGAGTGCGGTAGGGCTTGTGTGGGCGGGGCCAGAGGAGGAAAGGGGCGGAGCCAGGGAAGGTGCCGTGGACTCGAACGCAATGTCAGGGAAGGAGGCGGGGCTTTGGATGCAGGGGCGGGGCCAGAGTAGGGAAGGGCAGGGCCCGGATTGGTCTCATCTTCCTCTTCTGCAGATGAAGGATGTGTTCTTCTTCCTCTTCTTCCTTGGCGTGTGGCTGATTGCCTACGGGGTGGCCACGGAGGGGCTCCTTAGGCCCCAGGACCGTAACCTTGCGAATATCCTGCGCCGGGTCTTCTACCGGCCCTACCTGCAGATCTTTGGGCAGATCCCCCAGGAGGACATAGACGGTGAGGAGGGATGAGAGGGTGTGACACCCTCCCTCTGAGTCCCCCCTCTCTCTCCCCTATCTCTGGGTCTCTGGCCCCTCCTCTTTCTCTTTGCGTCTCTGTTCCCCCCTCTTTCTGGGATTCTGTCTCCCTCTCTGCTCTCCCATGCCCGTCTGGATTTCTGTCTTCCTTAGGTCTCTGTCTCTCTGGCTCCATCTCTATCTCCCTTTACAGCGGGCCTCATGAAGCCTGACAACTGTTCATCGGAGAAGGGCTTATGGGCGCGCCCCTCAAGGACCCAGGCAGGCTCCTGTGTCTCGCTTTATGCCAACTGGCTGGTGTTGGTCCTCCTCGTCATCTTCCTGCTCGTGGCCAACATCCTGCTGGTCAATTTGCTCATCGCGATGTTCAGGTGAGTCCCCACTGCTCTCTGATGATCTGACCTCATCTGGGTGACCTCACCCAGCATGACCCTTGACCCCAGCGTGATTCTTGATCCCAGCTTGACCCTTGACCCCAGCATGATTTTTTAAAAATTTATTTATTTATTTTTTTCTGTGTTGGGTCTTCATTTCTGTGTGTGGGCTTTCTCTAGTTGCGGCAAGCGGGGGCCACTCTTCATCGCGGTGCGTGGGCCTCTCACTGCTGCAGCCTCTCTTGTTGCGGAGCACAAGCTCCAGACGCACAGGCTCAGTAGTTGTGGCTCACGGACCTAGTTGCTCCGCGGCATGTGGGATCTTCCCAGACCAGGGCTCGAACCCATGTCCCCTGCATTGGCAGGCAGATTCTCAACCACTGTGCCACCAGAGAAGCCCCCCCAGCATGATTCTTGATCCCAGTCTAAGCAATTCTAGTTTTAGTCTCTGAACTCTGATTCAAATCTAATGCTGGCTTGTCCCAAACCCAGTTAGAGTCTGCTCCTGACCTGGCCTTTGGAATCTGATCTGCTCTCTGAGCCCAGGCTGAAGATTAAAAATTTTTTTTATTGTGGCAAAATATATATAACAAAATTTGCCATCATCACCATTTTTAAGTGCACAATGCAGTGACATTAATTACATTTATAATGTTGTACAACCATCACCACTATCTATTTCCAAAACATTTTCATCACGCCAAACAAAGTGTGTACCCATTAAGCAAGGGTAACGCCTCATTTTCCCCTCCCCCACCCAGTTCCTGGTAACCTCTAATTTACTTTCTGTGTCTATGAATCTGCCTCTTGGAGGTGATTCATGTAAGTGAAATCATACAATATTTGTCCTGTTGTGTCTGGCATAATGTTTTCATTGTGCAATCATGTTGTAGCATGTACCGCCACTCCATTCCTTTTTATGGCTGAATAATACTGATGTATTGTTATAAGGCATTTTGTTGATCCATTCATCTGATGATGGAAACTTGGGTTGGTTCCATCTTTTGGTTATTGTGGATGATGCTGCAATGAACATTGCTGTTCACAAATCTGTTTGAGTCTCCGTTTTTTATTTCTTTTGGGTATATTTCTAGAATAGAATGCTGGGTCATATGGTAATTCTATGTTTAGCCTTTCCTTACTAACAGTTGTTATTTACCTTATTAAGAGGTTCTAGCCATTCTAGTGGGCATGAACTGGTTATTTCATTGTGGTTTTGATTTGTATTTTCCTAATGACTGGTGACACTGAGCATCTTTCCATGGACTTATTGCCCATTTGCACATCTTTAAAGAAATGTGTGTTCAAATCCTTTGCCCATTTTTAAAAATAAATTTATTTATTTTATTTATTTTTATTTTTGGCTGTGTTGGGTCTTCATTGCTGCGCGCAGGCTTTCTCTAGTTGCAGCGAGCAGGGGCTACTCTTTGTTGCGGTGCGCGGGCTCCTCATTGCGGTGGCTTCTCTTGTTGCGGAGCATGGGCTCTAGGCGTGCGGGCTTCAGTAGTTGTAGCACGTGGGCTCAGTAGTTGTGGCTCGCGGGCTCTAGAGCACAGGCTCAGTAATTGTGGCGCACAGGCTTAGTTGCTCCGTGGCATGTGGGATCTTCCTGGACCAGGGCTCGAACCCGTGTCCCCTGCATTGGCAGGCGGATTCTTAACCACTGCACCACCAGGGAAGCCCCCTTTGCCCGTTTTTTAAATTGAGTTGTTTGTATTTTAGTGTTGAGTTGTAGCAGTTCTTTATTCTGGATATTAAACTCCTATCACATATATAATTTGCAAATATTTTCTCCCATTCTGTTGGTTGTCTTTTCCTTTTCTTGATAATATCCTTTGATTCTTGAAAGTTTATTTATTTATTTATTTTTTTGGCTGTGCCACACAGCTTGCGGGATCTTAGCTCCCTGACCAGGGATTGAACCAGCATCCCCTGCATTGCAAGATGGATTCTTAACCACTGGACCACCAGGGAAGTCCCTGGGATTTTCTATTTCTATATGTAGGCTATATCATCTGTCAGTGGAGACAGTTTTACTTCTTCCTTTCCAATTTGGATGCCTTTTAGTTCTTTTTCTTGCTTGCTGTGGCTAGAACTTCCAGTATAATGAATAGAAGTGGTGAAAGTGGGCATTCTTTTTTTTTTTTTTTTTAATATTTCTTTATTTTTTTGCCTGCGTAGGGTCTTAGTTGCGGCATGCGGGCTCTTTGTTGTGGCACGCGGGTTTTTCTCTCTCTAGTTGTGGTGCGCGGGTTCCAAAGCGTGTGGGCTCTGTAGTTTGCGGCACGAGGGATCTCTCGATGAGGTGCAGGAGCTCAGTAGTTGTGGTGTGCGAGCTTAGTTGCCCTGCGGCATGTGGGATCTTAGTTCCCCGACCAGGGACTGAACCCACGTCCCCTGCATTGGAAGGCAGATTCTTTACCACTGGGCAACCAGGGAAGTCCCGAAAGTGGGCATTCTTGTCTTGTTCTTGATCTTTGGGGAACGTTTTCAGTCTTTTTTCATTGAGTATGATGTTAGCTGTGGGTTTTTCGTAAGTACCTTTTATCATGTTGAAGAAGTTTCCTTCTATTTCTACTTTTCTGAGTTTTTGTTTTGTTTTGTTTGTTTGTTTGTAACCATGAAAGGGTGTTGGATTTTGTCAAATGCCTTTTCTGTGTCTCCATGTCAATTGAGATGATCACATGATTTTTTTTCCTATGTTCTATTAAGGTGGTATATTACATTGATTGATTTTTGTATGTTGAACCACCCTTGCATTCCTTGCATATATCCCACTTACAATCCTTTCAATATGTTGTTAAATTAGGTTTCTAGTATTTTGTTGAGGATTTTTGCATGTATATTCATAAAGGATATTGGTCTGTAGTTTTCTCGTGATATCTTTATCTGACTTTGATATCATCATGGTAATGCTGGCCTCATAGAATGAATTGGGAAGTGTTCTCTCCTCTTCAATTTTTTGGAAGAGTTTGAGAAGGATTGGTGTTAAATCTCTTTAAAATGTTTGGTAGAATTCACCAGTCAAACCATCTGGTCCTGGGCTTTTTTTGTTGGGACATTTTAAATTAGTGATTCAATCTCTTTACTTGTTACAGGTCTTTTGAGATTGTCCTGTTTCTTCTTGAGTCAGTTTAGGTAATTTGTGTGTTTCTAGCAATTTGTCCATTTCATCTAGGTTATCTAATTTGTTGGTGTACAATTATTAATAGCATTCTCTTATAATCCTTTTTATTTCTATAAGGTTGATAGTAGTGTCCCCATTTTCATTTCCTATTTTATTATTTGTGTCCAGGCTGACTTTTGAACCTGACTCCAATCTCTACTTAATTCATGATAGCTTTCCCAACTTGACCTATGACATCTGACCCTGGACACTCCTAACCCAGCTACTAATTGCGTCCTGTAATAACCTCCAACTTTATTGATCTTGACATCTGCCTGCTGCCTTGGGCTTCAAACAGATATTGCCTGACAGCTAATCTTCATCCTCTCTTCCTGAAGGGGCGTTGACCTCCAGTGACCCTTGATCTCTGGTCCCCACAGCTATACCTTCGGCAAAGTACAGGGCAACAGCGACCTCTACTGGAAGGCGCAGCGCTACAGCCTCATCCGGGAATTTCACTCTCGGCCCGCACTGGCTCCGCCTCTCATCGTCATCTCGCACGTGCTCTCCCTCATCCGTCGATTTCGCAGGCGCCGGGCCAGCTTGCCACCTTCAGCAGTCATCGAGCATTTTCGTGAGAGGCCGGCTTGGCCCAAAAGAGAGAAACCTAGGGGGCGGAACCTGGAGAGAAAGACGAGCATGTATAGGCTGGAGGAGGACGCCCAGTAGCACTAGTGGGCAGGGCTTAGTCTGTCAGGGAGCTGGGCGTGGGATATTAGTGGGAGGCCTAGAACGGCGAAGGGGCGTGGTCTGGGAGATCACCAAAGCTCATGGTTTTGGGTGGGGAAGCTGGGTCTAGGAGCGGGCGAGCCCTTTGACTCTCTCCTGACCCCACTGTCCAGGGGTCCACCTCTCGAAGGAAGCAGAGCGGAGGCTGTTGACGTGGGAGTCAGTGCAAAAGGAGAATTTCCTGCTGGAGCGAGCTCGGGACAAGCGGGAGAGCGACTCTGAAAGTCTGAAGCGCACATCGCAGAAGTGAGGGCGGGGCCTGGCTCTGGGCGGGGCTTTTGGCTTCAGGAATCGATCCCATGATTTAGATCCTGCAAAGACCCAGGCTAGAGGCGGAGCCTGCGGGGACAGGGTCCTAGAATGCTAGGGAGGAAAGCTGAACTACAGAGGGCGGGTCTTCGAAGGTGGGCGGGGCTGGTAGGCTGCAGGCACCGACCTGAAACCCTGGATCCCCAGGGTGGACACAGCATTGCAGCAGCTGAGACAGATCCGCGAGTACGAGCAGCGTCTGAAAGGACTGGAACAGGAGGTGAGGACCCCGGGCCAGGCTGGGGGAGTATGGCTGGGATGAGGGGCAGTAGGGTTCCAGTCTGGTGCCCTGATGTCCTCCCTGCTCCCCAGGTCCAGTACTGTAGCCGTGTCCTGGGCTGGGTAGCTGAGGCCCTGAGCCGCTCTGCATTACTTCCCCCAGGGGGGCCGCTGCCCCCAGCCTCACCTGGGCCTAAAGGTCAGTGTGTGTGGTGTACCTGTGTGTATCTCTGGCGTCTATCACTACCCACGTCTGTGTCCCTGCTTTCCGGGTCTCTCTTCCCCTATCTCTGAGTGTTTTTCTCTTTAACTGGCTTTCCTTAGTCCCTGGTTCACTCTCGGTCTCCTTTCGGCTTTTTGTACATCTTTGTTTTTACCAGTCTCTTTATTTCTTCTGTCTTCGCCTCTATGCCCACCACCTCTTCTCTCTTCCCCCAGACTGAGCCCTGCTGGTGGACTTCAAAGAGTAGCTGCCATAGGGAGTTTTGCTCCCAGAGTAAGGCCTAGCAGGTCCTTGACCCCTGCACCTGGCGACCTTGTCCTTGAGGTGAACCTCATGCCCACGGACTACCACCTCGGCCACTGTCACGATCACTGCAGGGAGTGTCATCCATACAAACCACAGCAGGCTTGGATCCTCCCAGAACCAGCCCTACTTTGGAAGCATGAGCCTCCGGAGCCCAGGCATTGCCTCTCAAGGCTGTACCACAGCCTGCTGGGCTGGAGAAGGCTGCAGGGTCCTTGAGGTACCAGAGCCCACTCACAGCTCCCCACACTGGGGAAATAAAGCCATTTGAGAGGAGTAGTGTCTGGATGCTTGATTCTTGGGGAACTGGTGGGTGTCTAGATCCTTTGGGGATGGGGGCTGAAGCTGGGGGTGTGTTTGGGGTCCTTGGTTCGTTTGCTGCTTTCTTTCAGGTATCCCCCGGCTGTTTTTTCCTCTCAGCCCCACTATTCCTGTGTGACTCAGGCCCAGCACCTCTTGTCTGCACTATTTTGATGACTCTCACTTCAGTGGGTAAGAACCCCAACCATCTGTACCCCCCCCCATTCCTGCCTACCAATGAAAGAAGAACTCAGAGATAAAAAGTAAGAGTATTTCCTGGAGTGGGGGTGGGTGGGTGCTGTGTACATCTGCTTTGGTAATAGGGGAACAGATGATGCAAATTTGAGTAGATAACTGCCTATGTGTCTTTAAAAAGTCTAATTAGTGGAAAATTGCAGGCCACGCACGCACGGAATTGAGGCAAATATGCATCATTATACATGCCGTTTAACTAAACAACCCATAACAAACTAAACTGGTAATGACAAGGTTGAACTGACAGCAATTATTAGTAAAATAGCAAAAAAGCCACCAACAACCAACACATCCAAAAATGCAAACCAAAACATCCTTTTTCCAAATTGGAGGAATTCCAACTGTCTGCCACTTTGGATGCAGAGTAGCTTTGAAATATTGCCAAGTGTTTTGTGGCAACCAGATTTCTCTGGAAGATGCTGAATCAATTCTCACTAACCCAAGTAGTAATAACAACAGTAATGACGATGCTGGCAACAACAACAACAGCAGCTAACACGAGTGCTATGTGTCTGGCATTGTGTTTAAGTTCTTCCCAGGTGCTAAGTCAAGGAATTCTCATGGCAACCATATATTAGGTAGGTACTAATGTCTCCATTTGCAGATAAGAAAACTGAGGCACAGATAAAAGTTAAGTGACTCACACAAGGTCTCACAGCTAGAAAGTGGCTGAGTTTGAATAGGAATCTGGGCCATCTGGATCCAGAGCCTTTGTAAAGCACTAATTTATATTTAGAAATGTTAAATGCTACAAATCCCTAGGAATTCACTCAGTGGGCATGCTGCTTTATTAAGCTGTTGTCTCTCAGCTCCAAATCTGCCCTTCTGTATACTCAGCTCTGTGATGCTGGGGCTGGGACTCCGCAAGCCACATTTGTCTTGCCAGCTGGGTTCCTATTAGACTCTGCCTAGAGGGGGCGCTAGAGGGAGAACGGTGACTGGAGGAGGAAGAGGGGATTTGCTGCTTCCCGTTCCTAGCGTAGCCCCAGAGCATTGCTTTATCTGGTTGCAGCTTTCAGCTTCCCCCGCCCCAGCACCCCAGCACTCCCACAAGTTCCGTTTATGCCCTCAGTCACACCTGCTCCATCCAAGCAGCCCCTTTTTCTAGCCTGAGTTTCAGCTCCCAGGGGCGCGTCTCCAAGAGTTTAGGTTCTGATAACTCTGTTCTCTTCCGTTTGTCTCTCCAGTCCTGGGGGTGATATTTGCTTCGTGCAGTTTACTATTTCTGTGCTAACTCTGCTTCTTTCTATTTCTTTCCCAGTTTTCTGAGACCCGTTTAATATATCTGAGACCCCTGTATTAATTTATTTCTGTTGAAATATCTGTATAACAGGAAAATGCCAGGTCTGGCAGGTAGAAATCTGACACAAGTCATCATAATGGAGAGATACAACCTCCACTTCATTTCCACACATAAATCAGTTTGGAAACCAAAAGTCCTGTAATTGAAGAGGAGGCTAGGCGCTCGAGGAATTACAAAATACTGCTAAAATTTATATTTAAATCTTTCTTACTTGTATATTTTCCCGCAGTGAACCTATTTCACTTCTCTGTTGCACAGCCCTAGTGCAGTGGGAATCCTGGCCCCTTAAAATGACAATTGGTGACCACAAATGTCTCCACTTGTCTTGATGCTGTGTTTTTGGAAGCCACACAGAGTTTAACTGGGCCATTACAAAGGTGGAAGATATTTCCTTTTAGGAGTGAGGAGGACCTCTTGCAGGTCACCAGCAAGGCCAGTAAGTGACTGGGTGTCCATTAACCAAGAGTGAGCAGCATAGCCATGATCTGCTACTCTAGGGTCCTCTGGAGGGGTTGCTGAGGGCACGGGACAGCTGTGGCATTCACTAGCCTGTGGTCCAAAAGAACCCGTAAGATATCTGCTCCAGTCTCAGATGTGGGAAGGGAGTGACTGTCAGTAGAATATGTGAGCCACTAAAATCTTAAACAAATAGGTCATTTGAAAGAGAGGTGTATTTTATACAGAAACGAAAACTCCAGATAAGAAGCTGCAGGTCGTCAGAGAAACGGAGGCAGCAGGGTGGAGTGAGGACTCAAGAATGTATGTGAAAAAAAAAAAAAAAGAATGCATGAGCTTTGTGAAGGCTGAGGACCTGCTACATTAAAGGGACAAGTGGGGCTAGAGAAGACAGCTGTAAAGGCTGCTCAAAGCTGCCGCCAAAAACTGGAATGGATTTGGTAGCTCCTGTGAAGCCTACTTAGACAAGCCAAGGGGCTGATATGCAAACCTAGATTGAATTAGAGAAAACTGGGTATCGGATATGTTTCTGTTTCTCTTGGGTAGATACCTAAGATTGGGGTGTCTGGGTTGTATAATAAGCGGGATCTTAGTTCCCCAACCAGGGACTGAACCTGGGTCCCAGCAGTGAAAGCGCCGAGTCCTAACCCCTGGACTGCCAGGGAATTCCCCTGTATAACTTTATCTGAGGCTGCTTAACTCTTTTCCTAAGTGGTTGCACATTTTACATTTCCATCAGCAATGTTATGAGAGAATTTCAGTTGCTCTGCATCCTCACTAGCACTTGCTATTATCAGTATTTTTAATTAGCCATTCTAAGAGGTTTGTAGTGGTGTCTCACTGTGTTTTTCTAAATTTTTAAAAATTTTTAAAAGATATTTTATTTATTTATTTATAAATTTATTTTATTTACTTTTGGCTGTGTTGGGTCTTCACTGCTGTGCATGGGCTTTCTCTAGGTGCGGTGAGCGGTGGCTACTCTTCATTGCAGTGCGCGGGCTTCTCATTGTGGTGGCTTCTCTTATTGCAGAGCATGGGCTCTAGGAGTGCGGGCTTCAGTAGTTGTGGCACGCAGGCTCAGTAGTTGTGGCTCGTGGGCTCTATAGCGTAGGCTCAGTAGTTGTGGCACACGGACTTAGTTGCTTTGCGGCATGTGGGATCTTCCCGCACCAGGGCTCAAACCCGTGTCCCCTGCATTGGCAGGCGGATTCTTCCCTGTGCCACCAGGGAAGCCCTGTATAGCTTTTTTGGTGAAGTGTCAGTTCAAATCTTTTACCCACTTAAAAAATGGGTTGTTTTTGTATCACTGAATTGTAAAATTTAATGTATTCTGCATACTCCTATATCAGATATGTATTTTGCAAATATTTTCCCTCAGTATGTATTGAGCTTTTTCATTTTTTTTTAAGTTTTTGTTTTTTGATGTGGACCATTTTTAGTCTTTTATTGAATTTGTTACAATATTGCTTCTGTTTTATGTTTTGGTTTTTTGTCCGTGAAGCATTTGGGATCTTAGCTCCCCGACCAGGGATCGAACCCGCACCCCCTGCACTGGAAGGCGAAGTCTTAACTACTGGACCACCAGGGAAGTGCCCTTCACTTTCTTAATGGTGTCTCTTGGAGGGAAGAATTTTATCAACATTTTCTTTTATGTTTGATGCTTTTTTGTCCTATCTGAGAAATCTTTGACTAACCCAAGTCACAAAGATTTTCTCTTCAAAGTTTTATAGTTTTAGGCTTTGCGTTTAGGTCTGTAATCTTTTTTTTTTTTTGGCCTGGCCACGTAGCTTGTGGGATCTTAGTTCCCTGGCCAGGGATTGAACCCATGCCCTCGGGGTCCTAACAACTGGACACCAGGGAACTCCCTGCAATCTATTTTGAGTTCATTTTTATACATAGGGTAATTTTGTAGTCAAGGTTATTTATTTTTGCAGATGTGTAATTTAATTGCTCAGCATCATTGGTTGAAAAGACTCCTTTTTTCTCCATTGAATTATCGTGGCACCTTTGTTGAAAATCAATTGACCATATATGTGTGGGTCTATTTCTGAGCTCTCTCTTCTGATCAGTACATCTATATGTCAGTCTTTTCACCAGTACCATACTGTTTCGATTACTGTAGCTTTGTACTGAATCTTGAAATCAGGTAGTGTGAGTCCTCTAACTTTGCCTTCCCTTTTCAAAATTGTTTTAGTTGTCCTAATTCCTTTGATTTTTGATATAAACTTTGGAATCTGGTTGTCAATTTCTCTAAACAACCTGTTGGGATTTTGTTTGGGATTGTGTTGAATCTACAGGTCAGTTCAAGGTGATTGACATCTTAATGGTACTGTAGTTTCTGATCCATGAACACTGTATGTCTCTTAATTTGGTTAGGTCTTCTTTGATTTCTATCATGAGTGTTTGTGATTTTCAGCATACAAATCTTCCACATATTTTGTTAGATGTATTCTTATACAATGTGATATTGTATATGATACTGTTCAAATTTTTTAGAATTTTGAATTGCTTATTGCTAGTATACAGAAATACTGCTGATTTTTTGTATATTAACCTTGTATTCTATGACTTTGATGAACTCACTTTACTAGTTCTAGTATTATTTTTGCAGATTGTTTAGGATTTTCTATGTCATACTGTCTGTAAATAGAGGCAATTTTATTTCATTCTTTTCAATTTGTATTTTTGTTGTTGTGGTGGTGGTGGTAAAATACACATAATATAAAATTTACCATTTTAACCCTTTTTAAGTGTACGCTTCAGTGGCATTTAGAATAGTCACAATGTTGTACAATCATTACTACTGTCTAGTTACAGAAGTTTTCATCACCCCACACAGTAACCTTGTATCCATTAAGAACTCACTTCTTATTCTTCTCTGTTCCCAGCCCCTGGCAACCAACAATCTGCTCTCTATCTATATGGATTTGCCTATTCTGGATATTTCATATAAGTGGAATAATAACATATGTGGTCTTCTGTGCCTGACCTCTTTCACTTAGCACAATGGTTCATTGATGTTATATTATAACTTCATTCCTTTCCATAGCTGAATAATAACCATAGTATGGATATATAACTTTTTAAAATCCATTCATCCATTGATGGACATTTGGGTTGTTTCTACTTTTTAGCTATCGTGACTGATGCTGCTATGAATGTTCAGGTACAAGTTTTTGTTTGAACACCTGTTTTCAGTTTTTTTGGTATATAACTAGGAGTGGAATTGCTGGTGATTCTATGTTTAACTTTTTGAGGACCGGACAAACTGATTTTCACAGTGGTCACACCATTTCACATTCCCACCAGCAGTGTATGAGGTTCCAAATTCTTCAAATACACACCAACACTTGTTATTTTCCTTTTTTTTTTTTTCTTTTGGTTATAGATATCCTGGTGGGTATGAAGTGGTGTCTCATGGTGAGTTTGATTTGCATTTCCCTAATGACTAACGACATTGAACTTCTTTTCATGTGCTTTTGGCCATTTGTACATCTTTGGAAGGAATGGCTTTTTAGTAATGACCTTCACTGCTTGTATTGCATTACCTGCCACCCAATCACAGTTAACTGAGGATGGATGGGTCTTGAATGAAGACAAAAACGAAGACCCTGGGACTTCCCTGGTGGTCCAGTGGGTAAGACTCCATGCTCCCAATGCAGGGTGCCTGGGTTCGATCCCTGGTGGGAACTAGATCCCATATGCATGCCTCAATTAAGAAGTCCATGTGCCACAACTAAAAGATCCCACATGCTGCAATGAAGATCCTGTGTGCTGCAACTAAGACCCAGTGCAGCCAAAATAAATAAATAGTAAACAAACAAATGAACAAATGAAAGAGAAGACCCTGCTATCCAAGTCATCATCTTGAGGACTATCTAGGCTTAGATAGACATTTCATAGCTTAGAAAAGACAAACTGTTGGTCCTGCTACAAAGGATGTTCAACAAGGATCAGCCTTTGTGGATTTTGGAGACAGTATATCCCCCAGGTAGAAATTTCACTAAAGCTGATGCTGTAGTCCCTGATGCATGCATGTTCCTCGAGGAGGAAAAAGCACCTGAATTCAACTGATAAGGCTCATTATGGGGGCAGGGAAGCTGAAGTGACCTTGCAGGGTATGGGCATTTGGGCCAATTCAGTGTGCTGTCATGGCTTCCCCTATTGAATATATAATTGGTATTGATGTTTTATGTGTTCATACTGTGATTGTCCCATAAGTGTCCGGGGATTCTCCCATCCAGGGACTGTAGCATGTGTGGTCCTCTCCACGGCCGACTATAGAAACTACGTAGAACCCCAGGAGAAAGGGAAATCATAGCTTTAATGACCTAATGGCTGTGGAGGTACTCAGAAGTCACTTCCCGGTACAACAGCGCCACCTGCCGATGCAGCCACCACATACACCCCTTTTAGGAAAGGCCTCTATTAATTGCTATTAAGCGCTGTTGAAAGGGACCCACCAACCCACCGAGGCCTTGTGACTTCCTGGCTTGACTCCTCCATTTTGGGGTAGGTCAACTTGAACTTGACAACTAGTAAGGTCTGAAATGGTTAAATGTAAATGGTATGTTCAAGGGCACAGCTGGGCTGGTCCTTGGGTCATGTCAGTTTTGCAGTGGAGAAGTAGCAGCTTCCCCTTTGGAGAAAACTTTATCCCTCCCTCCACCGCCTGAAGCAAAGCTGCTGGCTCAGTGGGGCCCTCGATTTATACAAGTCCTTGTAAGTGACTGGGCCTGGTTCACTGCTGGTTGGGCTGAGTTAAAAGCTGGTGGTGTCCATCCATCCAACCCCAGAGCCCACCTTGGAAGACAGACTGCAGTCAAGGTTAAGGTATTGGGTGGGACTATTTTCCCTCCCATCCATATGTATCTGGTATTAACGGTTGTTGGACCCATCTCCTGAAAAATCAGCTCAAAAAGATTTCTGACTTTACCTTCTTCCTCTCCTCCTGGTCCACACAGCTTAGTCGGGCAGTTTGGTCACTGAATGCGGGTGTCCCCAGAGAGGCTTCGTCTCTTCTTGGCTGCCTCCTGGATGATCAATCTCTTGAGATCTAAGGGGTGGGGGAGTTATATAGACCATTTTGAAAATTTAGGATTCTGCCCCCCTGACCATTCTTGGGTCACCTTTCTTTCTGCTGGACAGCCTGATGGTTATACCCTCTGGGTGGCTGCCTGGTACAAAGTGGGCCAACTAGGGAGTTCAAAGCAAATTCTGGTTTAGTCACCAGCATTCTCTTGTAGGTATCACACGGCCCTAGACCAGGGATTGGCAAACTACGGGCGTTGTGTGTGGGATAAATCTGGCCTGTGAGCTAAGAATGATTTTTACGTTTTTAAAGAGTTGTAAAAATCAAACAACAAAGAGAATACAGTCAGCCCCCTTTGTTTTTGTTTTTAGTAAATCAAAATTTGTAAAACAGGACCTGTTATATAAAATGGCGATCAAGTTATACAAAAGTACAAAAGTTCTTTGTGATTACAGTTCTAGTTGCACAGTCGGCCCCCTTTGTAGGCACATGTTCCACATCCATGGATTCAACCAAATGTGGATCGAAAATATTCGAAAAAAAATTTCAGGAAGCAAAACTTGAATTTGCCACGCTGGCTGTTATTTACATAGCATTTACATTGTATTAATTATCTATGATTAAAAGTATACGGGAGGATGTGTGTAGGTTATATGCAAATACTACATAATTTTATATAAGGAGCTTGAGGATCTGAAGATTTTGGTATCTGTGGGGGGTCCTGGAAGCAATCCTGAGGGACAACTGTATGCCAGAGAGACCACGTCCTGAAAAGCCAAAAACACCATCTGGCCCTTTGTAGGAAAAGTTTGCAGACTCCTGTCTCAGCTGCAACTACTTGCTAAAGCTCCTCATGTGGCTTCCCCCAGCCAATGTCATGATCATCCAAATCACGAAAGGATCCCAGACTAGGAGCCAGAAAACCTTGATTCTCTCTCCACCTGTCACTGGCTGGGCGTTTGACTGCAGGGCTGTCCTTTCTCTTCTCTGAGCCTCCTGCAATATCCACTTCATGAAAGGAGAGGTGGAGAGGGAGACCAGCCAAGGGCCTGTCCGTTAATACATTGTCCAGGTGTTAACAAGGGCGAGGGGCTTCTCATAGCACCTGGGAAGGTGTCCTCCATGCCAGGACTTCTCACCCCCCAACCTCACAAAAAGCAACCTTACAACTACCACTCCAAGTGCAGGACTCATCGTCTACACTGGCCTTTCTCTTACCCCACCAGACACTTGGTAATACTGGCTCATGGTGGCCCAGCCTGACTCTGAGAGGCGAGGAGAGACACAGAGGTGAGGGTGAGGGTGGAAGGGGGACCAGGCCCACTCCACTCGCCTCCAGCTCCCGGAGCTGGGTTATCCCAGACCCAGGGTGCATGGAGAGCAAGGGAGGAGGCAGGAGGCCCCGAGGTGAATCTCAGGGGCTGGAAGGGCCTGGGGGCCTCTGCCTCTGCCCTTTTCAGGGCTCTCCAAATTGGGAAGGAGAAGCCATTACATTGGGAATGCAGGAAGAAAAATTTAGGATTTCTACTTACATCTATTTTTTAAAAAATCAATGAGCAAAACAAATGAAACTTTACTGATATCAAGTATGTATTGATAGAATGACAGGAATTCACACGTAAATTTTCTACGTAGGTTGGGGATATTTTTTCAAAAAGCTGTTACTGATAGGGGAGTGTGATAAAAGATGTTTAGAGACATTTGTGGTAACTAAAAGGTGTGAAAGAGCAGGCGAAGATTTGAGAAGTGATTGGGAACCAGAGTGGGTGGTAATGGAAGCTGGCATTGATTCTCAAGGTCATGACCTTCGGGAGTAGGCAATGGGAGAGAAGGGTTTTTGCCCAGGAAGTCACTAAGGGGTGTGGCTTCTAGAAGGGGCCTCTGTCCTCCATCCCCTGAGTTCCCTTAACTCCATTTGACAGATAGGCAGGGCGGTGTTACCTATTCCCACAGACAACCTTAATAAGGTCCAAGTCCTCCACGATTCCCTGGTCCTGAGCCCACAGAAACCAGGTGACCTACTTCCCAGGGCCCAAGTGGGTGAGGGACCTTATCCCAAGTAAGAACGAAGCATAACAGCCAGCTAGTGAGGACCTAAATGTTCTAGGCGAGCTACCCTCTTGGTAGGAGTAGTGAGATGAGTTATGAGATAGATTTAGTATGGTCACCAATTACCAAGTTAGCTTTAGGGATTAACACACTTTCTAGATTGCATGATACTGATTGCTGCAAAGTTCCCCCACAGTTTGGCTCAGCTCCAGGAGATGGAGGGGTCTCAAAGGCAGGGGGAAACTGGGGTCACCAGATTGGATACTCAGTTTGCCAGGGGTGTTGGCAATTTGGAGGGTGTATGTGCAGGAGGAGGCTGACATCT
The DNA here is from genome assembly GCF_965194805.1 of Balaenoptera borealis. Taxonomy (NCBI): domain Eukaryota; kingdom Metazoa; phylum Chordata; class Mammalia; order Artiodactyla; family Balaenopteridae; genus Balaenoptera; species Balaenoptera borealis. The sequence goes on from NC_138878.1 coordinate 62,045,857, forward strand.
GGGCTGCTCACTGAAAGCACACTATGCCCATGGCCTGTGCAGGGCGTCCCAGTGGACCCATTTATTAACTCACAGCACTGTCGTCTCAGCTTCATTCTGAGAGGGCAGCCCCGGAGAAGTTAGCCACCCCACTGATCCAGTTTGGTGGTGGAGCTGAGGGGTTGGAGAGGACACTGTCCATCTCCATGATAACTGGGAAGTTGGGTCCTGGAAAGGAGGGAGGAGGAGGATGGTGCGGGGGCAGGGAGCCTGAGGATCTTTGGATTTGCAAAGGTGAAGTGGTAGTGGGATCAGTGATCAAGGTGGCTTACCTGCGCTGAAATCTTTAGCCCTGTGCTCATGATTAGGAAGAGGAGGCACCAGACTGCGAAGATGCCCAGGCTGAGATTCAGGACGAGGGCCTCGACCCCTTCTTCAATGTGGTTTGAGGCATTCAGAGTGGTGTGGTACCAGAAGTACTGGTGGGACACAGTCCGAAGGCAAGTGAGGTCTGGGGGGACCCAGGCGCTTAGGTACCACCTCACCTGGTGGCTGCCCCTGCTAGTCACTTCCTTCCCTTTGGCTCTCACTCCCTGTCTCTTGCCCCCTGGTGCCCCTGCCTCCCTTGGCTCTGCTGGCCTTCTCTCTCCCTCTCCTCACTGGTGACATTGATGTTCTTCACCAGTGGGCACTTGTCCCAGGGCAGGGGATGACCAAAGGAGTTGCCCAGGTAGGAGAGGCTCCAGGTGATGATGACGCTGTTATACAAGCTCACCAAGATGCATACCTGGGGGTGGACATAGTGGGCCTGAGGGGTGGGATGGGTGGAGACAGGGAACCTGGAGACCACAAGGGGTGAACTGGGATGCCTCTTGGCTGGGCCCCACATTCACCAGTATGCTGGCGTAGCCTATGCTGCCCAGCCAGGAGACAAGCTGCTTTCAGACCCAGATGTTGTCCACATGCAGACATTTCCCCATGATCCTCTCCATGTACAAGAGGGGAATCCCGAACAAGAGGAGCATGAAGAAGTACATCAGGATAAAGCTGCCTGAAGAAGAGAGCCAGGAGCTGTGCTCAGGCAGCCAGGAGTCCTGGCCCCTCTCCTCTTTATCCTCTAGGAGTCTGGGTGCCTCCCCTCCAGTTATCTCCTCCCCCAGCACCTAGCAGTCTAGGCTCCCAGCCTTAAAACTCCTTCCTTAAACTCAGGATCCAGGTCCCTGACCTTACCTCCTCCATTCAGATGACAAAGGTAAGGGAAACGCCATATGCTGTTTAGCCCAACGGAGAAGGCAACCTGGATCAAGATGTTCTCAGTTCTTTTAGTCTGAGCAAAGTAGTTTTGGGTCTTGGTGGCCAGAATCTCCTTGGCCGTGAGCTTCCAGGATGGGGTTGAGGAAGAGTGGTGTTCTTTGGGGGCCTCTTCCTCTGATATTTCCTCAAGGGACTCCATGAGTTTCTTCTTACAGGCCCACTAACTCCTAAGGGAATCCTGGGATCACCAAGAATAGCAGACTTTAAGGGACATGTCTCAGATACCAGACTGTAAAACTCCATGACAACAAAGGTTTTAGAGCAATGAGGGCCAGAGTTTAAATCTTGGCCCTTCTCCTCATGAGTTATTGACTTTGGGAAAATAATTTCATCTCTCTGACACTCCGTTTTTTTCTCATCTTATAAGCATAGATCAATTTCAAAATATTTAATAACTGTTATAGCAAGTGGGCAGTGGAATTAAATCTTTAAAGTCCTGGAAGAAAATAACTGTGAATTTGGAATTCCATTTCTCGAAAACATATTCCTCAAGAATGAAGATGAAGTAAATACATTTTTGGACTAACAAAACCACAGAGTTTTGTTGCCAGAAGTCTGGCACTACTAAAAATACTACAGTGGATTCTTCTGGAAGAGGAAAACTTATCTCAGAAGAAAGGTCAAACATGCAGAAAGGAATTGAGAGTAATTAAAATGGAAATATGTGGATAAAATTGAGGCTGCAAAAAAACAGTTACATCTTATTTGGTTTTAATTAAGTAAAGAATTAAATATATAACAACAGAGATTGCTAGAGAGGGTGTGGAGAAAAGGGAATCCTCCTGCACTGTTGGTGGGAATGTAAATTGGTGCAGCCACTATGGAGAACAGTATGGAGGTTCCTTAAAAAACTAAAAATAGACCTACAATATGACCCAGCAATCCCACTCTTGGGCATATATCTGGAGAAAACCATAATTAGAAAAGATACATGTCCTATAACTTTTAAATGAATTGATTCCTAATTAGTAATATTCCTCCATAGAAAACTTCCAACCTGGATGATTTTACTGGTGAATTGTACTAAACATTTAAGAAATGAATACTACTAATCTTGCATAAAATCTTCCAGAATAGAAACAGTGGTGAGACCAGCCTAACCTTAATACCAAAACCTGGCAAGGGAATTATGAAAAAGAAAATCGTATGCCAGTGTCACTCATGAACGTTGATGCAAACGTCCCAAACAAAATACTAGCAAATCAAATCCATCAATACATAAAAACGACATTACATTACAACCGAGGTGAATTTATTCCAGGATTGCAGGGAAGTTTAAAAGTAAAAAAAAAAAAAAGAAAAAAGAAAATCAATCAATGATAACATAACAAAGGATACAAATCATATGATCATCTTAATATTTGTGGAAATATTTTATAAAACCCAATAACTACTCATTTTTAAAAAACACTTTTAGGAAACTAGGACTAAAAAGGAACATCCTTAATTTCACAGAGGTTATTTCCAAAAAAGCTTACAGCAAATATCAAACATAGTGATAAAATGTTGAAGGCTTTCCCTTGGAGCTCAGTAATAAGACAAGGATGCCCACTACCATTCTAGTCAAATTGAATTTAAAATTTGGGTAGGTTAATAGCATCAGTGGGCCTAAGTCTTCAATTTTTTCCTTTATTTACTCCCTTTACAATGTAATTCTTCAGATCCTCTCGCTAACTGGAATCTGGGCTGGTATGCCAATTCAGAGCCTAGGCTGCAAAAGACCTTCCTTGTTATTGCTTGCTCTCTTACTCTTTTGCTATCACCATGAGGACACATCTAGGCTAATCTGCTGGAAGTGAGACATGTAAACCAGAGCTGAATCATTCCAGTGGCCCTAGCTCAAGCTAACTTAGATCAGTCAATAGCCAGTCAATCCCCTTACATATTTGCTGACCCCAGTCTAATGACTCATGAGATACAATAATAAAATCTTGTTGCTTTTTTTTTTTTTTTTAATTTATTTATGGCTGTGTTGGGTCTTTGTTTCTGTGCGACGGTTTTCTCTAGTTACAGCAAGCGGGGGCCACTCTTCATCGCGGTGCACAGGCCTCTCACTATCGCGGCCTCTCTTGCTGCGGAGCACAGGTTCCAGACGCACAGGCTCAGTAATTGTGGTTCACGGGCCTAGTTGCTCCGCGGCATGTGGGATCTTCCCAGACCAGGGCTGGAACCCGTGTCCCCTGCATTGGCAGGCGGATTCTCAACCACTGCGCCACCAGGGAAGCCCATCTTGTTGCTTTAAATCACTGAATTTTGAGGTGGTATGTTATACAGCATTTTGGTGGCAATAGATAATTGATACAAGGTCCTAGAAAGTGCAGTAAGATATTTTTAGAGTATAAAGTTTGGAAAAAGAAGTAAAACTGTCATTGTTTATGGATATGATTGTGCATGTGAAAAATAAAAAAGAATCTGTAAATACATAATTAGGATTAATAAGTGAGTTTAACAACATTGCTGGATACAGGGTTAGTGGAATACCATTAATAGCATTTCTAATACCAGCAGGAAATAAATAGGTAATGAAAAAATTAAAGGAAATGTTTATAATAACATGAAGATATTTCAAGTGCTTAGGAATAACTCTAACAAAAGAAAGATAAGACCTTTATACCAAAACCTAAAAATGATTACTAAGAGAAGTAAAAGTTTTAAATAAATGGAGAGGTATTCCATGTCAACTCAGAGGATCATGGAAATGACAGAATTAAATAATTATGATGGGAAAATGTATATTCATTTGGAAAAAACAAAATTTGACTATTATCTCACATCATACAAAAATTAATCCATGAAGCTTCTAAAGAAGTTAATATGGGAGAATATCTTCATGATCTGGAGATTAAGAAAGATTCCTTTAACAGGACTTAGGGCTCACCGTAAGGGAAACAATAGGTAAATGTGAGTTCATTAGAATTAAGTACATCTGTTCATCAAGAGACACCATTAAAAGACTAAAAAGTTACAGAGTAGAAAAAAGTTGCCACACATATAGCTGACAGAGGGCTTTTATCTGGAATCTATAAAAAGCTCCTACAGGGCTTCCCTGGTGGTGCAGTGGTTGAGAATCCGCCTGCCAATGCAGGGGACACGGGTTCGGGCCCTGGTCTGGGAGGATCCCACGTGCCGCAGAGCGGCTGGGCCCGTGAGCCACAACTGCTGAGCCTGCGCGTCTGGAGCCTGTGCTCCGCAGCAAGAGGGGCCGCGATGGTGAGAGGCCTGCGCATTGTGATGAAGAGTGGCCCCCGCTTGCCGCAACTGGAGAAGGCCCTTGCACAGAAACGAAGACCCAACACAGCCAAAATAAATAAATAAATAAATAAATAAATTTAAAAAAGAAAAAGATGACTACTATAAAAAAAAAAAAAAAACTCCTACAAAGCAATAAGAAAAATATAAATAACCCAATAGAAAAATATTTAGGAAACTTGAGATCTTTCACCGAAGTGGTCTTCCAAATGGCCAGTGAACATATGAAAATGTTCTCAAGCTATTCAGACAGTGGGAAAACGGTAGTTTAAGCCACGATGAAGTGACACTACACACCAGGCTGGCTTGAATGAGAAGACTTGCCAAATATTAGCAAGAATGAGGAGCCATGGTAAAGCTTACCCACTGCTGCTGAATGGAAACTGACAAAAATATTTTGAGAGATGGGTTGGCCATTATCTATTAAGATATACATATCCCATGAACAGCAATTTCACTCCTAGGTATAACTGCAACAAAATATGTGTGTACATGTGCACCAAAGGACACATTTTTCTTAACAGCATTGTTTGCGACAACCCCCAAAGGAAACAATCCAGAAATCCATCACAGTAGCATTAATATAGAGTGATATAGCCAGTACAAAGGAATACTACACAGCAAAGAAATGAACTACCATTATGCTTAATGACATGGATGAATCTCAAAAACTTAACATTGAGTGAAAGAAGCTATATCCTAAAGAACACATATCATATGACTCTGTTTATATCAAAGTCCAAAAAAACAAGCAAAACTAAAGTATTTAGGTATACACACTGAGGTGGTAAAATCAGAAATAACATCAAAGAAGTGATGACTGTAAGTGTCAGGATAGTGATTCTCTCTTGGGGGGCATGAGGGATTGGTGGTTGGGACAGGCTCAAGGAAGTGTTTCTAGGGTATAGGCAGTGTTCTCCTTTTTTGACTAGGATGGTCAAACCCATTCAAGAGTCCACGGCACAGACTCCAGCCAAAGAGGTGGTCACCCTGACCTGCAAACTCCTTTCAACCTCCTCTGTGGACAGTACTAGCACCAGCATCAGCTTTTGTACCAAGCCAGCACACATCTGAGCTCGGTTCAATCTGGATTTGGGAAGATGGCTCAGGGAGAATGCTATTTGCAAGATGGAGCCACTGGGCCTCCTCTTGGTTTAAGTTTGAGATTTTAGTTTAATTGGGTACCTACACAATCTTAAAAGATACCATAATTTAAATGTTTGCTCGGGACTTCCCTGGTGGCACAGCGGTTAGGAATCCACCTGCCAATGCAGGGGACACAGCTTTGATCCCTGGTCCGGGAAGATCCCACATGCCACAGAGCAACTAAGCCTGTACGCCACAACTACTGAAGCCTGCACACCTAGAGTTCATGCTTCACAACAAGAGAAGCCACCGCAAATGAGAAGCCCACACACCACAGTGAAGAGCAGCCCCCGCTTGCAGCAGCTAGAGACAGTCTGCGTGCAGCAACGAAGACCCAACACAGCCAAAAATAAATAAATAAATAAATAAATAAATAAATAAATAAATAAATGTTTGCTCCCTTTAGGTTTTGGAAGGAGACACAGCCAATCTTATAAATTGGACATTATCATATCATATGTCTATATGAATACTTTATACATGTATATTTCTTACAAACTAGATATTATTATTAACACATATGTGTTTGTATATTTGTTACAAATTGGATATGATTATAGAACATATATATTTGATAATCTGTTAAATGTAACATAGAGTATATAAATATATATTAATATATATTCTATGAACATGTGTATGTATTTCTTACAGATTGGAGATATATTGGATATATATAATATATATATGTTTCCATTATATCATGAGTATATAATGAGTATTTTCCTATGTGATAAAGCATTCTTTAAAAATATGATTTTTAATGGCTACTTAATATTCCAGAGTCATTATATAAACCTGACCAAATCTATGGTTTGCTTAAATCTTCCCACGGATGCCTCACAACCCGTTTAGTTTAGCACCCAGGGCCCTTCCTGAACAGCCCACTGCTTCCTGCTCCTGCTCCCGCCTCCCACCCTTCCTCCAGCAGCAGCCACAGCCTTGTCACCCTTTCAAGCCTCGTTACCTGCAATTCAATCTGCTGCCGATGCTCCCTCTGCTTTCACCCCCGGGAAGTGTCAACCCAGGTAGCACCCACCTGGGATAACTGTCTCTGTCACGAGTCCGGCCCTACCAGGATCTGTGCACCCGGTCTTTCTCTGCCTCCGTGCCCTCTACTCTGTCTACTCTCCGCCGGGCTCTCTGAGAATCAAAGTAGCGACAACCTGTTTGAAGGCCAGCTAAGAAATTCTTTGATCCAGACGGGAAAATACCAGGAGTCCACCTCGGAGCGAGTCAGTGAAGGACGCGCCTACAGCATCCCAACCCCACCGGCCTCAGCCCCGATCACCTGCTGGAGGAAGTCGGTGTCTCCAGGGCGGGCCCATCCGAGACCTGGTTGAGGAAAGAGAAAGGCGGAGGAGAGGGGAGGCAAGCTGACGAGCAGAGCGGCGGCGAGATGGGCCACCAGACTTCCGCTCTACCCGCTGGCGTTTACTACCCCGCCCCTCCGCGCCCGGGGTCCGCCCCTCCGCTCCCAGATTCAGGGCATGCTGGACCCCTAAATTCCTGGGAAAAACGGAGATGGAAGGGGAAGTTCCGAGGTCTGTGTCCAGAGGCGGAGGGGTGGGGGCCGGGGGAACAGACGCCTGGCTCCCGGAGAGGTCGGGAACAGCGGGCCAGGACTACTGCGCCCCCCCTTTACCCGCCACAGACGCGCGCGTCTGGAGAAGACCGGTCGCTTCTGCGGGCGCTTGGGGGTGGGGGTGGGAGGGTCGGCATGGGAGTGCGACGAGGGGACGATGGTACGAGGATCCGTGGGAGCCATCGCCATTGGGGTCGGAGGAGATTTTAATATTTCGCTGTAGCCGAAAGGCGATTTAGGCAGTTTACCTTGAAGATGCTCACATTTGGGGTGCCCTCTTGAGACCCCCAGCCCAGCCCCTGTTGGTTCACTCTTCTAGGCTTCGGACCCGCCGTCCGCAGGCCGCTGCCGGCGTCCTGGACTTATCTCTCTGAAGGGAGCCGCCTTCCCCACGGTTCCCAAAGTTTTGAAACCTGATGATCTGCGCCTTAGGTGTGAAGCATAGTTCAGTTCTTCCCACTCCTTTTCACCCCATCATCCCTGCCTCCTTGGAGCATCTTCTCTCCAAGTTTATTCCTTGAGGAGGATCCCTAGGGACACCAGTTACTAGGCCAATTCAGCCTTGCGGCGGCTGGAGTGAAGTCACCGGTTGCCAGGCATATTTACTGTGGCTAGTAGCTTAGTGGTTAACACACTTTGTGGATTGAGGTAAAGGGAGAGCTAAAATAGGAACCCAGGAGACCTGTTTCAGAGTTCACACTCTTAACCACTGTGCTATAAAGACTCAACATAGTGTACAGCTTCAATATCTATCAATAAAACAGGGTGGTTCTGGAGTAGATTTACATAAACTGCTTGATAGCACAGAATACGAAGTCTAGAAGAGGACCTGGGTACTGATGGAAATCAGGACGTGATAAAGTGGCGTTTCAAATCAGTGGACAAAACATGAAGTATTCAGTAATTGGGTTGGAACAATTGGCAAGCCACCTGGGGGAAAATTATGCTCCTTACAAGAAAATATATTTCAGATGGGTCAAGATCACAATGAAGAAAATGAAAACAGGGACTTCCCTGGTGGCGCAGTGGTTAAGAGTCCGCCTGCCAATGCAGGGGACACGGGTTCAAGCCCTGGTCCAGGAAGATCCCACATGCCGCGGAGCAACTAAGCCCGTGCGCCACTACTACTGAGCCTGCGCTCTAGAGCCAGCATGCCACAACTACTGAGCCTGTGCACCACAACTACTGAAGCCTGCGCGCCGAGAGCCCGTGCTCCGCAACGAGAAGCCACCACAATGAGAAGCCCACGCACCGCAACGAAGAGTAGCCCCCACTCGCCACAATTAGAGAAAGTCCGCATGCAGCAACGAAGACCCAGCGCAGTCAAAAAAAAAAAAAAGTTAAACATACACTTTCCATATAACCCAGCAAAACCACTCCTAGGTATCTTTCCAAGAAATTTTGTTTATAAAAACCAGTGTTTATAGAAGCTTTATTCATGATTGCCCAAACTGGAAAATCCAAATGCCCTTAAACTAGTGAATAGATAAACTGTGGTACATCCATGGAATGCAATACTAGTCGGCAGTAAAAAGGAATGAACTATTGATAAACTCAAGAACATATACAAATCTCATATATATTACACAAAATGAAAGAAACCAGCCTCAAAGGTTACATTTAAATAACATTCTGGAAAAGGCAGAACCATAGTGATGGAGAACTGATTACCAGGGGTTAGCGGTGGAGATAGGGTTAGACTATACTGGGGCAGCTCAAAGGAGTGTTTGGGGGGTGATGGAACTATTCTGTATCTTGACTATGTTGATAGTTACATGACTCCACATGTATTTGTCAAAATTCATAGAACTCTACAGCTAGAGTGAATTTTACTGTTTATAACTTTAAATTAAAAAAAGAATAATGAAGATATTTTTGAAGAATAAGATATCATGACATAGTAAAGTGGTATATATAAATATGTATATTGATTGCTCTCTATATATAGATATTATATATATATATATCTTCTCAAAAGGTATTCTTCTATATATTGTCTGAAAGTTTAAAAATTTTGCTTTTTAACATCTAAACCTTGGGACTTCCCTGGTGGTCCAGTGGTTAGGGATCCGCCTTCCAATGCAGGGGACACGGGTTCGATCCCTGGTCGGGGAACTTAGATCCCACCTGCCGCGGGGGAACTAAGCCCACGTGCCACAACTACAGAGCCCACATGCTCTGGAGCCTGGGCACCACAACTAGAGAGCCCTCGTGCTGCAGCAGAGGATCCCACATGCCGCAACGAAGATCCCGCGTGCTGCAACTAAGACCTGACACAGCCAAAAATAAAATTAAAAAATATTTAAAAACCCATTTAAGCCTTTTTTTGGGGGGGGTGGGGGGGCTGCATTGGGTCTCCGTTGCTGCACGCGGGCTTTCTCTAGTTGAGGTGAGTGAGGGCTACTCTTCATTGCAGTGCGCGGGCTTCTCACTGCGGTGACTTCTCTTGCTGCGGAGCACAGGTTCTAGGCACGCGGGCTTCAGTAGTTGCAGCACGCAGGCCCTAGAGCGCACAGGCTTCAGTAGTTGTGGATGGGCTCAGAAGTTGCGGCAGGCGGGCTCTAGGACGTGTGGGCATCAGTAGTTGTGGCTTGCGGGCTCTAGAGCACAGGCTCAGTAGCTGTGGTGCACAGGCTTAGTTACTCTGTGGCATGTGGGATCTTCCTGGACCAGGGATCAAACCCATTTCCCCTGCATGGGCAAGTGGATTCTTAACCACTGTGCCACCAGGGAAGTCCCCCCATCTAAGCCTTTAATCCATCTTGACCTGACTTTTTTTTTGTATAAGGTATAAGGTGTGAATCCAAATTTGTTTTTTAAAATATGGATATCTAATTGTATCAGCATATTTATGAAACAATTTTCTTTCCAACTTATCTGTAGTGCCAACTCTGTTGTTTATTAAAGTTCCATACATGTGTGGATCTGTTTTGGGGCTCTTTATTCTGCTTCACTGGTCATTTTGTATATCCTTGCACATTTACTTCACCTAGTTACTGTAGCTTTATATAGATGATAGAGATGATAGATAGATAAAGAGATATCCCCAAAACAACTAAAGCAAAACTATATAGGGATACATACATAGGTTGTAAAACTACAAAGAAGCAAGGAAATGATTACCTTAAAAGACAGGATAGTGATTACCTCTAGAGGGGAGGGAAGTAGTGGTGACGGGGAGAGGGCACATGTTCTACTTCTTGACCAGGGTGGTAGTGACGAGAATGCCTGAATTTCCTAGGGGTCAAATAGGTATCATGGAAGACAGCTTGGCTTATACTCACTAGTAGGTACAATACCTAAGAAGGCTGGCTTCTGGAGTAGGATATGAGGAGGTTCAGATGAGGTTATGTTGGAGTCAAATCTCCCATGTCAGGGAATTATGCTGTCAGGGAGAATTCACATGTAAGTTTCCACAAAAAAGTCACCATTCAGACACCTCTTACACTTCGGTGCATACAAGGCCACTATGGTTTAGCCAGAGAATCAGAGACCCACCAAAAGAGAGACAATTGTAATCATGTCCTCAGTAAAGTTGGAGATGATTGTCCCTTATTTTCCTCCATGGAGTCTTAGGCTTAGGGAAAGGAGGGGGGTGGGTCTCAAGTTTGAAAACATTAGAGGACTTGGTGTTAGAAACAGAGGTTTGGAAAAGGGGGAGGAGATAAGTCAAAGGGAAGGGAAGAATAAAAGAGCAGACCATCTCTTCTCACTTCAGGTCCATTGAGTCACAAGCCTGTCCAGGAATGAGAGTGAGGAAGCTTTGAATCAGATAAGACTGGAGTTTTTAAATGGACCTTAGAATGGATTTTTAATGAATGAAAACGACCAGAAATTAAGGGATCTGGAACACAGCAAGATAAAGTCAACAATATAAAGATGGATACAATACTTGGGGAAAAACGAAATCTTTTCTTATTTGTAGTTTACCACCTCAGACTGTTAAAGGGGTTTCTTTTTTCTAATTAAGGGAGAAATAACATTTGAAGTGGAAAATTCTCACTTCTAGACTGGCAACTGTTTTTACCTATTTAAAACATCAACTTCTGGGATTAATCTATCTATTCATTGAACAAATATTTGATTGCCCACTTGCGCTTGAAAACACACGTATGACACTGTTCTAGGCATTATGAATACAGCAGCAGACAAAATTCCCGCCTTCCTTGAGCTTACCTTCTAGTAACTTAAAATATTTTATATAGTACAGAATATTTTAATGTGTAATATCTGTGTATAAAATCTGAAAAAATGTAGAGATTTAGAGAAAATTATATAATCTTAACATACTATCATCTATATCAGCTCTTTTATTTTGTGACAATTCCCTTATGCTTAACAATTTAATTTACCCAACAAATCTGTGGGATTGTTTCCCCATCTCCACTTGACAGATAAGAAAGCTAAGAAAAAGAAGAAAAAGCAACTTGCTGAGAGTCACAGAATTAGTTAAGGGTTTGATATAGCATACAAACACAGACTTGTTTATCCCCAAATGCTATCCTTCTTCTCACCGAGCCAAGAAGCCCCTCAAGACAGGGATTGCAATAACAGTTCCATCAGTGAGTACATCTGGGATTAGTCTTGCTGCCCGTGGACCCCTAAAACAGTGAGAGGACATGTGAACATTTCCATTTTAGATATCCTCAAACCCTACCACAAAGAGTCCTAAAACAGGTCTTGCCTCAGTTTGCCCACCTAGGTTCTAGGTCCACCAGATCTGGGTCCAGCTGCCCTACTCCCTAGGTGGAAACACATATGCGTTTGTAGGTCTGGGAATGAGAAAACTGATAGAGACAATGATGAGTTCAGTTTGGGAAATGATGAGGGTGAGGGCTTGTGGGCACCAACTTCTAGTTGAGAAACAAACATCAAGAGCCTAAAAACACATAGAGAAAAAAGTATAAAGGTAAGATCCAAGAGGCTAAGTAGAAATGCTATAGTCTTAAATTTGAATTGAAAAAATGAGTATGCATTTATGATATAGTTTGTCTTAGGAGAAGAAGTATTTCCTAGCTGTATCTATTGAAAGGCTTAGAGACAGTGATCAATGCAGTAGCAATGAACACCCCTAGCACAAAACTGTGATCTCTAAATACCATTTTCCACTAAAAGGAATTAGGTATTCTTGGAAAAATAGCTGATTTCAGATCTGGGTCATGAAATGTACAAGTTAATCCTGGACCATACAGTCAATACCAGAAAGCAAGGACATTTTTAGATATACTCGGGTCTTGTCTAAAGGACGCAGGAGCAACTTGAAGACACTCCCATGAGTCAAAGATGAGATGATCTGAGCATCAGTAAGAATGACTGCAATGGACTAAAATACATCAAATATGTTTAAATCAATGAGTTCAGAGAAATACTAAAAGTTAAAAATCTCAATGATCATATTTAGAGGATATTAGGCAACAAACTCATTTTTTAAGCTGGTAAATAAAGGGAAAGAATCAAAATTTATTGTTTTTCCTATACAAAATACATGCCAGGGTAATGAATGTTTGATAAGAAGTTTCTCTTCCTAGAATTATTCCAGCTAATAAAAAAAGGAATAATAAATTTAGAATACTACATTTTATAATCTCTATTAAATATGCAAATCTAGACAATGATCATCAATGGCTGCTAACATCACAAAAAGAGAGCCATCCAGGTATTTGGCTTTTTTTTTTTTTTTTTTTTTGCCTCCTAATTGAAGTACATAAAACCACCCTTGAAGTATTCTTGCTAGAATATTGACTTCTCAACCTAACTACCAATTTATTAGAAACACGGGGGACACAAGAATATATTAAATAACATCACAGGGTGGTAATCAGCAAATTCCAGATGGCTAGAAATTGTACAGGACAAATAACCCAGTTTTATCAACAAACACATTTCAAGGGGGAAAAAAAAGAGGAAGGTAGACCTGTAGATTAAAAGATTCTTAAGAGGTATAGCAATGAATTGCAACATATGAATTTTATTTGGATGATGATTCAAACAAACTTTTAAAAAATTATGAGACAGTCTCTCAAATAGTTAAACAGAGTTAGCATATGATCCAGAAATTCTACTCTTAAATATATGTCAAGACAAATAAGAATATATGTCCAACCAAAAACCCCACTTTTATATGAATGTTCATAACAGCATTATTCATAATAGCCCCAAAGTGGGAACAACCCAAAATGTCCATCAACTGATAACTGGATAAATAAAATGTGTACTAGTATTCAGCAATAAAAAGAAATGAAGGGCTTCCCTGGTGGCGCAGTGGTTGAGAATCTGCCTGCCAATGCAGGGGACACGGGTTCGAGCCCTGGTCTGGGAAGATCCCACGTGCCGCAGAGCGACTAGGCCCGTGAGCCACAACTACTGAGCCTGCGCCTCTGGAGCCTGTGCTCCGCAACAAGAGAGGCCGCGATAGTGAGAGGCCCGCGCACCGCGATGAAGAGTGGCCCGCGCTTGCCGCAACTAGAGAAAGCCCTCGCACAGAAACGAAGACCCAACACAGCCATAAATAAATAAATAAAATTAAAAAAAAAAAAAAAAGAAATGAAGTGTGTACTGACACACACTTCATGGGTGAATCTTGAAAACATGTTACGTGAAAGAAGCCAGTCACAAAGAACTACACATATTGCATGATTCCATTTATATGAAATGTCTCCAAAACAGGCAAATGCATAGAACAAAAAGTAGATTAGTGTTCATCTAAGACTGGGGTTGCGGGCTGGGACAGTTGGGGTGATGGCTATGGGGTGTGGGGTTTCTATTTGGGGTAATGAAAATGTACAAAAACTGTAGTGATAGATGGACAACTCTGTGAATATATTAAAAACCATTGAATTGTACACTTTAAAAGGGTGAGTTGTGTGGTATATGAATTATATCTCAGTAAAGCTATTTAAAAAAATATAAAGCTAGAAAAAATAATTATGAGACAACTAGAAAATTTTGAATACTGACTAGATATTTAATAAATGGATACTGTTATTTGTTTTAGGTGTGATAATAGTTTTGTCAGATTTTTTTAAAAGGGTATTTTTTAGAGAATATACTGACTTATCTACAGATGAAATGATAAACTTGGGATTTGCTTCAAAATAATGGGTAGGCATGCAGTAGGGGGAGGAGAGATAAAACCAGATTTGTCACAAGTTGGTCATTATTGAAGATGCGTGGTAAGTACAAAGTAATTCACTTCGTTACTTTTTCAGATGTGTTTGAAAATGTCCAAAATAAAATGGCCGGGAGCCACAAGACAAGAACATTTCTCAGGATCTACCCCTGACTCACTATGTGAACCTCTCTTACTTCCGGGTCTCCCACTTAAACTTGAGGATGACAATACCTTTATCTCACACCACTCTTGGGAGGAATAAAAGTGAAGATGTGTAAGGTTCCCTACCCAAGGAAAAGGGCTCCATTTTGTCTAACATGGCCAGAGATTCCCAAGAGCAGTCCAAAGAAAATCTGCTCATCACACACAGGGTGCTACTAAACCCAACTTGAGACAACAAGGACCCAGAGCTTTGTAGAGAAATACCTACTGTAGAAATCAGTCTTCCTATCTCTAATCAGTACAGCCTACAGCAATGTGAGATATTCCCAGTTCAAACAACCTTGCCGTTAGGTGTCAAAGGACATTCAACAAGTGGCCTGAGAAGAGAAAAATTTACAGTGCGAGGCGGAGAAACATCAAGATCTTCATTCCACTCCCTTCGGTTTATCCGGTAAAACCCCACTTTTCAATCCCCCCTGCCCCGACAAGTTCCATTCCCAAAGCTGGAACTGGAGGAGGTGGGTGTAGGCAGAAAGGAGGATGAGCTCCTGGGCTCCCAAATATAAGGAGGTTGAAAACTCAAAGACTATTTGATCATGAGGAGAAGGCGACTGCCTCCTATCTCTGATTCTCACCTTACCCGACTCAACAGCACGGGACTTGAAGCATTGAAGCAGACGATCTCGTTTGGATTGGGGAGGGGGCGCGGCAGGAAGGAAGGAGCGTGAGAGGGTGGGGCTACAAGGTACAGGAACCAATGGGTGATGACATAGAGGTTCGCATCCCCTCCAGCCCTACAATCATCTAGCTTGAGCTCGAAACTTCAGAGGTGCACAGAAATCTGGGATCTCTGCTCTTTCCATTCACCAGACCCATCCCTAGAGTCCCACGCTCCAGCGGTTCGGGATGTCTGCTTTTTCTTCCTTTGTCACAGAAACTTACACAGGAGCAGCCTCCCTGTGGGCCCTAAGCAATCTGAAGTCCTGGGATCTCTTGAACATTTAAGGGAAACCCATTCCCTGGATCCTCGGAAGTCCCGAAAACCTCCACCCACAGCCTCCATCCCGGTTGCTAACTGACTGATGCCACCTCCTTTTGGGAAGTGCTTCAGCTCAGTTACGGAGTCACCCCTCCCACAAGTTCTGAGAGACCCACTCATTATCATCCTCTAGGCAGATTCATTTGATTTAGCCCTATGGTAAAACCTACTATGTCTCTTACCAAGCAGATATGGGACCCTGGTGGGCTCAGCAATACAATTTGGTAGTTCCCCAAGCCGGTTGTGTGTCGATTCACAGATACACAGTCCGCAACAGTCTTGGAACTTCTTTTTAAAAGTTATTTTTAGACCAATGATAGGATTACCACTTCCCATCAGCAAGTACATTAATATCCTTTGCATCTTTGTTGAAGCCACTATTTCCTGGGTTTCTCCTGGCTCAAGGCCAATCCTTAGATAAATCAAGTCTAGTAATCTAGCATCTAATTTACCATGGCAAAGAGAGGGCAGGAACTCAGGGCTGGATATTTGGCTCTCAAAAGAATGGAAAACTCATGAAAGGAAGACAACATCTGAGACATTTATAGAAGAAAAAAAAAAAAAAAAAAAAAAGATCTGTTCACACCCAGTGCTTGGAATCCCAGTAGACTAATTTATTGACCAACAGCATTACTCTTCCAGCTTCATTCCAAGAGCTGGGTAGACCAGTTGAGAAGCAGGTTCTAGTAGGCATCACCGATGGCGTATAAAATGGGTATGTGTATATACTGAGGAAGGGGATGGGGAAAACACAATGAAAAGTGGTAACCAGGGAGGATGCAGTCTAGGAGGAAGACTGCAAAGCCAGGCCCCATGAGCTCCCCCCGCCAAAAATGTCCCCACCCTTGGGAATAAAAGCAGTTCTGGGTCTAGAGACATCAACAGTTGCAAGTTGGTATTAAGAGTTGCCTGTTAGATCTGTTTTGAGGGATATATGATGTCAGGTCAAATAAATAAAGTTAGGAAGTCACACAACAGGTTAATCAGCAATTTGAATATCACCTTGTAGGATTTCCTCCTTTTGGACCTCTTTAATGGGTGTTAGTTGGACACTTATGGGCAGGGATCTGGAGGATATCACAGGCTTGTCCCAGCGGGTGGAGGTGACAGGAATCCCATGGGTGAGGCAATATACAAAGTACGTGGGGATGGGGAGAATGACAATGAGTAAAAGGGCAATCATTGCGAACAGCCCCCATGATGGGTATCGTCGAACCACTTCTTTTGACTGTGGAGAGATGGAAAGGGTTTCAGAACATCAAAGTTCCCATAAGACGAAGGACTGTGGAAGGGGAGGGTCGGAGGGGAACCAGGGCAGAGGACTAAGAGTCTTCAGGGAGTCAGAGAATGAGATGATAGAGGCTTTAAACCAAGAGTGGATTGAAAAATCTCTCCCCCCACTCCCTGTGAAGGTCAGGGGTCTGAGGATGGAGACTTACAGTGCTTGAGTCCCAGGCCAGATAGGTGATGGTCTTCAGAGACAGATGAAACACAGTGGTCACAAACAGGACCAGCAGCACAATTGGATTCAGACAGGACCACAGCCAACGAATGATGGGGTAGACGGGGTGGCCCCACAGGTTAGCCAAGTCTGCAAAGAAACTGGGAGGAAGGGCCACAAGACAGTAGAAGGCCCAGTTGGGCCATACCCAGTCTTGGAGGACAAGGCCAGCCCAACCTTAGCCCCTGCCTCAGCTCAAGCTTCATCCTCTTTATTATTTTCTTAGTCAATCTTTCATCCCAACCCAAGAAAAATTTTCAAACATTCCTCTACTGCTCAAAAACCTTTCATGGGTTATCAGTGCCCTCAGGATAAAGGCCAAGTCCCTTTCATTCATTCCATGAATATGAGAGTGTCTATGATGTACCAGGGATTCTTCTAGGTGCTGGGTGTCCACAGTGAACACCACAGACTCCAAAAAAGCTGACATTCAACCCTCATGGAGCTTTACGTAGTTTCTTCCAACCTATGTATCCGGCCTCCTTCACTCCATGTTCTCAATCTCAATAAATATACAAGTGGGGTCCTTTGGCCTAGAATGCCCTTCTCTCTCCCTCTTTGTCTACATATTCATCTGTCCAAACTATGCTCAACCATAATCTCACGTGGGATGCCTTCCCCAACTCTCCAGATGCCCCTAGATGTCCCTGGCTACCTCTACTATAGGCTTTCCACCTTGTACTGGGATTGTCTGCTTATATATGTCTTCCTCCTTGGACTCTGTGCTCTTTGAGAGGAGGAGCTTATTCTATTCATTTGTATCCCAGTACCACAAGGCTTTCCTGACACAAAGAAAGTCTCAACATATGTATTGAGCGAGTTAGTGAATGAGTAACCTGACTCCAAGAACCACTGTCACCTGAAAATGCTGCCACCGGAACCTTCTGCCCTTGAATTATACCTCTTGGATAACCACACCTCAGCCTGTTTAAAAGTCGTTGGGACTTCCTTGTATTTTATGTGCATTTTCCCACTCTTCCTTTCACAATTATGTCTACTATGTCCCTGTTTATCTTGTTCCCTTTCCTTGGTAGCTCTTCCTTGCAAAATTAGACCACATCTCTCAACCTACACCTCTACCACCTTAGCCCAAGCCATCATTAGCTCCCATTTGGAATATTACAATAGCTCCCAACTGCTCTGCTTGCTTCACTCTTGACTCCTCATAGTCTGTTCACCATACAGCAGTCACAGGTATCTTTTTAAAAACAAATCTGATAATGTCCCCTTCTCAAAACCCTGCCATGCCTCCTCTCTCATTCTACATAAAAAACTAAGTCCTGGGCTTCCCTGGTGGCGCAGTGGTTGAGAATCTGCCTGCCAATGCAGGGGACATGGGTTCGAGCCCTGGTCTGGGAAGATCCCACATGCCGCGGAGCAACTGGGCCCGTGAGCCACAACTACTGAGCCTGCGCGTCTGGAGCCTGTGCTCCGCAACAAGAGAGGCCGCGATAGTGAGAGGCCCGCGCACCGCGATGAAGAGTGGCCCCCGCTTGCCACAATTGGAGGAAGCCCTCGCACAGAAATGAAGACCCAACACAGCCATAAATAAATAAATAAAAATAAAATTAAAAAAAAACTAAGTCCTACCATAGCTTAAAAGGTCCTACATAATATCCCATTACTTCTCTAGCCTCATCTCCTAACATACTATTCTAACCTCTGATCTCCTTCTTGCTCAAAAATTCCAGGAATGATGCTTCCTCTTGCTTTGGTACTTACTGTTTTCTCTGCTTGGAATGCTCTCTCAAAATCTTGTCATGGTTCCTCCCCTCATTTCATTCAGGAGTCTGCTCAAATGTCACCTTATCATAGAGGTCTTCCCTGCAATTCTATCTAAACTAGCACCCAAACATACTCCCACTCTTGATCATTTTACCTTACTTTTGATTTTTCGCCTGTCAGTTATCATCTCCTGACATTTTAATTTTTTCATCTGGTTATTGTCTATCTGCACAACTAGAATGTAAACTCCCTGAGGACAGGGATGTTTGTTTTACTCAATGCTGTATCCCCGGTGACTAAAACAGTGCCTGGCACATATTAAGCACCCCAAAAATATGTTAAATGAATGAGTGAATAAAACGATTTCTCAGAAGGCCCTGAAGTTAAGGGTTCCTATGTCACTCTAGTCAAGTGAGAAAAGAGGCAACAAGAGAGGGGTCAACTTTCCCTATAGACCCAAGCTATCACCTCCTGGCCTCACTGGCCCAGCTCACAGCCAAGTTTTCAAATATGATGATGATGATTATGGGGAGGACTGTCCAGTAGTCAGCCAGCAGTCTGATGTAGTAGCTGCCTGAAGGTCGAGTGAAGAAGAGGCCACACAGGAACATGAGCAGAAAGACAACCACTGGAGGGAACATTGGATTTGGATCAAGGTCAGAGGTCTGGCTGGGTGACAAGGGCTAAGCAGAGGTGATAGACTAGGGCTGGGTAAGAGTCTCAATGAAGTCAGGGTCATTGATGGGTACAGGGACATGGGTCAGAGTACCTGTAAATGGCTTTGTGTATTTCTGGAAAGAAGTAAAGGTGTCCTGGAGGGGGGTAATGATGCCCTGCATGATCCCTATCATGGTGCTCATCCCCATGGTCAGCAACATCAGGAAGAAGAGGAACGACCAGAAGACAGACCCAGGAATAAATGACATGGCTTCAATGAAGGCCAGGAAAGCAAAGTTTGTGCTCTCCCTAACCTGTTAAGGGGAGAAAGGGGAGGAGTTAAAGTGTCCTTGAACTTAACAACAACAACAACAAAATACAGACAAAGATACATTCTATCTTTCCTGGAAAATTCCCTAAAAACCCTGGGTCACTGAGAAAATCAGATCTCCAAGCTGACCCTCTGACATGGAAACCAACCCACCTAACGTTATCCACAGAAGAGCACTCTGCAAGCTATAGTTCTTTGCATTACCAGGGCTGCAGCTTATCCTGGTGCTTCTGGGATTTTTTTCTGGTGAAGTTTCTGTTTTACAAAAAGCTTTGAAGGAACTCTAGGCCCCGTTCACCTATTTTTACTGACCTTCAAAAACTGCTTCTCTAAGTTGCACTCAGGCACATGCCTGAGGACCTTCCTCTTGATGGGGTTGGAGAGGCTGTTGAACCAGGAGGTGAAGATGGAGGTCGGATCACCATTCAGGTTTTGAGGGGGCTGGGCCTCAGGAGGCAGTATCCCCAGGGTTACCAGCTTTAAAAGTGTTTCAGTATTCCTGAGGATAAGGAGTTGAATCATATAGAACCATTTTGCTCTTTAGAAGATCACCTCCTTTTCCCTTATCTTCCAGAGAAGAAAGGACATCACATAACTGATCTGGGTAAGGTAGAGCCTGGGATGAAGTCTAGAAGCCACCCACCTTCAAAGTCATGAATTTTTATGAGCCTGGATAATTTATGACCATGGGGGGAGCCCCAAGAGAAGCCTCTCCTATAGTCTTCTTGGGGACTCTGGGGTCCCTGCTCTAGTGATGGGGTCTCTTATTCACCCCCTACCTCTTCCCTTCTTAGACTAGTGGGTAAAAGTCAACCTTCTAAGCTTTATATTACAGAACGTCAGGGAGCATTTACTTAAGTGTACCATGTGCATAATGGTCCCATGAAGTTGTACTATGTTGTGAGAAACTGCTTCTTGCACTTTTTGATGAGCCCTGCTCTCTAAACTTTATCTTCCCCCCATGACCCTCTGTACATATTATACTCTAGTCAGACTTAACTATTTACAGTTTCAGGGCCTGCCATGCCCTCTCATGCCCAAGAACAACCCCATTCCCACCATCATTCTTCACTTGGGCTAATTCCTATAAATCCCTAAAACTTCAGCTCATTGCTCTATAACAACTGCAGTGGAAGGCTTGCCAAGATGTGCTGATAACGGCGAAATGCAAGCAGCAGACAAATAAGTATAGTCTGATCACATTTTAGAAAATAAAATACTATATGTTCTTCTGGTAACAGGCAAGTTAAATATTTGGACCAAACTTCTCACTGGAAATAATTTAAAAGTCTCAAAGAGATTTTTAAATCTTCTTAAAAAATAAAAATGTTGATGAGATCATAAGGAATTATTAGACAAAAATCAAAGTACAAACAAAAGCAGGGGGGAAAGGAGACTTCCAAAGCAATTTTGCCCCGAATGTATATGTCAAATACAGCAAACTGTACCTGAAGTTTCTAATTTAAAGTGACCTTTAAGAAATAAAAAGAGCATGGGGGTCAAATATAAGGCACCAGAGCCTGCCCAAAGTAAGGATTAGAACAGAAGGTTTCCCCCTAAATCTGGCACTTCAAGGGGCTACACCTTCATGAACCAGAAGCTTGCACCCAACTGTTCCACACCACAGGGAATGCAAGAAAAGTTGCTTCAGAAATGAGCAAAACAAGGGCAAATTTTTAAAGTTCCTGAATGTCATAACCACAAGCCAGCCCTAGCTTGGACTTGGAGCCCAAATATTTGACCCTGGTTGTCTCAAAAGCTCAAGTTAAGGGACCTCCCTGGCGGTCCAGTGGTTAAGACTTCGCCTTCCAATGCAAGGGGTACAGGTTCAATCCCTAGTCAGGGAGCTAAGATCCCACGTGCCTCGCGGCCGAAAAACCAAAGCATAAAACAGAAGCAATATTGTTAACAAATTCAATAAAGACTTTAAAAATGGTCCACATCGGAAAAAAAAAAAAAAAAAAAAAAAGCTCAAGTTAAGAACTGAGTTTCAAGCAGTCTTTCTAATTGTCCCTATGCATCAAGTAGAAACAAAAGTCCTATCTGGATGAATACACCCTCTTCTTAGACCTTAAAGAATTCCTACAAATAATGGTCAAATAAATAAATAGGACATGAAGAGAACCACGCACACAAAAACAAGACACCATGAGCAATAACCATCAGAAACACAGTAAAAATAGACCTAAAGTTACTTCTAAATATTAGAATGATCAAAGATTATAATACAACTAAGTTTACTATGATTAAATAATAAACGACAAGGCTGGAAACATTTGTAGGGAACAAGAAACTATAAAATGACCGTGAAGATTTAAAAAAATGAAACAGAACCCTCTTGAAATAAAAAATAATTGAGATTTAAAATTCAGTGTGGATAATTCTAATTCCAGTCACAATTAAGTAACAGGGGCACAACTTACCCTCCCATTGTAAACAATTAGATAATTGGACAAAATTTATAAAACAACTGTTTTCAGACATTAGATAACAGGCAGTATAGGACTGTGATCCCTGAGAGAAAGGATGTGTGTGCCACAAGTGAGGTGTGCCATATAATTGCCCTGGTTTTCTGCCTGAAGGCACATTCTAGTCTGCAGAGCAGAAAAGAAGATCACAAGTAAAGCATGGCAGTCTCACTGAGCTGGGGAGACAAAGAGGGAGTTCACAGAGGCCAAAGAAGCTGGAAGTTCCAAAGAAGAATTCTGGAGGAAAGGTAGTTACAAAGAAAAAGAATTCCAGAAATTTGCATACAGGCTCTTGAGTCTTTGCTGAATTTTAAGATCCACACATATAGGATGAAAATCCACAAGGCTATGTAAAGAATAACATCCAAGTTCTGAATGGGGTTTTCAGTAGAGAGCCCAGAAGGGCCATGCCTTCCCAATGGGACTGAAGTATTCCTGGAGAAAAGACTACTCTAGGACTTCACTGGTGGTGCAGTGGTTAAGAATCCTCCTGCCAAGGCACGGGACATGGGTTCGAGCCCTGGTCTGGGAAGATCCCACATGCTGTGAAGCAACTAAGCCCGTGCGCCACAACTATTGAGCCTGCGCTCTAGAGCCAGCGAGTCACAACTACTGAGCTCGTGCGTCACAACTACTGGAGCCCGTGCACCCTAGACCCCATGCTCCGCAACAGGAGACGCCACCGCAATGAGAAGCCCATGAACCACAACAAAGAGTATCCCCCACTCGCTGCAACTAGAGAAAGCCCACACACAGCAACAAAGACCCAATGCTGCCAAAAAAATAAATAAAATTTAAAAAAAAGAAAAGAAAAGACTACTCTAGACCCACCCTAATGAAGCTTAAAATCAAGCCTCAAAAGGATCAAACTGAACCACAAGTAACATTACTTACTAGAACAAAGCTCAATCAATACTTATTCAAGGAAGGCAACAAAAAGCCAGACACTCGAAAATATAAAATTCACAAAGTCCAACCTCCAGTCAAAAATTAGTAAACAAATGAAGAAAGAGAAAAATGTGACCTATAATCACTATAAAAATCAGTAAATAAAATAGAGCAATAAATGACAGATATGGAATTAGCAGTCAGGGATATTTATCAAAACAGCTATTAAAACTATGTTAAAGTGTTTAAAGAAAAATATGAACCTAACAAGTAGAGAAATGGAAGATATAAAAAAGAACCAGGCGGAGCTTCCCTGGTGGCGCAGTGGTTAAGAATCCACCTGCCAATGCAGGGGACACGGGTTTGAGCCCTGGTCCGGGAGGATCCCACATGCCAGGGAGCAACTAAGCCCGTGCACCACAACTACTGAGCCTGTGCTCTAGAGCCCGCGAGCCACAACTACCGAGCCTGTGAGCCACAACTACTGAAGCCCGCAAGCCACAACTATTGAAGCCCACACGCCTAGAGCCCATGCTCCGCAACAAGAGAAGTCACCGCAATGAGAAGCCCGTGTACCGCAACGAAGAGTAGCCCCCGCTCGCCGCAACTAGAGAAAGCCCGTGCGCAGCAACGAAGACCCAACGCAGCCAAAAATAAATAAATAAATAAAATAAATTTTTTTAAAAAAGAAAATTTTAAAAAATACAGTCCCTTTAACATCAATGGTTCCTAAAAAAATATGAATTGTGCAAGAAAAAAAAAAAAAGAACCAGGGGGACTTCTAGAAATAAAAAATATAGTATTTGAAATGAAAACTCCCAGATGAGATTAACAGCAGATTAGACACTGTATAAGGAAAGATCAAGGAACCCAAAGAAATAAAATAAAAACTATACAATAGTAAATATACAGAGAAAAAATACTGAAAAAGAAGACAGAGAGCCAATGACTCGCAGAACAATATCAAGCCCTCTAAAATAAGTGCAACTGGAGTTCCAGAAAAAGAGGAAAGGGAAGGGGAGCGTATTTGAAAAATATTGGCCTAAATCTTTCCTGATTTGATAAAAACTGTAAATCCCCAGTTCCAGGAAGCTCAATGAACTCCAAACAGGATAAATAGAAAGAACACTGAAAGAAGACCTATGATAATAAAATTCCTGAAAAACAGTGAAAAAAAGAAAATCTTAAAAGTAGTCTGAGAAAGAATAAGATACCTTACAGTGAAACAAAGATAAGAATGAATGCAGGAAAGCCATCAGAAAGTATAAAAGCAAGAGGATGAGAAATTACCTCATTAAAATGCTGAAAGAAAAAAACTGTTAAATGAACTTTACACTGAAATGTTCTTTCATTCTGAATGTATTTCATATATTCATTTGAATATATGTTTCATAAGTAAAAGTGAAGTAAAGACTTTTAGACAAACAAAAGTTGAGGTAATTCATTGCTGGCAGATCTGCACTACAAAAACATTACATTCCTTTAATAAAAGGAATTTCTTAAATGAAAGGAAAATGATACCAAATGAAAACTTGGATCTGCACAAAGAAGTGAACAGTAGTGGAAATGGGAAATACTTGGGCAAATATAAGACACATTTTTTTCTTATTTAAAAATTTATTTTAAAGATATTATTTATTTAAAGCATAAATAGTAGCAATGTATTATGTTTACAATGTCCTGAGAAGAAAAATGTGTGACAACAACAATACAAAGGACAGGAAGATGTAATAGAAGTATATTGTTGGAATGTTCTTAAGTTTTGTATGAAATTGTTTGATATTATTTGAAAGAAGACTGTGATGAATCAAAGATGTGTATTGTAAGCTCTAGAAAAACTACTCAACACATAAAACAGAGGTATAGTGAATTGGCCAAGAATGGAGTTAAAAATGGAATCTTAAGATCCTTTTAAAAAAGCAATCTAATTGGGAAATGAGAAATAAAGCAACAAAGAAGACACAAGACAAAAAGAAAAGAAGCAGGAAGAGGGCAATTCTATTGATAATTACAATAAACATAAATGGCCTAAACATTCTATTTTCATACTGAATAAAAAAGCAAGAACCAACTGTATGCTAGCTACAAGAACATATTTTAATTATAAAGATATGGATAGATTAAAAGTATAAGGATGAAAAATATATGCCACACAAACACGAACCATAAGCAAGCTGAAATGGCTATATTAAGACAAAGTAGACTTCAGAATAAGTAATATACCAGGGATGAAAAGACATTTCATAATGATAAAGTGGTCAATTCATCACAAAGATATAACAATTATAATGTTTATACAACTAGTAACAGAGATTCAAACTGAATAAAGCAAAAACTGACAGAATTGAAAAGAGATAAATCCACACTTATAGTTACCAACATTCTTCTTTCATTAATTGATAGAACAAGTATACAAAACCACTAATAACACAGACTTGAACCAATTATCAACCAACTTGACATTTATAGGACACTCTATCCAACAGCAGCAGAATGCACATTCTTTTAAAGTGCCCATGGACTGGGCCCGTGAGCCACAACTGCTGAGCCTGCACGTCTGGAGCCTGTGCCCCGCAACAGGAGGGGCCGCGACAGTGAGAGGCCCGTGCACCGCAATGAAGAGTGGCCCCCGCTTGCCACAACTGGAGAGGGCCCTTGCACAGAAAAGGAAACCCAACACAGCAAAAATAAATAAATAAATAAATAAATTTAAAGTGCCCATGGAATGCTCTGCAAGACAGACCATACGCTGAGCCATGAAACAATTCTCAATAAAATAAAAGGATGGTAATTATACAGAGTATGTTCTCTGACCACAATGGCATTAAATTTTAAATTATTAACAATAAAAATAGGGCTAATAAAAACTCAAATATTTGGAAAATGAACAACATACTTCTAGCATTTCCAATCACATCCAAGCACGTTGTTTTGTGGATACTGACAAACAAATTCCAAAATTTATATGAAGAGAGGAAAAGGACCCAGAAGAGCCAACACAATATTGCAGAACAAAGTTGGAGGACTCGCAGACTTACTATAAACTATAGTAATCAAGAAAAACGGTACTAGCAAAAGAACAGACAAATAGATCAATAGAATAGAATGCCCAGAAATAGACCCACATAAATAAATATAGTTAACCTAACTTTGAAAAAGTAGCATAGGCAATACAATGGAACAAAGATGGTCTTTTCAACAAGTGATACTGGAACAACTGGACATCCATGTGCAAAAAAAAAAAAAAAAAAATGTAGACAACAGACCTTACACCTCATCACAAACATTAACTCAAAATAGATCACAGACCTAAATGTAAAACTCAAACTATAAACTCCTAGAAGATAATACAGGATAAAATCTAGAGGACCTTGGGTATGGTAATGACTGTTTAGATACAACACCAAAGGTACAATCCATGAAGAAATATTTGATAAGCTGGGCTTCATTAAAATTAAAATTCTGGGACTTCCCTGGTGGTTCAGTGCTTAAGACACAGCGCTCCCAATGCAGGGGGCCCAGGTTCAGTCCCTGGTCAGGGAACTAGATCTTGCATGCTGCAACTAAAGATCCCGTATGCCCTGCCCCACAACGAAGATCCTGCACGTGGCAACAAAGATCCCGCGTGCTGCAACCAAGACCCGGCACAGCCAAATAAATAAATAAATAAATAAATATTTTTTTAAAAATTAAATTAAATTGAAGTAAAGTCCTGCTCTGTGAAAGACTCTATCAAGAGAATAAGATAGAGAAAATATTCACAAAAGATATACCTGATAAAGAACTGTTATCTAAAATATATAAAGAACTCCTAAATGTTGATGAGAAAACAATCTGATTTTAAAATGGGCCAAATACCTTAACAGACACCTCACCAAAGAAGATATACATATGGCAAATAAGCATATGATGTGCAGAATATCTTTTCATATGTCATCAGAAAAATACAAATTCAAACAACAAGATAGCTCTACACACCTATTAGGATAGCCAAAATCCAGAACACTAATAATAACAAATGCTGGTGAGGATGTGGAGCATTAGAAACTCTCATTCATTTCTTGTGGGAAGGCAAAATGGTACAGCTACTTTGGAAGACAGTTTGGAGGTTTCTTACAAAAAAAAAACATACTTTTACCATACATTCCAGCAACTGTGCTCCTTGGTATTTATCCTAGAGGGCTGAAAACTTTTCTCCATACAAAAATCTGCACGAGAATGTTCGTAACAGCTTTACTTGTAATTGCCAAAACTTGGAAGCAACCAGTAGGTGAATGGATAAATAAACTGTGGTACACTCAGACAATGGACTATTATTTAGTGTGAAAAAGAAATAAACCATCAAGCCATGAAAATACATGGAAGAGGGACTTCCCTGGCGGTGCAGTGGTTAAGAATCCGCCCGCCAATGCAGAAGACATAGGTTCGAGACCTGGTCCGGGAAGATCCCACATGCCGCGGAGCAACTAACCCCGTGCGCCACAACTACTGAGCCTGTGCTCTAGAGCCAGCAAGCCACAACTACTGAAGCCCGCGTGCCTAGAGCCTGTGCCCCACAACAAGAGAAACCACAATGAGAAGCCTGCGAACCACAACAAAGAGCAGCCCCCGCTCGCCGCAACTAGAGGAAGCCCACACGCAGCAACGAAGACCCAACGCAGCCATAAATAAATAAATAAATTTATTTATTTTTTAAAAAAAGAAAGTATATGGAAGAAATGTAAATGCATATTACTAAGTGAAAGAAGAAATCAACCAGAAAAGGCTAAATACTGTATGATTCCAACTATACGACATTCTGGAAAAAGTAAAACTATGGAATCAGTAAAAAGAGCACTGATTGCCCAGAGCTGGGGGAGGGATGAACAGGAGGAGCGCAGAGGATTTTAAGGCAGTAAAAATACCCTGTATGATACTATAGTTGTGGATACATGTCTATAATAAGCTAAAAAAAAGAGTAAGTAGGAGGAAGGGAATATTAAAGATAAGAGCGGAAGTCAGTGAAATAGAAAATTAATAAACAAAAAAACAACAAAACCAAAAATTGAATTTTTAAAATTGATAACCTCCAGCTAGACTGACCCCCCCCCCAAAAATGAAAATCACCAATATCAGCAATGAAAGAATATCACTTCAGGTCCTTAAAAGGATAAAACAGGAGTGTTATGAACAATGTTATGCCAAAACTATAGACAACTTAAGATAAAATGAAAAAATTTTTCTGAAGCACATAAATTACCAATTACCAAAAATAACACATGATGAAACAGAAAACCAAAAGAGCCCTACAATCTATTAGATAAACTGAAGTACAATTAAGAACCTTCCCACAAAGAAAATTCCAGGCCCAGACGGCTCACTGGCATATGCCATCAAATATTTGAGTCACAAATAATAATAATATTACAGAAGCTCTTTTGGAAACTAGAGGAGGAGGAAACGCTTCCCAGGTCATTTTATTTAGCCAGTATTACCCTGATAATAAAACCATGCAAGGACACCAGAAGAAAAGAAAACAAAATACTGATACCCCTCATCAACTTAGATTCAACATCTTTAACAAAACATCAGCAGATTTAATCCAGAAATATATAAAAAGTATAATACACCATGATCAAGTGGGGTTTATTCCAGGAATGCAAGAATGCTTAAACATTCAAAAATCAACCAATACAATGAACCACATTAACAAAAATACAGAAGAAATAAATTGATATAATCAGCTCAATAGTTGTAGAGTAACGATATAACAAAATTCCAGTGTTCATTCATGTAAAAAGTTGCAGAAAAACTAGGAATATAAGGGAACTTGCTTAACCTAATTAAAGACATCTGAGGGGGAAATCCTACAAATAACATCATACATACTAGTGATTCACTGCTTTCCCCTGAAAATGGCAAAATGCATGAATGTCCATTCTCACCCCTTCTATCTTCTACTGGAGATTCTAGTCAGTGAAATAAAGCAAGTAAAATAATTTTTAAAGATTAGAAAGGGAGAAGTAAAAGCCTTTACAGCAGATACATGATTGTGTATGTAGAAAAACCTAAAGCTACAAAAATAAATGAATTTATCAAGGTCAATACCCACAAATTAGTTATATTCCAATATACTAAGCAATGAACAATTAAATAATTAAAATTTCAGAATATTATTTACAATAGAACATAAAAAAAGAAATCATTGCAGAAAAACTTTACAAAACATGTACAAGACATGTTATATACTGAAATTTACAAAATATTGCTGAAAGAAATTAAAGAACATGTAAATAAACAGAGATATACCATGTTCCTAAATCAGAAGACAAAATATTAATTGTTCATTCTTCCCAAAATGACCCACAGATTCAATGCAAACTCAATTAACAGCAGAGCATAACTTTTTTTGTAAAAAAATTGACAAGCTACTTCTAAAAAAACTTACATGGGGGAAGTGGCCAAGAGGGTAGAGTAGGAAGACCCTGAGCGCACCTCCTCCCACAGGCACACCAAAGGTAGAACTAATTATAAGGCGACTACTGATATGAATAACATGAAGACTAGCAAAAAAGATCTTCTACAATTAAAGAAGGAAATACAACAAGGCAGATAGGAGGAACAGAGACATGGTATAATCAAGACCCATACACCAAGGTAGGTGACTCACAACTGGGAGGATGTTTACAATTGCAGAGGTTCTCCCCAGGGAGCAAGGGGTCCAAACCCACATTGGGCTCCCCAGCCCCAGAATTCTGCACTGGGAAGATGAGCCCACAGAATGTTTGGCTTTGAAAGCCAGTGGGGCTTATTTTCGGGGGAGTCAGAGGGCTATGGGAAATAGAGACTCCACTGTCAAAGGGTACACACAAAATCTCACACACTTGAGGGCCCAGGACAGAAGCAGTAATTTGAAAGGACCCTGAGTCAGACCCACTTGCTGATCTTGGAGAGCCTCCCAGAGAGGAAGAAGGTAACTGGGACTCATTCTGGACAAAGATGCTAGCAGCAGCCATTTTGGGGAGCTCATTCCACCACGAGGATAGTGGAGCTGGCAAGTGCCATTTTGGAACTCTCCCTCTAGCTTATGAGTCCCAGGACCCAGATCCACCCACCAGCCAGTTGGCATCAGTCCTGGGATGCCTCAGGCCAAGCAGCTAGCTGAGTAGGAACCCAGTCCTAGCCACCAGAGGGCCAGGACGCAGCCCCACCCATCAGTGGGCAGACACCAGCCCTGGGACCACTGAGGCCCTGCAGCCAGCTGTGGCAGGACCGAAGTCCATATACCAGTGGGCCAACACCAGCCCCAGGACCCCCTGGGCCCCAGCACCACTCACCAGCAGGCTGACACCAACTCCAGGACCCCCAGGGCCCTGCAGCCAGAGACCCCAAGACCCTACCAGTGGGCTGGCACTAGCCCTGGGAACCTCTGAGGTCTGGCCCACCCACCAGCAGGCTAACACCAGCCCTGGGACCACTGCAGTCCCATAGCCAGCCATGTCAGATCCTGCCCACACCAGCAGGCCAGCACCACCAGAGGACGCCCTGGATCCCAGCCCCACCCAACAGCATGCTGACACCAGCTCTGGGACACCCTGGACTCTGCATCCAGCCATGACAGGAACTGGCCTTGCCCACTAGTGGCCGGCAGCCTCTGCACAAGGCAGGGCCTGGCAACCACCTGGAACAGGGTCCAGCAATGCCTACCAGCGTGCCCACAGTAGTCAGCCCACCACAACAGATGGACCCACTCAGCCCACATAGAGGGCACCCCTAAGCATATAACTCTGGTGACCCAGAGGGCACTGGTGGGCCCCACAGGATGTTTCTTATATAAGGTCACCTCTCCGAGACTGGAAACATAACCAACCTACCAAATACATAGAAATAAAAATAGCAAATTAGGCAATGAGGTGACAGAGGAATATGTTCCAAATGAAAAACGATATAAAAACCCAGAAGAAGAACCAAGTAAAGTGGAGATAAGCAATCTACCTGATAAAAAGTGTAAGGTAAATACATACAGATGGGGCTTCCCTGGTGGCACAGTGGTTGAGAATCTGCCTGCCAATGCAGGGGACACAGGTTCGGGCCCTGATCTGGGAAGATCCCACGTGCCGTGGAGCAACTAGGCCCGTGAGCCACAATTACTGAGCCTGCGCGTCTGGAGCCTGTGCTCCGCAACAAGAGAGGCTGCGATAATGAGAGGCCCACGCACCACGACGAAGAGTGGCCCCCACTTGCCGCAACTAGAGAAAGCCCTCGCAGAGAAACGAAGACCCAACACAGCCATAAATAAATAAATTAATTAATTTTAAAAAAAAACATAAAGATGCTCAAAGAACTCGGGAGAAGAATGCATGAACACAGTGTGAAGTTAGAAGTTTTTAACAAAGAGTTAGAACATATAAAGAAGAACCAAACAGAGCTGAAATATCAGAGAATACAATAACTGAAATTAAAAATACGCTAGAAGGAATCAATAGTACATACAGAGGAATGGATCAGCGAGCTGGAAGACAGAGTTGGAAATCACTCAAGCTGAACAGAAAAAAAGGAAAAAGAATTTTTTAAAATGAGGATAGTTTAAGAGGCCTATGAGACAACATTAAGCATACCAACATTCTCATTTTAGGAATCCCAGGAGAAGAAAGAGAGAAAGAGGCAGAGAACATATTTAAAGACATAATAGCTGAAACTTTCCCTAACATGAGAAAGAAACAGACATCCAGGACCATGAGGCACAGAGAGTGCCAAACAGGATTAACCCAAAGAAGACCACACCAAGACACACTAATTAAAATGGCAAAAATTAAAGATAAAGAGAGAATATTAAGGGAAAAGCAACAAGTTATGTTCAAGGGAACTCCCATAAGGCTGTCAGCTGACTTTTCAGCAGAGACTCTACAGGACAAAAGGGAGTGGGATGATGCATTTAAAGTGATGAAAGGTAAAAACCTACAACCAAGAATACTGTACCCAGCAAGGCTTTCATTCGGATTTGAAGGCAAGATAAAAAATTTTACGGACAAGTAAAAGCTAAAAGAAACCAGCTTTAAAAGAAATGTTAAAGGGACTTCTCTAAGCAGAAAAGGCCATAACTATAATAGAAATGTAAAAATTACAAAAGGAAAAATCTCATTGGTAAAGGCAAATATACAGTAAAGGTAGTAGATTAATCACTTATAAAACTAGCAGGACAAAAGACAAAAGTAGTAAAATCATGTATATCCACAATAAGTACTTATGGGATATACAAAACAAAAGGATGTAAAATATGATGTCAGAAACAGTAAACATGGGGTGGGAGTAAAAATTCAGGGTTGTTAAAATGTGTTCAAATGTAAGAGATCAGCAACTTAAAATAATTTTATATATATATATATAAACTTCATGGAAATCACAACCAAAAATCTATAATAGGGACTTCCCTGGTGGTCCAGTGGCTAATTCTGTGCTCCCAATGCAGGGGGCCCAGGTTTGATCCCTGGTCAGGGAACTAGATACCACATGCTGCAACTAAGAGTTCACATGCCGCAACTAAAAAAAAAAAAAGAAGATCCCACATGCCTCAACCAAAGATCCCGCATGCCACAACGAAGATCCCACACGTGGCAACGAAGATCCCACACATGGCAACAAAGATCCCGCATGCCGCAACTAAGACCCAACAGCCAAATAAATAAATAAATATTTTTTTTAATCTATAATAGATACACACACAAAAGAGAAAGGAATCCAAACATAACACTAAAGATAGTCATCAAATCACAAGGGAAGAGAGCAAAAGAAGAAAGGAACAAAAAAGAACTACAAGAACAACCCCAAAACAATTAACAAAATGGCAATAAGTATACATACCTATCAATAATTACTTTAAATGTAAATGGACTAAATGCTCCAAACAAAAGACACAGAGTGGCTGAATGGACACAAAAAGAAGATCTATATATATGCTGCCGAAAAGAGACTCACTTCAGACCTAGAGACACACACAGATTGAAAGTGAGGGGATGTAAAAAGCTATTCTATGCAAACGGATACAAAAAGAAAGCCAGGGTAGCAATACCTGTATCAGACAAAATAGACTTTAAAACAAAAACTGTAAAAGAGACAAAGAAGGACATTACATAATAATCAAAGGATCAACCTAAGAAGATATGACAATTGTAAATATATATGAACCCAATATAGGAGCACCTAAATACATAAAGCAAATATTAACAGACATAAAGGAAGAAATTGACAGTAACACAACAATAGTAGGGGAATTTAACACCCCACTTACATCAATGGACAGATTATCCAGAAAGAAAATCAATAAGGAAACACTGGCCTTAAATGATACATTATACCAGAGGGTTTAATAGATATATATAGAATATTCCATCCAAAGGCAGCAGAATACACATTCTTTTCAAGTGCACATGGAACATGTTCCAGAATGGATCACATGCTGGGCCACAAAACAAGTCTCAGTAAATTTAGGAAGATTGAAATCATATCAGAATCT
The DNA here is from genome assembly GCF_965194805.1 of Balaenoptera borealis. NCBI lineage: Eukaryota > Metazoa > Chordata > Mammalia > Artiodactyla > Balaenopteridae > Balaenoptera > Balaenoptera borealis. The sequence continues at coordinate 62,079,504 of NC_138878.1, forward strand.
TTTATGACTAGAAATCAACTACAAGGAAAAAACTGCAGAAAAAAAACCCCACACAAACACATGGAGGCTAAACAATATGCTACTAAACAACTGATGGGTCACTGAAAAAAAATCAAAGAAGAAATTTAAAAAAAAATACCAGGAGACAAATGGAAATTAAAACACAACAATCCAAAATCTGCAACAAAAGAGGCAATAATATACAATGGGGAAAAGACAGCCTCTTCAATAAATGGTGTTGGGAAAACTGGATAGCTACATGCAAAAGAATCAAACTGGACTACTTTCTCATACCATATACAAAAATAAACTCAAAATGGATTAAAGACTTAAATGTAAGGCCTGAACCATAAAACTTCTAGAAGAAAACTTAGGCAGTACACTCTTTGACATCAGTCTTAACAATATATTTTTGGATATGTCTCCTCAGGCAATGGAAACAAAAGCAAAAGAAACAAATGGGACCTAATTAAGCTTAAAGGCTTTTGCACAGTGAAGGAAACTATCAATAAAACAAAAAGGCCATCTATTGAATGGGAGAAGATATCTGCAAATGATATATCCAACAAGGGGTTAATATCCAAAATATATTAAGTTTTTAAAAAATAGATGAATGGATAAAGAAGATACACACACACACACACACACACACATATATATATTATGGAATATTACTCAGCCACAAAAAATAATGAAATCTTGCCACTTGCAACAACACAGATGGATCTAGAGGATATTATGCTACATGAAATAAGTCAGACAGAGAAAGACAAATACTGCATAATATCACTTACATGTGGAATCTAAAAAACAAAACTAATGAACACACATAACTAAACAGAGTCATAAATACAGTCATAGTTACAGAGAACAAACAGATGGTTGCTAGAGGGGAAGTGTTGGGGAGGAGAGAAATAGGTGAGGGAGATTAAGAGGTATAGCTTTCAGTTACAAAATAAGTGAGTCACAGGTATGAACTGTACCATGTGGAGAATATAACCAATGATTATGTAATATCTTTGTATGGTGACAGAAGATATCTAGACTTACGGTGATCATTTTGAAATGTAGAAATATCGAATTACTGTGTTATGTACCAGGAATTAACATAGTGTTGTAGGTCAATTATACTCCAAAAACAAAGAAACTCATAGAGAAAGAGATCAGATATGTGGTTACCAGAGGCAGGGTTGGGGGTAGGAGGAATTGGATGAAGGTGGTCAAAAGGTACAAACTTCCAGTTATAACATAAGTACTAGGATAGGTGGAATCAGAGGTAAGTTGGTGAACTTAAAGATAGATCAATAGTATTATACAATCTGAGGAACAGAGGAAATCATATTTTAGAATATAATGAACAGAGCCTCAGGGACTTATGGGACAATAACAAAGAGTTTAACATACATACACATAATTAAGAGTTCCAAAAGGAGAGGAGAGAATGAGGCAGAAAAAAATATTTACAGGAATAATGACAGTTAAGTTCTCAAATTTGGTGAAAAGTACAAATTACAAAGCTTAGCCAACCCCAAGTAGGATGAATTTTTTTTTGAATGCCTTCTCATCAGAAACTAGAGCTCAGATGTACATTCTACCCTGCTTCTACTTAATGCAACTGAAAGTCCTACACGTGGAAGGACTCTGAAAAGTGAACGGTAGCTGGCAGCTGGGGGAAGGAAAGTTGAATTCAAAGTACCACCAAATTGGCAGTGAGTTTACAATACTTTTTCCCTATAGTACCTTCTGGTCTGGACTCAAAGGTAGCCTGAAACCCAGAACTACCTATCAGGTGTGGACAGAAAGAGTTCCGAGAGAAAAGTCCTATATTTCAGGTCCAAGGAAAAGAAAAGAGGCCTCAAATTTCAGAGAGAGCAAGAGAAATCCCCTGATTTTTCTTCCTTTTTTCTGTTTTATCAAACATGTCAGACAATCCTGCAGCAACAATGGTGGCTATGGCACTGGTGGCTGGACAAGCTACATACATCTGAGATGGAAACCCTCCTCTAATCAAATAAACTGTGATTCCAAGTACATGGATAAGGGAGGAAAATCCCTGTTACTTTAAACATTTTTTTTCTATTCTTTCAATGTGTAGCCCTGGAGACAGATGCAGCTGACGAAAGGAGTAGCAGAGCAGAGAAACTAAAGCCCTAGTTTTCTAGGCAGAAAGCCAGTTAGTGGGGCTTCTAAGAGCTGGAAAGTGTTGGGGAGACTTCAGGTAAGAGGGAGCTCAAGAAGGTGATCCTATGAAGTGTTATATGAAATCCTGGGCAGCACAGGATTATATCTGACCCTAAACAGCATTCAAAAAATTCTGACAACTGGAAAACAGGGTATACCACTTCCCAGCTTCCAAACTGCTGGTGGCACATAACCAGGGCAGACCCAAGTAGCACTGCGAAGACTGAAAACTGAACTGACACTGGAACCACAGCCCACAGAAGTTGGAAAGATGGGTAGAAATTTACAACTTAAATCTAACTGGGACAGTTGCCTCATAAAACTGTAAAAAAAAAAAAAAAAATCAACATTTTCCAAATGAATACAGTCTCATATATATTTTAAATAACCATAATACAATATGTAATTACCTAATTTATAAAGAACCAGGAAAACCTCAATATACCACAAGGAAAAAGATAATCAATACATAACAACCCCAAAATGACACAGCAGTTTTAGTTATCAGACTTGAAAGCAACTATTACAATCATACTTGGAGAAGTCAAAGCAAACACCTGAAACAAATGGAAAAAGGGACTATCAGCAGACAAAAGATATAAGAAAAATACTAAGTGGAAAATTTTATACCTGAAAAATACAATAACAAAAAATTCACTTCAATGGCTAAATAACAGAATGAAGATGACAGAGGAAAGAGTCAGTGACCTTGAGGATAAATCAATAGGAAGTATCCAATATGAACGACAGGAAAAACAGTGGGGAAAAAAATATACAGAGCCTCAGAAACCTATGGGACAATAACAAAGGGCCTATAATCTGCGTCATCAGAGTCCAGAATGAGAGTCAAACTGAGTGCAGTGCAGAAAAAATATTTGGAGAAACAATGGCTGAAAAATTTCCCTGAAAATTTGGCATTTGGCCAAAGTCATAAAACTTTAGATTCAAGAAGCTCAGCGAGCCTTAAACATGATAAACCCAAAAAGCCTATGCCCAGACACATCAAAATCAAACAAACGAAAATTAAACATAAAAAAATGCAGAATATATAGTATTTGTGTCTGGGTGTGTGTATATATATAAATATATGTATAAAATTTATATATATATGACTTTGTTGTACACCTGAAACTAACAACACTGTAAATCAACTATACTTCAATTTTAAAAAATTGTTTTTAATCTGAAAGCCGCCAAAGAAAAATGACACATTACATATAGAGGAACAACCATTTGAGTGACTACGTTTCTCATCAAAAATGGAGACCAGAGGGACTTCCCTGGTGGTGCAGTGGTTAAGACTCTGTGCTCCCAAGAGGGGGCCCGGGTTTGATCCCTGATCAGGGAACTAGATCCCACATGCATGCCACAACTAAGTTCACATGCCACAACTAAGGAGCCCACCTGCCACAACTAAGGAGCCAGTGAGCCACAACTAAGAAGCCTGCGAACCTCAACTAAGGAGTCTGCCTGCCACAACTAAGACCCGGCACAACCAAATAAATAAATAAATAATTCTTTTTTAAATTAAAAAAAAAAAGAAATGGAGACTAGAAAGAAATAGTACATTTTTTAAGTACTGAAAGAAAAGGACTGTCAACCCATAGTTCCTTCAAGAAATAAGGGTAAAATAAAGGCATTGTTAGATAAAGGAATTTCAAAAAATTCATTGCCAACATACCTGTAACATAAAAGAAATGTTAAAAGTTTTTCAGATGGAATGGAAATAATACTGGAGGGAAAATTCAAACTTCAGAAATGAAGGAAGAGCAACAAAAATGGTATCTAGGTAAGTATAACAGGATATTTTTATCCTCTTAAGTATTACAATATGTATGTCAGTTGAATATTACTCAGCCATATAAAGGAACGAAACTGAGTTATTTGTAGTGAGGTGGATGGACCTAGAGTCTGTCATACAGAGTGAAGTAAGTCAGAAAGAGAAAAACAAATACCATATGCTAACACATATATATGGAATCTAAAAAAAAACAAAAAAACCCAAAATGGTCATGAAGAACCTAGGGGCAAGCCAGGAATAAAGACACAGACCTACTAGAGAATGGACTTCAGGATACGGGGAGGGGGAAGGGTAAGCTGGGACAAAGTGAGAGAGTGGCATGGACTTATATATACTACCAAACGTAAAATAGCTAGCTAGTGGGAAGCAGCCGCATAGCACAAGGAGATCAGCTCGGTGCTCTGTGACCACCTAGAGGGGTGGGATAGGGAGGGTGGGAAGGAGGAAGATGCAAGAGGGAAGAGATATGGGGACATATGTATAACTGATTCACTTTGTTATAAAGCAGAAACTAAAACACCATTGTAAAGCAATTATACTCCAATAGAGATGTTAAAAAAAAAGAAAAAAAAATTTTAAATTTAAAAAAATTTTTTTAATTCTAAAATTAAAAAAAAAAAAGTATGTCAGTTGAAAGTAAAAATTATAACCTTGTTTGATGGGATTTTCAGTGTATGTATATGTAGTACATATGACAACCATAACATAAAGGGGGGCAGATAAAGGTCCTATTATGATAAGGTTTTACATTTCACTTAAAGTGGTAAAATATCATATTAATTCTAAGCAGACTGTAAAAAGTTAATAGCACACTTTCATTGGGTTGTTTGTCTTCTCACTGAGTTGAAAGACTTCTTTACATATTCTGGATAACATATACAGTTGATCCCTCAACAAAATGAGGGTTAGGGGAGCCAGCCCTCTACACAGTTGAAAATCCATTTATAACTTATAGTCAGACCTCCACATCCACGGTTCCTCCGTATCCAGTTCTGTATCCATGGATTCAACCAACCACAGATCATGTAGTACTGTAGTACTGACTATTGAAAAAAAACGACATATACAGTGGGCCTGTGCAGTTCAAACCTGTGTTGTTCAAGGATCAACTGTGTACAGAATATATAAATTCCTCCAATTTTGTGACATGTACTTTCATTATCTTAATGGTATCTTTCAAAGAGAAAATGATTTTAATTCTGGCGTTGTCCGATTATTAACAAGGGCTTACCTACTAGGGGCAATGAGAACTCTAAAGAATAGAGGAACAGCAGAGATAGAGGATAACAGGCAATACCATTAGGCCTAAGGCAGGCTAATAAGAAAGGAATGAATATGGAAGAGTGATTCCCAGGATATCTTATTAAATTTTTCAAAAGTAAAAAACTAGAATATACACAGTACGCTATATTCTGTGTAAGAAAGAAGGGTAAATAAGAAAATAGACATATTTCTACTTATTTTTACAAACACCAGAAGTATAAACCAAAAAATAATGAGTTTCCTGCAAGGGATGGGTAGGAAATGGGTTGAAGTGATGGTGGGGGAGTGATATTTGAGTATCTTTTTATATAATTTTGTCTTTTGAAACCACATTAATGTTTAATAAAAAATAAAATCAAGTTTGGAGGGGCACTGAGATGACATACAAACAGAGACAAATGAACATAACTGTATTTCAAGTGAATAACATAACCACATTGAATAGAGGAATAAAGAACTAGCCCAAGTAATTTCTGAACACAGCATTTTGACTGTAAAATTCAGGATAAAGACAAAAAGTTGTCAACAAATACCTGGGAAACCTGGGATTAGTATGTTTTTGCAATAGTATGGACTAGCAATTCTGTAACTATGTTCCATGTATTCTAGCATTGGGATTAAGTAAATGGGTGTGTGTGTGAAAGACAGACAGACAGAGAGACAGTGAGAGAGAGAGAGAATTACAATCCTATCAACACTGTGGAAAGTAATTTGCATTATCTAGTGAAGCTGAAGATACATGTTGTAGACTGAAGAAACATGGCCATGGTATTTTGCAGCTCTTCCCATCAAGAGGTAAAGTCTGTTTTTCCACTCCTTGAATCTGGGGTGGCTCTGTGACTTCCTTTGACCAAAATGTAACAGCAGTAACAATGCGAGCATTCCCAAGCTTAATAGGCTTCAAGACATTTTGCTGATTCCACCTTTATTCTCTGTAAGCTGCATGTGAGGAAGCCCAAACTAGCCACAAGGTGAGGCCTCCCTGAAGAAAACAGGCCTTGCTGAACTGCCAACTGACTGCAAGTGGAGTGAGCCCAGCCAACACCATGTACAGCAGAGCAGTGCTGTCCCATTTGGGCCCAGCTGAACACAGACATGTGAGTTAACCCACCCAAGCCCAGTAGAAGAACTTTCCAGTCAACCCACAGAATCATGAGGAAATAATAAACCACTGCTGTTTTCAGCCACTTACTTTTGGAGTGATTTATCACATAGTAATAGATAAGTACACCCTAACAATCTCACTCATACTTATATACCCTAAAAAAATGTGCACATATGTAGTACATAAGGAAAATGCATAAGAATGTTTAGAGCAACGTTGCTTTAACAGCCAAAAACTGGAAAGATTCCAAACGTCCACCAATAATAGAATTGGTAAATGAACTTCAGTATGTTCATTTACTGGAACATTATACAGCATTAAAAAGCACAGACTAGAGGTATGCACAATATGGATGAATCTTTCAAACATATGTTGAATAAAAAAGGTAAAACATAAAAGAATACAAAGAAAATGTACATGTAAATGAACAAATTAGACTACACAGATGGACACACTAAACTATATTGCTTTATGTAAGTGTTCAAAATAAACTATATTGCTTAAATAAGCAAACATATGATAAACATGTAAAGAAAACGAACTAATTATCATAAAAGTCAGGATAATGGTTACCTCTAGGAGGGAGGAAAGAGGTTAATAATTAGAGATACATGGAGAGCTTCTAGGGTCATTCTAGTTCTTACCGTGGGTGCTGTTTATTTTATAGTTCTTTACATTGCATATTTTGTTTTATGCATGTTTCTATATGTAAGTAATATATAACAAAATGTTTTTAAAAACATTAAAAATACCATTACACTGCCACCAGACTGTCAAAATTTTAAAGTTCGACCAAGTTTAACCAAGTGTTGTGCAGAAAGTGAAATACATGGAATTCTCACATATCATAAACCACGTTGAAAATCAGACAACATATGTTAAGACTGAAGGTGTGCCAACCTTATCCAGCAATTCCATTCCTAAGTATATACATTAGAGAACTCTTGCATGTGTGCATCTGTATATGCCCAGCCTTTTTCTGGAATGAAATCGTGGCCATTTGCATGGGTTAGGATTACCAGGGACAAATTCAGCTTAGGTTTGCCTCCTCTGGGAGTCCTTCTCTGAGTAGCTCAGGCAGAGTGAACAGCTCTGTCTTCTGTCCTCCCCATCACTCCTGCTGCTGGTTATCATGAGTTTAAGACCGTATAATCAAGTATCTAACTCCCCTCCCCTCCTCCCTCCAAAACTAAAAACTCAGTGAAGGCAAGGACTGTGGTCTGATTCACCTGTCCAAGTCTCTGCGTTACACAAGGAGTACTTTCTAAATGTCTGATGGATGCTTTTGAAATTAATGCCTAAAGAAGTTAAAAAATGGGGTGAGCAGACAATAAAGGCTCTAGTTCTGAGTCCTTCTGGGGTTTAAGTATGATAGACTGACAGAAATCCCTAAATTTCGGAGCTGACAGTAAAGAATGTAGGCATTCAGAAAGTAGAAAGGTCTCCAGATGGCTGTGGTCATGGATGCTCTCTGGGATTAGAGTAACCTTGAACGCTTGCATAACTCTGTGGTGGTACTCTGAGGTAGACAGTTGGCAATTTTCAGAGTTTTAAGATTTCTAGGGCTAGAAAAATGTTCTGAGAAGGACAATATATGACAGGGATTCTATTGTCTGTTTTTCACTATAGGGGAAAGTAGAGGTTCGCAAGTGCACCTGAGGTTGAGATGTGTGAATGTGGGTCTTTGTAGCGACTTTAAGGTTAGGCTCTCTGGGTTTTGTAGTCCCCTGGGGCTGGGACCCTCAACTAAGAGGTTGGCCTTACTTCTCACTGCAGCGGTGTGTGAGGACTGTGGCCCAGAAGCCCAGGACAGAGCAGATAAAAGGTGTGAAAAGCAGCATGGAGACCAGGTTAGCCAGAGCCACAACAAAGGCATCACTGAGACAGCTGTTGGACGGTTGCATGTGCGAGGATATGGAGACAATGGAGCCAAAGCCGAGGCCCAAGGAAAACAAGACTTGGTTCCCTGCTCGGTACCACATGTTCACGTTGTACATATCTGATATCTAAAAAGGGAGAAGACAATTGTTAAGGGGAGATGTCAAAGAAGGAGAGGAGAACCTTAACAGAAATGGGGAGAAAGAGAGACAGACAGAAATAATGGGGAAAGGATGCGATAAGAATAGGCAAGAACTGTCCTCCAAGGCCTGATAGGGGAGTGAGGAAGGTACACCTTACCTTGATAACTGCCAAATACCGAAGGCCAAATACTGCCCCATCCAGCAGTATACTCCGGATGATGAAACAGAGGATGATGAGATAGCTCAATGATACCAAGACATATATTACCTGAATTGAGAGTGGGACAAAGCATGTACCAGTGGGAGTCAACCATCAGTCAGCAGTGATCAAAAGTGCTGAATCAGAAATAAGGAGGAGTAAGAAGACAGCTTCCAGCAGGGGTCAGGGGCTAGTGGGAGTAAAAGGTCAGAGGGAGTGAGAAGTTAGGAGATCAAAGAGTAACAATGTTAGGTGAGGGCTAAAGCATCTGACAATGTCAAGGAATCAAAAACAGGTGGCTCACCTTCCCGGTGGACTTGAGCCCATTAATCGTGAGGGCACCAAGAATACACAAGGACACGAATAAGGGCAGGCTCAGACTGAAGACTGGTGGCCCACCATCCTCAATTCTGTCTGAGGCCTTCAAAGTCATCCGGTACCAGAAGTACAGGGAGGGTGTCGTCCGTGCACATTCAGGATCTGAGGGGACCTGGCTCTGGACATGCCTGCTAGACAGGGTTACCCCTCCCCTCTTTAGCCCCTCCGCCACTACCCCCTCCTCCTTCCCCCTCCCATTTCTTCTTCCTTCCCCTATCTTCCTCTTCTTTATCGCTCCTCACTCCTTTCTCCTTTTCCAAATTCCCTTCCACCTCTCTGTTTTCCCCCTTCTCATCTTTCATTTCCCCCTCACCAAGGCCAGTGGAGTTCTTCAGTAAAGGACATTTCTCCCATGGAACAGGAAACTGGAAGGACTGACCCAAGTAGAAGAGGGTCCAGGCACTGACCACATTCAAGTACAAGCCAGTGATGAAGCACACCTAGGGGCCAGGGAGGAGGTGGCTGGGGAGGAAGAGTGGGGACAGGAAAAAGGAGGGGATTTGACAGAGGACTGGGGAACTGAAGGAACCTGACCCATGGAAGTGAAGTCATGGGACCCATTCCAGGACAAGGGTTGGGGTGGGGAGGGGGTGTAAAGGGTAGGCCTGGGCAGCCCAGGGCTCCTCACCATGAAGCTGGTATACCCTACACCACCAATCCAGGGGCTGATGACCTTCCACACACCAATGGTGCCCTGACGAGTCCTCTGACCAGCTGCCATCTCCAGGAAGAGGAGAGGAACCCCAAGCAACAACAGCAGGAAGATGTAGATGATGAGAAAACTGCCTGTGCAGGGGATTCGAGGAGGAGCTCTTAGAACCATCAGGCTTTTCAGTGCCTGGACTTCTTCATGGGTCCAGGAAAACACATTCCCCACCAGTGACCTCCTCAGGGCCACCAGCATCAGGGATCAACTGTTTTCACATCCCTCACAGTCCCAGGTGCCCAGTTCTTTGGTCCCCAGTTCCTGGAAGACCCAAATACCTAGTGTGCACCCCCACCCCGATCCCAGCTTCTAGCCCCACCATCCTCATGTTCAGATATCCTGCACCTCTACCCCTCTCATGATCCTTGATGTTCAGGCACCTGGCTCCTACCCTGCTCAGAGCACCAAGTCTCTAGCCTCTACAGATTCCAGAGATCTTAAAGTTTGAAGCCCAGACAGGCCTCCGTCCTGCTAGCCCCTTGTGGATCCGTGATTCCTGGTACCCAGACTTACAACCTCCGCTGTGAAGCCACAGGTAGCAAAAATGCCAGAGACTGCCTGGCCTCATGGAGTAGCCCACCTGGGCCAGGATGTACTCAACCTTGCTGGACCAGAATGGACGAGTAAAGAGAACCTCACTCTTTTCCTTCTCTGGCACCTGAACTTTCGCAGGTAAGAGTCTCTGTTTCAGGACTGGGGCAGCTTCTACCCCCGATACAGAGGTTGGCTTGGGTTGGCTGGCCCTGCTCTGAGCCTCACAAGCTTGCGTCTCCCAGGCCTGAGCCCTTGCAGCCCGGGCCTCCAAAGCCTGGGCCTCTGAAACCCAGGCCATCAGAGACCAGGTCCCTATGCCCTTGTCTTCCCAAGTTTGGCTTCCTAGGGAACTCTCAGCAGATGAGGCTTTTGCCAGTGAAGATTCTGAAGCCTGGGCCTCTGTCGTCATTCCAGGCAGACTCTCAGGAGCAGCTCCAACTCTTTCAAGGGAGGGTTTGCCTTTCTGAGTAGACCTTAAGGACACCAAAAACTAGATTTTAGATTTTAGAGTCAAGAAATGACTGAGTTCCAAAACAATCCTCAACACCTCCTTAAAGGAAAACTTGCATTTCTGTCCCTACCACCACTGAAATTCAAAGCACACAAAAAAAATCTCTTACATAGGTTTTATTTCTTAGAAATATTTTAGTGCAAGGGATAAGGGTAGAAATAGCCAAGCTAATAGTTAGGAATCCCACTCAAAGCATTTCTGAAAACTTTCAGATATACTCCGTACAGAGGGAAGTACCATTTACAGTGGGCTTCTGAATCAAAGAAATGAATTTAATACTAAATCTGCCTGGTAAACCAACCTTAGAAAAGCTGTTTTACTTCTCTGAGCTTTCTCACCTGTAAAACACTCAGGTCTCTGTTCAAATATCACCTCACCAGAGATGCCTTCCCTACCAACCTATCTAGAATAGCAGCTACCTACCCACAATTCTTTCCATCCCGCCCACTTTTATTTTTCTTCATAGCATTTCTCACCTCCTGATGAAATTATCTATTGATTGTTAACTAGTTATTATCTAACTGTGCCCCCCCGCCCCACTGCTCTACCCCCAGCAAGTGGACGGTGCTCTACCTCATATCTGGGGCCACTCTCCTCTCTGTTCTCTGTGCTTCCACCACTCTGACCTTTTGTTGGCTCCTCAAATGCTCTACAAGAGAATGGGCAAGGATCATGATGAACAAGAAAAGGAAAAAAAAAAAAAAACAGGATGTGGAAGAGGGGAAGAGAGAGGGAACTGGAGTTTTCTTTCAGAGGGGGAAGGAGCAGCAGAGGCAGCAGGTGCATGCCAAGGCAACACAGGCACATGTGGGTCACAAGGATAAATCAATTGTGAGACACACTGTTTCCAAAGAGTTCTTAGTAGCTCAGGAAATGCTTACATTTCAATGACAGGTTAAAAAAACAAAACTCAGATATAAATTTCTATGTTTAGTTCTACCTCTACTACATTTAAAAATGCAATTAAAAAAAGAATTAAAAAATGCAATGAAAGAAAAGGCTGAAAGAAAATACATTAAGATATAGAAGACAAAAGGATTATAGGTATTTTTATAGCCTTCTCTCTGATTTTAAATTAGTTTAGTAAACTGTCTAAAAAAAAGTGTTACTTCAATAATCCAGAAAAGTATGCATCAATAAGTAAAAATTGGGACTTCCCTGGTGGTCCAGTGGCTAAGGCTCGGCACTCCCAATGCAGGGGGCTCGGGTTCGATCCCTGGTCAGGGAACTAGGTCCCACATGCCGCGACTAAGAGACCCTGTATGCCACAACTAAAGATCCTGCATGCCACAACAAAGATCCTACGTGCTGCAACTAAGACTCAGCACAGCCAAATAAATAAATAAATAAATATTTAAATAAGTAGAAATTAAAAATAAAATGATACTGGACACAGAAGTCAGATTGAAGGAGCTCCCATCAGCCAAATCTGGGACAACTGCAGCATCAAAATAAATAATAATACTAACAGACGAGAACCCACAGAATAAAATAAGAATCTATAAATCCACAGTGATACAAATAAGGAAAAGGAAAATCTCTTCCTTACAGTAAAATGCAAACTAATAAATGTATGGGAATGATGAAATCAGAAAATTATCATTTGCAATGAGAGTAATAATTGACTCAAGCAAGAATCATTAATTGTTGCTCACACAAGAAAGTCTGGGTACTTCCCTGGTGGCGCAGTGGTTAAGAATCTGCTTGCCAATGCAAGGACACGGGTTTGATCCCTGGTCCAGGAAGATCCCACATGCCGCGGAGCAACTAAGCCCATGCACCACAACTACTGAGCCTGCGCTCTAGAGCCAGCGAGCCACAACTACTGAACCCACGTGCCACCACTACTGAAGCCCGTGCGCCTAGAGCCCATGCTCCGCAACAAGAGAAGCCACCACAGTGAGAAGCCCACGCACTGCAAAGAAGAGTAGCCACCACTCGCTGCAACTAGAGAAAGCCCGCGCACAGCAACAAACACCCAACGCAGCCAAAAATAAATAAATAAATTTTTAAAAAAAGAAAGAAAGTCTGATAGGGGCAAATAAGTACTTGTATTAATGTATCTCCCCACAAGATATTCTCCCCCCCAAAAATAGAAAATAGTACTTTTACAGTGTTAAATACTACCTTAACCAAGTAATGAAAGTCAATTGATACCATCTGCTTCCTGATATGAGGCACTGAGAAGAACACAACATCATTTCAGTGGTATTCCTACCAAAAATGTATAACCAGAATCTAATCATGAGGAAATATCACCAACCGAAATTGAGGGAAATTCTATAAAGTAACTGGCCTGTATTCACTAAAAATGTCAAAGTCAGGGAGACAAGAAAAGACAGAAGAATTTTAAGTCCAAAATTACAACTGTAACTCTCAAGTGATGTCAAAATAAGAATACTGGAACTTGAAAAACATCTGGGTTGGACTTCCAGTTTCTGATTCCCATGTAAGGCAGGCCTTGCCACTCCATCCTAACAAGTAAAAACCTGCACAGACTGAAAAAAAAAAACAACTCTTCTTGGATCCCTAAGGGAAGTGAGGACACAGGGCAAATCACTGCCCTCAATATTGAAGAAACAGGCAAATACAAAGATTCACTGAATAATGACTGGAGCAGAGACTCATGAGCAAAAATCACCATAGAACCTGTACCAGGATAGGAAAACCTGACTGTAATTGACGAATTGCTAGAGGTTCATTGTGGACAACTCTGAGAGTTTAAAACTCCAAGGGCCACAGTCATTTGGTGAGGGGCACATTTTTGTGAGTTTAACATCCAGGAGCCCGACCAGGTTCTTACAGAATATCAGAGATAAATTCCCTTGTGCTTCCAGCAGGGGGAGGGAAAAAAAGAAACATTTTGAACTGCTCCAGAGCACTCTGTTCTTAACAAGGCCTGCCCTCAGGAAAAACTAGTTAACCAGAGCCTACTCTGTTGGGGTAATATCAGAGTCTAACCCACCTAGGGCAAGGAAATATCCAACTCCAGCCCACTCTAGTCATCCTGCCCCACCTAAAAGGAGAGGGGAAAAAAACCCTGAGAAACACTTGTAAAGTTCACAGTCCAGAAACACAGGCTCACTAAAAGACTGAGATCTAGTCACAGGATTACAGAACATTTCCCCTCACCCTACACCTTACCATCACATTACTAAAGGCCTATTTACAGCAGTTCCTTTTACCCATTATATCATATTCAGCCTATCAAGAAAAAAATTAAAAGGCATACCAAAAGGCAAAAAAACACAATTTGAAGAGACAGCAAGTGTCAGAACCAGACATGGATGGGATGTTGAAATCATCAGACCAGGGATTTAAAACAACTATGACTGGACTTCCCTGGTGGCACAGTGGTTAAGAATCCGCCTGCCAATGAAGGGGACACGGGTTTGATCCCTGGTCCGAGAAGATCCCACATGCCGTGGAGCAACTAAGCCTGACCACAACTACTAAGCCTGCACTCTAGAGCCTGCGAGCCACAACTACTGAGCCCACGGGCCACAACTACTGAAGCCCGTGCGCCCTAGAGCCCACACGCCGCAACTACTGAGCCCAAGCACTGCAACTACTGAAGTCCGCGTGCCTAGAGCCCGTGCTCTGCAACGAGAAGCCACCACAATGAGAAGCCTGCGCACCACAACAAAGAGTAGCCCCTGCTAGCCACAACTAGAGAAAGCCAGTGCACAGCAACAAAGACCCAACGCAGCCAAAAACAAACAAAAAAACTATGATTAATATGCTAAGGGCTCTCATGGATTAAGTAGACAGCATGCAAGAACAGATGGGCAATGTAAGCAGAAAGATGGAAATCCTAAGAAAGGACCAAAAAGAACTGATAGAGATTAAAAAAAAAAATCCTGTAACAGAAATGAAGAATATCTTTGATGGGTTTATTAGTAGACTGAACATGGCTAAGAAAATAATCTCTGAGCTTGAGAATATCTCAGATAGAAACCTCCAAAACTGAAAAGCAAAGAGAACAAAGACTGAAAATCAGCAGACAGAAAATCAGTAAGGATATAGTCGAACTCAACACCACCACCAATCAACAGGATATAGTTGGCGTCTGCAGATTAGTTCATCTAGTAACAACAGAATACACATTTTTCTCAAGCTCATTCACCACAACAGACCACACTCTGGGCCATAAAACACCTTAACAAATTTCAAAGACAAGAAGTCATACAATGTCTGCTTTCAGTCCACAATCAAATTAAACTAGAACTCAATAACAGAAAGATAACTGGAAAAATCCCCAAATATGTGGAGAGTAAACAATAAATTTCTAAATAACACATGGGTCAAAGAAGAAATCCTAAGAGAAATTTAAAATACTTTGCACTAAATAAAATACAACTTACGAAAATTTGTGGGACCATGCAGCAAAAGCAGTGCTTAGGGGGAAATTTATAGCATTGAGTGCATATACTAAAAAAGAAGAAAGATATAAAACCAATAATCTAAGTTTCCACCTTAGGAAACTAAAAGAAGAATTTAAAAGTTAAATACCAAGTAAACAGAAGATAAGAAATAATAAGAATCAGAGCAGAAATTAAAGACAGGAGACTTCCCTGGTGGCGCAGTGGTTAAGAATCCTCCTGTCAATGCAGGGGACACGGGTTCAAGTCCTGGTCCAGGTAGATCCCACATGCTGCAGAGCAACTAAGCTTGTGCGCCACAACTACTGAAGCCCACGCGCCTAGAGCCTGTGCTCCGTAACAAGAGAAGCCACCGCAATGAGAAGCCCGCACACCACAACGAAGAGTAGCCCCCTCTCACCGCAACTAGAGAAAGCCCGCACACAGCAATGAAGACCCAACGCAGCCAAAAATAAATAAATAAATTTATTAAAAAAAAAAAAAAAAGAAAAATTGAAGACAGAAATCAATAGTGAAAATCAACAAAATCAAAAGCTGGTTCTTTGAAAAGATCAATAAAACTGATAAGCTTTTACCCAGGGTAACTAAGAAAGAAAGAGGACACAAATTACTAATATCAGAAATGAAAGAAGACATAACCACAAATCCAATGGACATTAAAAGGATAATAAAGGGATACTATGAACAATTCTATGCCCATAAATTTGATAACCTAGATGAAATGGAACTATTTCTTGAAAGACACAATCTTCCAAAACAGACAATTTAAATAGGCCTGTCTCTATTAAAGAAATTGAATAAATAATTAATAACCTTCCAAAACAGAGAAAGCACAAAGCTCAGAGGGGTTCACTAATGAATTCTATCAAATATTTAGGGAGGAAATTATACCAGTTTTCTACAATCTCTCAGAGGACAGACACAGAGGAAATAATTCTATGACACCAGCATTACTCAGATACCAAAACCAGACAAAGATATCACAGGAAAAGAAAACTACTGACCAGTATCTCTCATAAACATAGATGCAAAAATCCTCAGACTTCCCTGGCAGTCCAGTGGTTAAGACTCCACGCTTCCAATGCAGGGGGCGCAGGTTCAGTCCCTGGTCAGGAAACTAAGATCCCACACGCCACACAACGCGGCCAAAAAAAAAAAAAAATCCTCAACAAAATATTAGCAAATACAATCCAACAATGTATAAAAAGAATTATACACCATGACTATATGGGACTTATCCCAAGTAAGCAAGGCTGAATGAATGCAACATTGAAAAATCAATTAATGCACCAACAGGCCCCTGAAAAGATGCTCAACATCACAAATTATTAGAGAAATGCAAATCAAAACTACAATGAGGTACCACCTCACACCAGTCAGAATGGCCATCATTAAAATGTCTACAATCCGCCTGCCAATGCAGGAGACGTGGGTTCGAACCCTGGTCCCACATGCCGCAGAGCAACTAAGCCCATGCGCCACAACTACTGAGCCTGCGCTCTACAGCCCGTGAGCCACAACTACTGAGCCCCTGTGCCACAACTACTGAAGCCCGTGCGCCTAGAGTCCGTGCACCACAACGAAGAGTAGCCCCCGCTCACCACAACTAGAGAAAGCCTGCATGCAGCAACGAAGACCCAACGCAGCCAAAAATAAATAAATAAATTAATTAATTAATTAAAAGGTCTACAAATAACAAATGCTGGAGAGGGTGTAGAGAAAAGGGAACCCTCCTACACTGTTGGTGGGAATGTAAATTGGTGCAGCCACTATGGAAAACCGTATGGAGGTTCCTCTAAAAACTAAAAATAGAGTAGCCATATGATCCAGCAATCCCACTCCTGGGCATATATCCAGACAAAACTATAATTCAAAGAGATATATGCACCCCTATGTTCATAGCAGCACTACTTGCAATAGCCAAGACATGGAAGCAACCTAAATGTCCATCGACAGATAAATGGATACAGAAAATGTGATATATATACACAATGGAATATCACTCAGCCATAAAAAAGAATGAAATAATGCCATTTGCAGCAACATGGATGGCCCTAGAGATTATCATACTAAGTGAAGTAAGTCAGAAAGAGAAAGGCAAATACCATATGATATCATTTATATGTGGAATCTAAAATACGACACAAATGAACATATCTATGATACAGAAACAGATAAACAGACATAGAGAACAGACTTGTGGTTGCCAAGGAGGAGAGGGGGTGGAGGAGGGAAGGACTGAGAGTTTGGGATTAGCAGATGCAAACTATTATATACAAGATGGATAAATAGCAGATGCAAACTATTATATACAAGATGTCTTGTATAGCACAGGGAACTATATTCAATACCCTGTGATAAACCATAATGAAAAAGAATATGAAAAGGAATAAATATATGTATAACAGGATCACTTTGCTGTACACCTGAAACTAACACAACATTGTAAATCAACTATACTTCAATAAAATTTTTTTAAAATAAAATAAAATTGTCAGGCAGAACTGCATTAAAATTCACTGGATAGTCTAAATAATGTAACAGATATAACAGAGCAAAGAGTCAGTAAACTTGAAGATGCCCTCATAGAAATCATCCAACTTCTGAAAGAAAAAGGGGGAAAAAGATGGAAGTCACAAAGTCTTAGGGATCTGGGAGGCCAGTCAAAAGGTCTAACAATGGATAAGCCTTAAAGGACAGGAAAGAATGAAAATAAGTCAGAAAAATATATTTGAAGAAATAATGGCAGAAAGCTTCCCAAAGTTGGTGAAAGAGATAGGCTTCTATCTAAAGAAGCTCAAAGAATGCCACACAGGATAAATACAAAGAAAAACATGTCTAACATGAGCACAATCAATCTGCTGGAAATCAAAGATAAAGAGAAAAACCTTGAAAGCAGCCAGAGAAAAAGAACATATTATATACAAGGGAAGAATACTAAATGCTGTGTACTTCTCATCAGAAATTATGGAGGCCAGAAGGGGATGAATAACATCTTCAAAGCATAGAAAGGGGGAAAAAAAGACTGTCAATCAGAATTCTATAATCAACAAAAATATCCTTAAAAAAAAAAATTCAAATAAAGAGAAACTAAGAGAATTCATCACAGCAGACCCACACAACAAAGATGATGAAGGAAGTTCTGAGAATGAGGGTAACAATGAGGGAAACTCAGATCTTCAGGAACAAATAAAGAATGCTGGAAGTGGTATATATGTGGGAAATATAAAAACTATATTTTCCTCTTATTTTCTTTAAAATACACATGGATTTTTAAAACAAAAATTATAAGTTGTATCAGCCATAAAAAAGAATGAAATAATGCCATTTACAACAACATGGATGGACCCAGAGATTGTCATACTGAGTGAAGTAAGTCAGAGAAAGACAAATATCATATGATATCGCTTATATGTGGAATCTAAAAAAAAATGGTACAAATAAACTTACTTACAAAACAGAAATAGAGTCACAGAGGTAGAAAACAAACTTATGGTTTCCCAAGGAGGAAAGAGGGGGGAGGGATAAATTGGGAGCTTCGGATTCACATATACACACTACTATACATAAAATAGATAACTAATAAGAACCCACTGTATAGCACAGGGAACTCTACTCAATACTCTGTAATGACCTATATGGGAAAAGAATCTAAAAAAGAGTGGATATATGTATATGTATAACTGATTCACTTTGCTGTACAGCAGAAACTAACACAACATTGTAAATCAACTACACACTAATAAAAATTAATTAAAAACAAACAAAAAAATTATAAGTTGTAGGTTTTATACTGCATGGTAGATGTAAAACACATTGGAAGTGGTGGGGGGGATGCAAATACTGGACCTATATAGTTGCAAGATTTCTACATTTTATGTGAATTGATAAAATATTAACTCTAAACAGACTATAAAAAGAATATGAATTGTAATCCCTAGAAAACTGTAAATAAATGTTACAAAGAGCTATAGTTATCAAGACAATAGACAAATTAAAATGAATACTAAAAATTATTCAAACTATCTAAAAGAAGATAGAAAGGAGAAACAGAACCCCAAAATGAACAAAAAGAAAAATAATAATAAAATGGGAGACCAAAATCCAACCATATCAATTACAGTAAAGGTTTTTAGTTTAAGCATTCCAATTAAAAGGCAAAAATTGTCAGGATAAATAAAAAAGCAAGACCAATTAGATGCTTCTGAAGAGATGTGCTGTAAGTTCAAAGACATAGATGAAAGTCAATTACTAGAAAAAGATATATCATGCAAATTAAGCATAAAAATGCTATAGTGGACTTATTAGAATAACATAAAATTGTCTTTGAGATAAACAGTATTATGAGATATAAAGAAGGACATTTACTAATAATAAAGGTCAATTCATCATGAAGACAACGTTTACAAATGTGTACAAACATAACAAGTCCCAAAATACATGAAGCAAAAGTTTACAAAAGTCAAAGAAAAAATAAATTAATTCCAAAATCATGGTAGAAGTTAACACCCTTTCAGTAACTGACAGAAAAAAATAAGACCAAAATATCAGTAAAGATAAGGAAGATCCAAAAATGCTATCAGCAGCTTTGACCTAAATGATATTTATAGAACCTCAGAACTGCAGAATACATACACTTTACCAGTGCTAAGCCATAAAACAAGTATCAATAAATTTACAAGGATTGAAATCACAGAGTATGTTCTCTGACTACAACGTTAGTAAATTTAAAATCAGTAACAACATATTTAAGGAAAATTCCAAATACTTGGAAATTAAAGAATATATTACTAAACAATCCATAGGTCAAAGAATAAATCACAAAGAACTACCAAACATTTTAAACTGAAGGATAATAAAACTATAAAATACCAAAATTTGTGGAATGCAGCAAAAGCAATGCTTAGAGAGAATTTTATAGCTTTACACGCTGAAATTAGAAAAGAGGTTTAAAATCAATGTCTTACAAGAAGGTTTCAAGAAAAGAAGTAAATCTAAAATGGAAAAAAGGAAACTATAAATATAAAATCAAAAATCAATGAAATAGAAAACAGACACTAGATGAAAGTAAGAAAGCCAAAACTGGTTGTTTGAAATGATCAACAATAGGACAAAAAGAGATATGCGCATCACCAATATCAGGAATGAAAGAGGATTATTACTACATACCCTATAGACATTAAAAGGATAATAAGAAAATATTATAAGAATTTTATGCCAACAAACTTAACAACTTAGATGAAATGGGGGAATTCCTTAAAAATACAACTTAACAAAATTGATATCAAATGACATGGGAAATCTGTATAGTCCTATGTCTGTTAAATACATTGAATTCCTTATCAAAACCCTTCCCACAAAGAAAATTCCATGCCCAGATGGTTTCAAATAGTGAATTATATAGAATACTGAAAAAAAAAAAAAAACACACCAAGAACAAGTACTTCGAAAACAGAAAAGGAGGAAACACTTCCCAATCCATTTTATAAGGCTACCATTACCCTAATGCCAAAACCTGATAATCATATTAGTAAAAGAGACCATTTAAGACCAATATCTTCATGAACATAGATGAAGACAAAAATCCTCAACAAAAGTTACAAAGCAAATCCTGCAATATATAAAAGAGTAATAACTAATGATCACGTGGAGTTTGCCCCAGAAATGCAAGGTCGATTTAACATATAAAAGTAGCAAGGTAGGAGACTTCCCTGGTGGTCCAGTGGTTAAGACTCTGTGCTCCCAGTGCAGGGGGGCACTGGTTCAATCCCTGGTTGGGGAACTAAGATCCCACATGCCGCAACACGTGGCCAAAAAAAAAAAAAAGTAGCAATGTAATTCAGAAATAAACCATATGGTCCTTTTTTTTTTTTTTTTTTGGACCATGATGCACAGTATATGGGATCTTACTTCCCTGACGAGGGGTGGAACCTGCACCCCCTGCATTGGAAGCACAGAGTCTTAACCACTGGACCACCAGGGAAGTCCCAGCATATCGTTTTTTGATTCTTGAAATAGAATACAAAGACAACCAACCGGGAAAGAAAAGTCCTTTCTGGAATAACTGAATATCCATATGAGGAAAAAAATGAAACTCGAATTCCATTTCACACCATATACAAACATTAATTTGATATGAATCATTGATCTAAATGTAAAATCTAAAACTATAAAGCATTTAAAAGAAAACAAAAGAGAATACCTTTGTGACTTAGGGGTAGGCAAAAATTTCAAACATAGAACATAAAATGCAATAATCTTTAAAAACTAATCATTTAGATTTCACCAAATTAAAAACCTCTGCTCATCAAAAGACTTAAGAAAATCAATAGGCAAGTCAGAGACTAGGAAAATGATCCTGAGATATATAGTTGACAAAGACTTGTATTTAGGGAATATAAAGAACTCCTACAGCTTAATTAAAAGATATACAACAGGGGTATGGGAATAATAGGTACAAACTAATTATGTATACAATAAATAAGCTACAAGGATATACTGTACAACACATGGAATATAGCCAATATTATATAATAACTATAAATGGAGTATAACCTTTAAAACTTGTGAATCACTATGCTGTATACCTGTAACTTATGTAATACATCAACTATACCTCAATTTTAAAAAGATATACAATTAAAAATGGGTAAAGGATTTAAAAAGACACTTCACAAAGACATACAAATGGCCAATATATTAATACATCTGAAAAAAGGTCCTCAACATCATTAGTTATCAGAGAAATGCACATTAAAATCACAGTAATATACTATTAAACCCCACAAATTAAGTATAATTGGTACAAGACTAATGGTGTCCCCCCAGATACTTTGCAGAAATAAACTGAAATCTTTCCTGGAGTAAGACACCTTAATTTTAAGGCCTTAAATTATTCCTACAAACAACTTGTCAAGAACAGGGAGAATCATAGCACATAAGGGAAAAAGGGCACTAGTGAGAACTGACAGAAACAACAGATGGCAGAATCAAATGAAGAAAGACATCAAATAAAGGAATCATTAGACAAAGTCAATAAAATAACTGGTTTCTATTTTTCAAGAAATAAAGGAAAAGTCTGAAAATATCTGAAGGGAACAGGACTCTATAAAAAGTGATTTCACAGATTTAAAAAGAAATGTAGGACACAATAATTGAAATTAAAAGTTTACTGAATGAATTTAACAGTGGATTCGATTCTGCTGAAGATAGTATTTGTGAACCGAAATACTTAGGTCAGAAAAATAACCAAGAACATAGCACAAAGAGATAATGACATGGAAAATACAAAAGGAGGTTAGTAAACACAGAAATCAAAGAAATTTTTGAAAGTCTAACAGATATTTAATTGTTCTTTTCAGAAGGTTAGAACAGAAAATGGTGCAGAAACAATGTCTGAAAAGATTAAGACGATTTTCCAGAACTGGTGAAATAAACCAATCTCAGATTCAAAAAGCCCAACGAAGTCCAACGGAGACCAAAGGAACTCTGTATACAGACATATTATTTTATATAAAACACTTCAAAACACTTATAAGAAGAATACAGACTATTGCAAAGGAGAGACATAAGGGTGACTTCTCAATATCAAAAATGGAAGCCACAAGACAATGGTAGGATATGATCAACATATTGAAAGAAAAAAAGCCTGCTAATCTAGTACCTTAAATCCTAATAAAATATTTTTAAATGAGGGTAAAATAAAAATAGTTTACAAACAGACAAAAACGTTTTGACAATCAGTCACGAACACATCTTCATTAATGGAAATTCTAAAACGTCTTTCAAGCAGAAGGAAAGTAATCCCAGATGGGTGATTTGAGAACCAAGAGAAACAAAAAATACATATGTAGTAAATATGCAAGAAAATACGAATGAAAAAAATAACTATATGAAACAAAATAATAATGTCCTGGGAGGTTAAAAAGTAAAAATAAAAACCATCAGACTAATAAAATATAAGTTGAGAAGAAAGTAAATAGAATTCGAATATTTTAAGTTCTTTGCATCTTCTGGGAGAAGGGGAGACATACTGTAACTTCAATAAATTAAGTGTGCATTTTTTAAGTTCTCAGGTGATCACTAAATAAATACAGAGTGTACAACTTTATAAGAAAGAGAACAATATAATGATTTAAAAAAAATACTGGTCTGTTTACCTACCAAAATTGATAAAATTAAGAAGATTAACACCAAATGCTGGCAAAGATGTGGAGCACCTGGAACTTTCATACACTGTTGCCAGGAGTGTAAATGGTACAACCATTCTGAAAAAGGTCTAGCAGTTTCTTATGAAAATGGGCTTTTTAAATCTTAGTTTCTGGGGCTTCCCTGGTCGCGCAGTGGTTGAGAGTCTGCCTGCCGGTGCAGGGGACACGGGTTCGAGCCCTGGTCTGGGAGGATCCCACATGCCGCGGAGCGACTGGGCCCGTGAGCCACAATTACTGAGCCTGCGCGTCTGGAGCCTGTGCTCCGCAACAAGAGAGGCCGCAATAATGAAAGGCCCGCGCACCGCGATGAAGAGTGGCCCCCGCTTGCCGCAACTAGAGAAAGCCCTAGCACAGAAACGAAGACCCAACACAGCCATAAATAAATAAATAAATAAATAAAAATTGTATAACTTTAAAAAAAAAAAAAAGATTTATTTAAATCTTAGTTTCTTATTAAACTGCTAGACCCAGTAATTCCCCTCCTATGGATTTACCTAAGAAAAATAAAAACATATGCCACAAAAAGACTTTTACAAGAACAGTCATAGCAGTTTTATTCATAATAGCCAAAGCTTAATGAAATAGAAAACAAACAATAAAATCATCAACAAAGCCCAGAAGTTCTTTGAAAGAACTAATAAAGTTGACAATCTTCTAATAAGCTTGATCAAGAAAAAGGAGGACTTCCCTGGTGGCTCAGTGGTTAAGAATCCGCCTGCCAATGCAGGGGACATGGGTTTGAGCCCTAGTCCGGGAAGATCCCACATGCCGTGGAGCAACTAAGCCCATGTGCCACAAATACTGAGCCTGCGCACCCAGAGCTCGTGCTCCGCAACAAGAGAAGCCACTGCAATGAGAAGCCCATGCACCGCAACAAAGAGTAGCCCCCGCTCACTGCAACTAGAGAAAGCCTGCAGGCAGCAAGGAATCCCCAACGCAGCCAAAAATTAATTAATTAATTAATTTCTAAAAAATAAAAGAAAAAGGAGGAAAAGTACAAATAACCAGTACTAGGAATTAAAAAAAGGGGACATTACTATAGATGCTGCAGATATTAAATAAAGAATATTAACATTATTGCACCAGTAATTTCAAAAAATAGGTGAAATACTCAAATACCTTGTAAAAATTAACCAAAGAACTACCCAGGAAAAATAAAGAACCCAGGAAGTCCTATAATCATTAAATAACTTGAAACTGTAACTGAAAATCAAACACACATATGTGTTCGTGCACACACTTACACACACATATATACAAACCTTTCTAATACTAGATGTCATTAATGGCAAATTCTACCAACCTTTAAGAAAGGAATGCTCTCCTAGAAAACAGAAAGAGGAACACTCCCCAACTTATAAGACTAGCTCAACCTTGATACCAAAATTTATCTGAAAACTCAAAAGCCCAAAAATAGCTAAGATACTCCTTAATAAAAACAAAGTGAGAAGACATGCTCTAACAAGTATTAAGCCTTATTATAAATTTGTAGTAAGGCAGTGTGAATTGAGACAGGGACAAACAAATAGGCTAATGGAACAGAATAGAGAGCCTAAAATTAGACTTATCGTTATATTAAGTCTGATACATGATAGATATGCCTTAGCAGACCTGTAAGTAGGGGGTGAACTTCTCAATAAATGGTGCTGGGGCAATTGGGTATCCATACAGCAAAAAAAAGAAACTGACCCCTACCTCAAATAACTGCAAAAATCAATCTCAGATGGACAAAAGAAGTAAATGTGAAAACAATACTATAAAATTCTAGAAAATATAAAAGAATGGAGAATCACTGTCTTATACTACTCCAGGGAACAAAATTACTGCTGATGTGAATGGTGCCCCTTGAAACACAACACCTTGGTATAGGAAAAGATTTCTCATAAAAGACACAATAAGCAATGACCATAAAATTTCAATTTGATACATTTTACTACATTAAAATTAAAAACTTCCTTTTTTGAAAAGACCCCAAAAGGAGAATAGAAAGAAAAACTGTAGAATGGGAGAAGATACCTGCAACCTACATAACAACAAATGACTAATATTCAAAAGATATAAAGAACACCTACGAATTAGGAAGAAAAATACGGACAACCCAATAGGAAAATGGGCAAGAGGCTTGGCAGGCACTTCATAAATATTTTATAATATTTAAATAATCATTAAATAATTCATTTAATTAAATTATCCCAATAACTATTACAAATATGTCATTAATAATCAGTGAAAGGCAATTAGAATTACAATGAAATACAACTGCACACCAACCAGACTGGGAAGAAATGGAAAAGTCTAATAATACCAGGTGTTGATGAGATGTAGAGCAACCAGGAAGTCTCATCCTCAATTAACGTTACTGTATATTGTCATAACTACTTTGGAGAACAACCTAGTATTAGTAGTAAAATCAAATATACACATACCCTATGGCCCAACAACTCCCAATATATTCCCTAGAGAAACTCTTTCACTTGTGCAACAGAATACAGTAATAATAATAACTAACACATTGTGCTTGCTTTGTGTCAGGCACTGTTCTAAATGCTTTACATTTTTAAATTACATTACTCTTCACAATTACCTTAGGAGGTAGGTACTATTATTACCTCCATTTTACAAAAATGAAAAAAATTGAAACACAAAGAAGTTACACAACTTTCTCATCGTTACACCTCCAATGAGTGGTAGTCAGGATTTAACACAGTCTGGTTTCAGAAGCAGCTCTTAACCAACTACATTCTTCTACTTCTCACAAGAATGTTCTCAGCAACATTACTCATAATTGTCATAAAGTTGAAAAACACCAACGCCCATCAATAGTAAAATGCATAAATCATAGACTATTCAAACAAAAGAATACTATGCATATGTGAAGAAAATAAAGGAACTACAGCTACACTCAACAATATAAATTTCACAATGCTGAGCAAAAGAAGCATAGCATAAAATATTCTAGACAGAATGAGTCCATATTTCTAAGTTCAAAACAGAGGCAAAATTAAACTAGTAATTTAGGGATACACATATACATGGCAAAAGTATAAAGAAAGTCAAGGAAATGATCACCACAAAAGTCAGACTTGAAGTTACCTCTAAAAGGGAAGAAGGGGTACTTGATTGTGAAATGATAATGAGAGAAGATCTTTCAGAGTCATGGTAATATTCTACTTCTTGATCTGGCTGGTAGTTACACAGATGTAAGCTTTATAATTATTCATTTAAAACTCTGTTTATACATTCTATGCCCTTTTGTGGATGCATATTTCATGATTTAGAACATTAAAAATAAAATATAAAGAAAAGAAGAAGAAATGGCCAGAGAATTAGGAGAAATGCCAGAAGGAAATGCTGTCACAAAAGCTAAGGATATGAAAAAGAAACAGAGAGCCTCAGATTATCAACACAAAAGCAAGTAAGAGAAACTCCAAAGCGTGTCCATAGTGAATTCTTTCCTTTGGGTTTCAGAATAAACAGAAAAACAATAATCTTACTTCAATTTGTTCAAAAGTTAACCAAGAAGAGGAAGCTGGTGGGATGAACTGGGAGATTGGGGTTGACATATATACACTAATATGTATAAAATAGATAACAAATAAGAACCTGCTGTATAAAAAAATAATAATTAAATTAAATTAAAAAAAGAAGAGTCGGCAGCTTACCTAAGATCACAAATCTTCACTATTACTAGACGGTTTGCCAGCAGCTGAAATGAACCATAACTCAAAATTACAAGGAGTACTTCTGATTCCCATAATGCATGTTAACACTGACCCTGACACCGAGTTCCACTAAACAAAGGAAAACTGTACCCATGAAAAATATATCCACCTTTCTTGAACACATTCAGCAAGTGTATTCTGGTAAATTGGTACATTTACCAGAATTTACAAGTTTTCTGGTAAATTGGTAAATTTGACCTACTGAGAGAACTAAGTTTCAGCAAACAGATTCTGCAAACCGGCCACTGTGACACCTAGAAAGCCCCTTGGTTCCCTGGTAAACCCTTCCTCGCAGCCTGGAGAGGCCCTGATGGTGGCCCAACGTGTGAGGCTCGACACCACCCTTCCCAGCAACTGCTCTCCTAGGCCCATGCCTTCCGGAGAGCGCTCGGGCCTCCCGGAAACGCCCGTTCCTCTCCCTTTACCTCCTCCCCTGGAACTATAAACCCCAAAAATGAAAGGAGGGAGCTGGTGTCCAGCTTCCTCAAGGAGCAGGCAATAACTTCGTCCGTAACAGGCGTGTGAGGAGGCTAGACCCGGTCTCTTGCCGCCTGGGAGCCTGAACCAGCGGGCTTCCCCAATTGGGCAGGGACCGACGGCCGCTTCCCGTGAAGGTCAGGCCTTGGGATTGGCTCAAAGTCAGATTTGGTGAGCGAAGTGGCTGACGCCAATTTCCCAGGTCCTAGGGGAGAAAAAAGGAGGGCCTTCTCGGGCCGTTTGACCGCTCAGCTCCACAGAGCCCGGGGTCTGGGAGGTTCCGTCAGGTGGCCTGTTATCCCTTGGCGAAGTCCAGTGACCCCAGGGGGAGACGCCCAACCTCACACACCCCAAATTTATGAACGTTTCAGGGATCCTGCGGGGGCCAATTCACCCTCACCCTCGAGGCCTGGACTCTTCAGTCTGGTCAGTCAGCCGAAAATAAGGGTGTAGAAGGCTCAACTGAGGAGCCTAGCGACCACCTCAGGCCCCTTCACGCCTCAGGCCTTACCGTGCGACGCTCCTCGCTCTACCTCAGGCACCGACTTTCCCGCGTTCCTCTGCGCATGCGCCGCCGCTCCCCTCGCTCACCTCTGACAGAGGGAACGAATCCGCGGCTCCGCCCTCTCCAACCCCCACCTCCCTCCCTACACGCGCGCACACGTGCACACATGCGCATGCGTCCCTCCTTCCTTCTTTTCCTCTCGTGCAGTTTAGACCACGTGCCCAACCTCCTTCCCTTTCCATCCTCCCGCACTGCTCAGTCCAGGCTCTAAGACGAGTCCGTCGTCTGGAGCATGGGCTTCGCTTCCAGTCCCCCGAGTAATGTGGAGGTGAGGATGAGGTGGGAGGATTGGTCTTCCCATTCGTTTCTTTTTGCCTTCAGATCTTTGACAGTAACATTTAAGTCTCCCCATACTACTAGCCAAACCTTAAGTATGTGTCCAATAAGACAGAGGGGGACCTTGCCTTCAGAGAATTCCGAAATCTGCTGGGCTTGCAGACAAGAATAAAAAACCTAAAGATTTACTCAAAGTTCTTGGTTTCAGGACTGCTTTTATACTCTTAAAAATGAAGGACCCCAATAATTTATGTGGGTTGTATTTATGTGGATTGTGTTTATGTGAGTTATATCTATCAATATTAAAACCGAGAAATTTCTGAAATATGTATTATCATCAAAAACTCATTGTGCAAACAACATTTTTAGTAACTAATTTCCACACCAAAAATAATTTAGTGAGAAGAGTATTTTACATTTTTGCAGGTCTCTTTAATGCCTGGCTTACTAGAAGACAATTGGATTCTCATATCTGCTTCTGCACAGGGTTTGTCAAAATAGCTCATTTGCTGTAGCTTCTGGAAAACATCACTGTATACTCAAGAGAAAGTGAGAGTGAAAAGGCAAATAACATCTTAATAGTATTATGAAAATAATTTTCACCTCATGAACCCCTGAAAGTGTCTCAGGAACCGCCAGTGGTCCCTAGGCCACATTTTGAGAACCACATTTTGAGAACCACCTGTGGTCCCCAGGCGTAGATCATTATGACTGAACAAAAAGATGTAAAGGAAAATGTCTAGGTGCTGTAAGAATACATTACAATCTGGGGAAATTATTCAGTCCTTAACACAGAGACCTAATTTGGAG
Organism: Balaenoptera borealis; assembly: GCF_965194805.1. Classification (NCBI taxonomy): domain Eukaryota; kingdom Metazoa; phylum Chordata; class Mammalia; order Artiodactyla; family Balaenopteridae; genus Balaenoptera; species Balaenoptera borealis. Next base: position 62,108,645 of record NC_138878.1, read on the forward strand.
AGAGTGTTTCTGAGCCCAAGCTCATACTGCCCATCACACAACAGGCCAATAAATCCTTGCTGGGGGAAGGAATAGCAACTTTGTTTGGAAAGCCAGCATACCAAGAAGATGCTGGACTAGTGTCCAAAAGAACAATCTTACCGGAGTTAAAATTCAGGCTTCTTTTATACAGGCTTCTTTTATACCTATGTGACCTGTAGGTCTGGTCACAATGTTCCTATAAGCCTCCAACAAGACAACTTATTTTCTGTTTTCCAATTTTTTATCTTTATATGAATGGAAGAGCGTTATACATTTAAAGGTCAGAGCCTTGAGAATGGGCTATCATGTGTATTTCAGGCTTTGGCAACATTCTTCTACAAAGGTGCAGAGCCAGCATGACTAAGCACAGGCAACAGAGCACAAGGGTTAGAACTAAGGGAATAGATCCAATATGGAGTCAGGCTTGTTCTCTGTTACAAGAGGAGTTCCCTGAGGAAGTAACACTGAAACTGAGACTTGAAGGTTGATTTACTAGGTGAAAAATGGAATATGAACATCTCAGTCCCTGAGGCTATGCAAAGCCCTGGGGCAGGGAAATCTGTGAACTCAAGACACCAGGAAAAATGCCAGTCAGTAAATATTTATTGAATGATATGTGCCCCACACTGCCCTAGACCCTAGGGATACTATATGAAAAAGATTTTACATTCTAGTTGCAAAAGCAGGAAACATGTAAACAAATAAGAATTTCCGAGAATGGGAGTGCTGTTAAGAAAGCAAAACAGAGTGTTATGAGGGGACAAGGCAGAGAGCTGTAGACAGTAGTCAAGTAAGACCTCTCTGAGGAAGTGACATTTGGCAGAGCCTTGAAGGAGATGAGGAAAGGAGCTAGGAACAGCATGAGGAAGAGCATTCCAGGCAGAGAGAACAGCAATGACAAAAGTCTGGAGGCAGAACTATACTTGACAGGTTCTTGAAACAGCAAGGGAGCCAATATGGCTGGATCCCAGTGACTGAGGGAAGGGTGGTAGTAGGTGGAATGAGAGAAGTGGCAGGGGCCAGAGTATTGTATGGAGGCCCTTAGAGGTCATGATAGGAAGTTGGGGTTTTTTCCTGAGTGAGATAAGAAGCTATTAGAGGGTTCTGAGTCAAGAAGTGACTCATGTTTTAACAGGAGGATCCCTTTGGCTTCTGGGCAGAAAATAGGATGTGTGGGCTAAGGGTAGCTTCCGGTGGCTCAAGGCATTCTTTGGCTTGTATCTGCATAACTCCAATCTCCACCTCTGTCTTCTCCTTCTCCTCTAGGAGTGCCTTTCCTCTGGGTGTCTCTTCTAAGAACATTTGTCGTTAGATTTAGGGCCCACTCAAGATAATCCAGGATAATCTCATTTTGAAATCCTTAACTACATCTTCAAAGACCCTTCTTCCAAATAGGGTTAGAAAAAATAGGGTCACATTCACAGGCTCCAGCAGTTCGGACAAGGACATATATTTGGGGGGACTACTACAGTAGGTCTGGGATGAGGACTTACAATATGTTAACAGATTCCCAGCTGACACTGATGCTGCCTGTGTGGGGACCACAACCAGTGATGTAGAGAAGTCAAGTAAGATGGGGACCAAGAATTGACCACATGGGTATCATTGGTGACTTTGACAAAAGTGGTTTTGGTGAACGAGTCAGAATGAAAGCCTTATTCGAGTAGATTCAAGGAAGACTTGGAAGAGAGGATTATAAGCTAATATTTTGGATATGTTGGGTTAAATAAAATATATTATTAAAACTAATTTCATCCTTTTTTTTAATGTTTGTACTGGTGTGATCTGTAATAATCAAAAAACTGGAAACAACCGAGATGTCCATCAATAGTTGAATGCATAAATAAATTGTGGGATATTCAGACAATAAAATACTTGAAAGTGGTGAGGATATAAGAACTATTGCTACTTATTCCATTGATGAATCTCATAAATATAATGTTGAACAAAATTAAGTTAAACACAAAAGAATAAATACTGTATGATTCCATTTATATCATGAAAAACAGGCCAAACCAAAATATAGCAATTATAAGTCAAGAGGAATGGGATAGTGATTTGCAAGGGAGAAAATGGTTTCTGGGTCGATGATGATGTTGATCTTCGTTACATGGGTATTAACATTGTGATAATTCATTGAGCTGTACATTGTGTTTTGTGAACATTATTATATGTGTCATCCTTCACCATAAGAAAGAGGTAAAAAAATAACATTATGCACTCAAAACTACGAAAAGAAAATTTGAAAGCACTGAAGTTTATCACAGATCTGAATTTTGATGCTGGCTAAAATGCAGTGACAGGTATTTACCTGTAGCCGTCAGGATTATTAAAGCTAGTTGCTTTAACACACAACCCTATTTACTAATACTAACAAACAAACTTTATATACTAATAAAATATTATATAGCTTAATGCAATAAATTCTTACTTACATAAAGTCCAAAAGGCTCTCTTCCAAGGAGAAACCAGGGACCTAAGCTCTTTTATCTCTTGGCTCTCCCATCCTTAAGTCCTCCAATAAATTCTCAGCTTACAGACAGCCAATGAATGAATGAAGAGAGACAAGGTAAAAATTGTACAGGACATTTTACGGCCAGGTCCAGAAGTGCCCTACATCACTCTGCACCCACTCCACTGGCCCAAGACCAGTCACATGGCCTCAACTTCACTGCAAGGAGGCTTGGGAAATGTAGTCTTCCTGTGTGCCAAAGAAAGAAGAAACCAAATTGGTGAGCATCTAGCAAACCTCTGCCACCTTCCTTTGGATCTCCAGGTACTCACGTACTCATCTCTGAGGAAGGGAACAGTGGGTAGAAAAGTGGGAGATTGGTGTATTAGTTTCCTGTGACTGCAAGAGCAAATTATCACAAACTTGGTAGGTTAAAACAACAGAATTTTACTCTCACACTATTCTGGAGGCCAAAAATCCAAAGTCAAGGTGTTGACAAGGCTGCACTCCCTCTGGAGGCTCTAGGGGAGAATCAGATAATTGCCTCTTCCAACTTATGATAGCTCCAGGAGTTTTTTGGCTTGTGGCTACATAACTCCAATCTCTACCTCTCTCTTCACCTGGCATTCTCCTTTTCTCTCTGTGTCTTCCTATGTCTCTCTTATAATATAGGACACTTGTCATTAGATTTAGGGCCTGAATAATCAAGGTTGATCTCATTTTGATATCTTTAACTTAACTACATCTGCAAAAAAAGCTTTTCCAAATAGGGTCACATTCCAGGCCATGGACATATCTTTTTTTGGGGGGTGTCACCATTCAACACATAACAATCATTTCAGAGGCAATTATAATTATTTGTGTGGAAAATAATAAGAGCCTGGATTAGGATGGTAGCCATGGAGTTCGACACAAGTGGATGGATTCGAAATGTATTTTAGTAGTGGAGCATAAAGGACTTCATGGTGGTTTAGAAGTGGGCGCTCAGGGGAAGGGGTGGTGAGTCAGTGTCCTAACTGAGATTTGAACATAGGGCTGTGTAACCTAGGTATGAGTTTCAAAAAGTCTCTTTTGGAGCCACGTAGGGAATGGACTGGAGGGGAGAGAATAAGGCCAGGGAAGGGCCTGAGGTCTGGGTCCAGGTGGGAGAACAAAAGTCCTGAGTCAGCCCGAGCCACGAGGACAGAGAGGAGGGGACAGAGTAGAGAATCAGGGGGAAGAAGGGATTGGCTTAGGGACTGATGGGCCATATGGGAAAGAAGGAGAGAGGAAATGAGGACATCACCCAGGGGTTGGTTCACCAAGGAATAAAGAATCTGTGAACTTGAAGACAGATATTTTGACATTATCCAGTCAGAGGAGAAAAAAATAAGAATGGAAAAGAGAGAATTCAGTTTGTTTACATTTTGTTGAGAATTGTTGCATCTATGTTCTAAACTTACACCTCAAGGAACTAGAAAAAGAAGAAATAAGCCCACAGGTAGCAGAAGGAAAGAAATAATAATGATTAGACCAGAAATAAATGAAATTGAGACTAGAAAGAAACAAAATAGATGAATGAAACTAAGAGTTAGGTTTTTTGACAAGATGAGCAAAAATTGAAAAACCTTTAGCTAGACTAAGAAAAAAGATAAACGGCTCAATTAATAAAATTATAAATGAAAGAGGAGACATAACAAATGATACTACAGAAATACAAAGGATCATAAGAGACTACTATGAGCAATTATACACCAACAAATTAGATAATTTAGAAAAAATGAATAAATTACTAGAAACATACAACTTACCAAGACTGAACCATAAAGTAAATCTGAACAGACCAATAATGAGCAAGGAGATTGGGTCAATAATCAAAAATCTCCCAACAAATAAAAGCCCAGGACCAGATAACTTTATGGGTGAATTCTACCAAACATTTAAAGAAGAATCAATTCCAATCATTCTCAGACTCTTCCCAAAAGTTGAGGAGGAAGGAACACTTCCAAACTCATTTTATGAGACCAGCATTACCCTGATATCAAAGCCAGACAAGGACACTGCAAGAAAAGAAAATTATAGGCCAATGTCCTTGATGAACGTAGATGCAAAAATCCTCACTAAAATACTATCAAATTGAATTCAACAGCACATCACAAGGATCATACACCATGATTTAGTGGGATGTATCCCTGGGGTGCAAGCATGGTTCAACACATGGCAGTCAACACATGTGATATGCCACATTAACAGAATGAAGGATAAAAAGCATATGATCATTTCGTTAGATGCAGAAAAGCACTTGACAAAATTCAACATCCTTTCATGATAAAAATTCTCAACAAATTAGGTATAGAAGGAATGTACCTCAACATAATGAAGTCCCTATATGACAAGCTCACAGCTAACATCACACTCAATGGTGAAAAGTTAAAAGCCTTTCCTCTAAGATCAGGAACAATACAAAAATGTCCACTCTCATCATTTCTATTCAACATAGTACTGGAAGTCCTAGCCACAACAATTAGGCAAGAAAAAGAAATAAAACTTATCCAAATCAAAGAGGAAGAAAATTATCTGTTTGCAGACGATGTGATCTTATGTAGAAAACCCTAAAGACACACCAAAAACCTGACTAACAAATGAATTCAGTAAAGTTGCAGGATACAAAATCAACATACAAAAGTCAGCTGTGGACTTCCCTGGTGGCGCAGTGGTTAAGAATCCGCCTGCCAATGCAGGGGACATGGGTTTGATCCCTGGTCCAGGAAGATCCCACATGCCATGGAGCAACTAAGCCCGTGCACCACAACTACTGAGCCTGCACTCTTGAGCCCATGAGACACAACTACTGAGCCTGTATGCCACAACTACTGAAGCCTGCACTCTCTAGGGCCTGTGCTCCACAACAAGAGAAGCCACCACAGTGAGAAGCCCACGCACTGCAACGAAAAGTAGCCCACGCTCGCCACAACTAGCGAAAGCCTGCACGCAGCAACGAAGACCAAATGCAGCCAAAAAAAAAGTCAGCTGCATTTCTATACTCTAACAACAAACTATCTAAAAAAACTTAAGAAAGCAATTCCATTTATAATTGTATCAAAAACAATAAAACACTTAGGAATAAATTTAACCAAGGAGATGAAAGACCTGTACACTGAAAACTATAAGACATTGAGAAAAGAAACATTGGGGAATACACAAATAAATAGAAAGATATCCCATGTTCTTGGATTGAAAGAATTAATATCGTGAAAATGCCCAGAGTACCCGAAGCAGTCTACAGAGTCAATGTAATCCCTATCAAAATTCCAATTTTTCACAGAAATAGGAAAAAACTATCCTAAAATTTGTATGGAACTGTGAAAGACCCTGAATAACCAAAGCACTCCTCAGAAAGAAGAACAAGGTTGGAGACATCATACTTCCTAATTTCAAACTATATTACAAAGTTATAGTGATCAAAGCAATATGGTACTGGTATAAAAACAGGCACATAGACCAGTGAAACATAATAGAGAGTCCAGAAATACACCCATGCATATACAGTCAACTAATTTTTGACAAGCGTGCCAAGAACACACAATGGGAAAAGGACAGTCTCTTCAATAAATGGGAAAACTGTATAAGCACATGCAAAAGAATGAAACTGAACCACTATCGTACACCACTCACAAAAATTAACTTGAAAAGGATTAAAGACTTAAATGTAAAACCTGAAATTGTAAAACTCCTAGAAGAAAAACATAGGGAAACAGCTCCTTGAGTTTTACCACATTGGTCTTGGCAATAGTTCATTGGATAAGACACCAAAAGCACAGGAAACAAAAGCTAAAATAAACAAGTGAGATTACATGAAACAATAGAGCTTCTACATAGCAGAGGAAACAATCAATATATTGAAAGGGCAACCTTTTCAATGAAGAATATGAGAAAATATTTGCAAACCATATACCTGATAAAGGGTTAATATTCAAATTACATAAAGAACTCATATAACTCAACAGCAAAAAAGCAAATAACTCTATTTGAAAATGGGCAAAGGACCTGAACAGACATTTTTTTCCGAAGAAAACATACATGTGGCCAATAGAGGTATGAAAAGGTGTTCAGCATCGCTAATCATGAGGGAAATGCAAATCAAAACCATGAGATTCCACCTCATAACTGTTAGGATGGCTATTATCAAAAAGACAAGAGATAACAAGTGTTGGTGAGGATGTGAAGAAAAAGGAACCATTGTGTACTCTTGTGGGAATGTATAAATTGGTGCAGCCACTATGGAAAACAGTATGGAGGTTCCTCAAAAAATTAAAAATAGAAGCACCGTATGCTCCAGCAATGCCACTCCTGGGTATATATCCAAAGGAAATGAAGTCAGTATCTTGAAGAAATATCTTTTCACTCATGTTCATTACAGCATTATTCACAATAGCCAAGATATGGAAGCAAATGTCCTTCAACAGATGAATAGATCAAGAAAATGTGATACATCCCTAACCCTAACTTTAATATATATATATATATATCACAATGGAATATTATTCAGCCATAAAAAAGAAAATTCTGCCATTTGGGACAACAGGGATGAACCTGCAGTGGGGGGAGGGGGAGGCGGCATTATGCTAGGTGAAAGAAGCCAGAGAAAAAAAATACTGGTACCATTTATATGTAGAATCTTTTTTAAAAAAAAATTTTTAAAGGCCAATTTCATAGAAACAGAAACATTGTAGAATGGTGGTTGCCAGGGGCTGGGGAGTGGGGAAAATGGGGAGACATAGGTCTAAGGGTATAAACATTCAGTTATAAGAGGAATAAGTTCTGATCAGAGGATCTAATGTACAGCATGACAAATATAGTTCATAATACAGTTTTGTGTGCTGGAAAGTTGCTGAGAGTAGATCTTAAGTGTTCTCACCATACACACACTAAGTTTACTATGTGAAGTGATGAATATGTTAATTAGCTTGAGCCTGGCAATCATTCCACTATATACATATATGTATATACGTATGTACATATATACATATAAAATCATCATTCTGTACACTTTAAATATGTACAATTATACTTGTCAGTTATTCCTCGGTAAAGTTGGAGGGAAAAAGAAAGCCCAGAGTCAAAAATCAGAATACTATTAATATGAATTGATTTTTGATGACATTAATAAGAAATAATTACATTTGGAGACTTAAAAAAAAAAAAGTGGATGAGATCGCTCAGAAGAGAGAGAGGGTACTGGGTCTCTAAGAAAGTCTGGTTTTCCAGGGCCTGGGTGGATGTCAAGATGGTAGGAACATCCATGATGTTAAAAATCCGTGAGGCCTTTAGGACTTGACAGAAGTGAGGAACCTGCAGGGCATCAGGGGAGACTTCAAAGGCTGCTGGCTGCACAGCTCGGGCCTAGAGACAATCAGGTACTGCACACCCGGATCTAACAGCCAAGGTCCTGGGCTCAATCCTGACTCCTGTGGGGCCTGCCCCTCTAGGGGCCTCACTGCAGAAGCAGGAAGTACTGCCCGAGGCTCAGCTTCCGCTCTGGGTGTTCTGGTACCTCCAAGTCACCCCCTCGCACTGGGGACCTTCCCACTTGGGACCTGCAGCACTTTCACTTCCCCCAGGTGCCCAGTCCCTGGCCCAGCACATGGGAGGACCTTGGTCTACACTTGTTGCCAAGAACAGGATGCAGACTCCGAGAGAGGGGCAATGACAGGAAGGTGGGGGAAGGGGGTAGATAAACAGAGAAAGAAGGACAGGCACGCAGATAAGGGGCCAGAAACCAGAGAGGGAGAGGATAGAGACCTGGGGGGGAAGGGGACAGAGACCCAGAGGTAAAGAGAGGATAAAGATCCAGAGAGAAAAGAACAGAGACCGAGAGAGAGGAGGACAAGAGACTGGGAGGGCTGGGAAGCAGGGACAGAGATGAATGCAGAGGTGGCAGAGCTTTGCAGGCGGTGAGGTCAGAGTGTCTGTGAGGTCGGCTGCTGTCCAGGGCCAGCCTGGGGTCCTGGTGCCCAGAGTAGGTGGGTGCAAGTAGATCAGGATTCCCTGTGCGTCCCCCAGCCTGAGCCATGGAGACCTGGGAAGAACTGCCTGGTATGTCCTTGGTGCCCACCAATTCCAAGGCCCCTCAGGTACTGGTGTGTGCATCCCAGTGGGGCAGGTGAGGGAGATGGGGACAGAGACACAGAAGAAAGTCACCTCGCATGTAAAGGGAGGGGGTGGGGCTCTGCCCCTGGAACTTCCTCTTTCTCTGAGTTCTTCCTTTCTCTTCTCTCTCGGCCTCTCCCTATCTGTCTCACGGTCTTTCTTTCTGCCTGCGTCTCCCTACTGCCACCACCCCTTCTGTCCTGTCCCTCCCACTGTTCTCTCACACCTCTAGAAGAAGATGTCAGCCCAGGACAGCTGCCTCAGCCTCATCAAGTACCTCCTCTTCGTTTTCAACGTCTTCTTCTTCGTGAGTTGCCTCCCGGCTCCCCAGCCCACGCCCCAGCCCCTGCCGCAGCTGCCCAATCTCAAATCCCCCTTTGCCCACTGGCCGTGCTCTCCTCTCCTCTCCCCAGGTCCTAGGCAGCCTTATTTTCTGCTTCGGCATCTGGATACTCATCGACAAGACCAGCTTCGTGTCCTTTGTGGGTAAGGGAGCTGGGGCAGTCCGGGTGGGCCTTCCTGGAGCAGGCATGAACTGGGCTCCCTTCCAAGGACCTCCTGTGGTCTCCCTCATCCCAGGGAGGCCCATGGTGCCCAACTCCCTGTTCTGATCTCAGGCTCTGCTCCACCACTTGCTACTGCCATAACTCTCCGAGACTCAGCTTCTTCCTCTGGCAAATGAGTTGTGCATACCAGTAATAATAATGGCCATTTCTCAGACACTTCCTAGGTGTCAGATCTTGGGCAGAGGCTCATCAGATTCTCCCATAAATCTTCCCTCTCTTGAGGCTCAGAGAGGGGAAGTCACTTACTGGATGTCACACAGCAAGGAAGTAGAAGAACAGATTAACACTCATAATAATTGTAGGAAAATAACAATGGAGTAATAGTCAAAATCCTAATAGCTCTTAAAAAAAAAAAAAATCCTAATAGCTCATATATAATAAATGTTTGCCCTGTGTAGAGGACCAGACTGAACACATGCCTCCCATGTGTTCCTCAAAACAACTCTAGGAAATAGATAGCATTATTCCCTAGGTCTCAGGGAGGTTTAGATGGCTGATCCAATGTCACAGAACAAGTGATGGGGCTGAAACTATTGGGGGTGGGTAGGAGCTGACGGAGGAAAGAAACACTGAGAACAAGAGGGAAAGACAGAGACCGGGAAGAAAGAGGGACAGAGATCTAGAAAGAAGGGAACAGAGATCCAAAGAGAGAGAGGGACAGAGACCCACAGAGAGAGGTGGAGAGAATCCCAGAAGGAAAGGGATAGAGAGATTCAGGGTGGGACAGGGACAGAGGCCCAGAGAAGAGGATGCCAGGAGCCCAGGAAGACGTCCCCCAGGTTACTGTTCCCCGCTTGGGTGGTGTGTGGGTATGGAATGGGGCTGCCTGGAGCTGTGCACATGGAGCCAAACGTCACTGTTTCTCACCTCCCCCAGGCTTGTCCTTCATGCCCTTGCAGATCTGGTCCAAGGCCCTGGCCATCTCAGGAATCCTCACCATGGGCCTTGCCCTCCTGGGCTGTGTGGGGGCCCTGAAGGAGTTCCGCTGCCTCCTGGGCCTGGTGAGTGCCCCTCCCCCCTCCATCCCTAGGCTCATTCACATCTTGCCCTCAAATAGAGCCCTGGCAGCTCCTTCATCCTGCGGAGGGATTCAGCCTGACCTCTCCACTCTGTCCCTCCCCAGTATTTTGGGACACTGCTGCTCCTGTTTGCCACACAGATCACCCTGGGAATCCTCATCTCCACTCAGAAGGTCCAGGTGAGTTCCCCTTCTCCTCCCCCCAACCCCAGCTAGTGGGCGGTGGAAAGAGATGGAAACAAAGGCAGACAGGGGCTGACATAGACAAAGAGAAATAACAGAGAAGACAGAAAGAAACAGAGACACGGAAAGACAGAGACAGATGCAGAGACTGGCAGAGAGACACAGAGAAGGAGCTAGAGACAGTTAGGGCCAGAGAAAGACTCACCGACACGGACAGAGGAAGAGAGACAGAAATCCAAAGGGAAACAGAAAAAAAAAAACTCTCGGAGAAACAGAAGGCTCCGAGAAAGAGACAGAAACCGAATGAGATCATGGGAGATAGTGGAGAAACGGAAAGACAGACGATAGAAACAGGCAGAGAGAGAGATTCTGAGGGATAGAAACATAGCTAGACATTCAGCGAAAAACCGAGGCCGACCTGAAGATGCTCAGGGACTACCTGAGGCTGAGACAGCCACGGAGTGGCTGGAGTGGGTTGGGGCAGATGGCGGTGGGGAGGCAGGTGGTGGTTCATCCTCACTCTCGGCCTGTCAGCTGGAACGGAAAGTGGAGGACGTCGTGCTGAAGACGATCCAAACCTACCGCGCCCACCCGGAGGAGACGGCTGCGGAGGAGAGTTGGGACTACGTGCAGTTTCAGGTGCGTGAGGCCCCCACCCACCAGGATCCCTCCCTCTAGCTCTGAGACTCTGACGTGGCTCCGCCCACTGCCTGGAAGACACTTGGCCCCGACGCGACCCGAGCCCCCAGCTGTAGGACCCTAATGTAACCCTACTCACCTACGCCACCTCCAGCCGTGGCGACATGGCCCAGTCCCCCAGCTCCCAGCTCCTGCAGTGGCTCCGCCCCCTGCCTCGACAAGACTCCGCCCTCAGCCCCAAGGCCCTAGCGTGACCCCACTCCCTGCCCAGTAGTGACTCTGGTTCCCAAGACACCCGGCCCAAGTGAGGCTCCATTCCCTGGTCACTCACATGACCCCGCCCTCCCATCCATTTGTCCCCTCCCTGAGGCTGAATTGTACTGCCTACCCACTCTTCAGTCCACAGCACGATTCTGCAGCTCCTCCCCCCAGCCCCATGACCCCTACCCCCGTGACTCGTCTCTCCCAACCTCATGTTCCCCTAATGTCTCCTGGCCCAGATCACAGTCCCCCACCCTGCACCCACCACTTAGCCCTCTACTCCCCAGTATGACCTCATACCCATCACCCAGTCCCCTCATCCCCCAAAGCATCTTGCATCCCTCCAGCCCCTGTTCCTCTGACTCTTGTCACTCTTCTAGCTGCGCTGCTGCGGCTGGAACTCTCCTCAGGACTGGTTCCGTATCCCCAGCCTGAGGAGCAACGAATCGAGAGGGCACCGCGTGCCCTGCTCCTGCTACAACTCATCGGCGACCAACGACTCCGCAATCTTCGATAAGATCTCCTTCCCTCAGTTCAGCGGGCTCGGACCACTGGCGCGGCCCCGACACAATGCAGACATTTGCTTGGTCCCCGCGAACAGCTACATCTACCGCGAGGTGGGGAGGACTTGGAGCGCAGGACTTAGGAGGGGTCTGACAGGGTGGAGCTACGAGAAAGGGCGGTACTACAAGAGGGGCAGAGCTCCTGCAAGGGGCGGGGTCTTTTGAAGGGCGGGGCCTAAAGAAAAGGCCTAGGCGAAAGGGCAGGATCTGGAACGCTGATGCCTGGGGAGGGGGAAGGCTTGGACCGGCCGAAGCGGAGAGACTAGAGAACCCTGGTAACTAGGGAAGGGGGGCGGTACCTGAAAGAAGGGTTAGGGCTGGGCGGAGGAGAACAGTGGGCCCGGGCTTGAGGGCGAATCCCAGAAAGAACCCTACCCGTAACCTCTCCCCTATATCCCCAGGGCTGCGCACGGAGCCTCCAGAAGTGGTTGCACAACAACTTCATCTCCATAGTGGGCATTTGTCTCGGCGTGGGTCTACTTGAGGTAATCTGGTCCCGCCCCCACTCGCGATTGGTCTAGGTGGCCCCGCCCCAAATTGCGCGTCCAACCATTCTCTCCGGGAAAAGCTCATGCGTGATAGAGCGTCAGCCAGTCCAGGCCCTCCTGAGGCTCCACCAGGGACGAGGGAGGAGACCTACCCTCTGTGAGCCCTGATTGGTTGCGCGGAGGGAGCAGGCGTTCCCGCCCTTCCTCGCGAGGCTCCCATTGGTCCTCCTTGGCATATCAGCCTCCTGCTATTGGCCGCAATATCCCTCCCCTTTCCCCTCAGGTGAGTGTGGCGGGGCTGCGGGGCTGAGCCTGCTACTACCACGCAGCATGCTCCACCAGGAACGCCAGCCGCAGGTGCCGGATGCCTATTGTTCGAACCCCGGGCCGGGACCGAGCACCGATGGCAGCGGCGGGCGCTATGGTGTGCTGAGCAGCATGGGGCGTAGCGGCAGTCTGTGGGTTGGCTGGGGCATGGCGGGTGCCTGCCCTAACTGGGGGGACAAGGCCCCGCAGGGTAAACTGCCCATGGCTCTGGGGCCCTGGCCGCTTTGGGATCAAGACGAGGAACAACCTGAGACCGGGAGTGCAGGCGCGGAGACGGAGGCCGAGATGGACTTAGAGGCCGAGACGGAGGGCGAGATAGATGAGCCTCCGGAATAAAGGACTTTGGGCTTTCTCCGGATCACGCTGCTGCTGACTCTAGACCTATGCTAGACGCAGCTGGATTCCCCCTACCCCACCCTATTCCTTCCTGCTTCAACTCTGCTCCCACCCCTCCCCGGCCCGCCCGTATCTTTGGTATCCTACCCAATGACCTCTAGCCCTTTTACCCTTAATTCCGCCATATTCTCCAAACTCCCGTCCCTGACTGAGTCTTTCACAACCAGGCCCAGTTCTCCCTCTAGTCCCGCCCATCTCCTACCTACTCTCCTCTCCACACCTCCCATGACGCAGCCCCGCCCAACTCGCGGGCCCTTATTTTCTTCCCCAGGCCCCACCCCCTAGGTTTTTTCCCTGGGGACCCCCGACTCTCCCCGGCACCCCCTCGACCTCTCTGACCGCGTCTCCTTTCTCTATAGCTCAGCTTCATGACGCTCTCCATATTCCTGTGCAGAAACCTGGACCACGTCTACGATCGGCTCGCTCGGTACCGCTAGGCCCCGCCCTTCCCGAAGCCCCGCCCCGACCCCAAGTACCCTGGGCATTTAGTTCCCTGTCGCCTGTAAATATTTGTTTAATCCCTAGTTGGTCCCAGCCATTGAGCCCTCATCCCCCTCGGGGACCCAGATGTCTGCCTGCCCCGCTGTTGTCACCTCTCCCGTGGGACCTGGGGTTTCCGGCCACCAGCTTCCTGCCCCTAAAGACACCTCATTTCTTTGCCTCATCTGTCGGCCTACCACCTCCCACTAGATTATTTTTAGCCCAAACGCCAAATAAATCCCCTGCATTTTGGTAAAATAGCTTTATCCTCTGTCAAAACACAAACCAACACACTTTGGGGGGAGGGGAGGAGAAGGAGGCAACACAGTCTAGCCCCACGGCTCATTTAGAAGAGGACATGAGATTTAAAAGCCTCACCCCACTGCTTGCCCAGCTGAGAAAAAGTCACGACCCTAACACCCACTTATAAATATCTCTTGTTATATTAAAAAAAAAAAAAAAAAAAATTTCCAGGGCCCACCTGGCTCTACTCCTGCACAGAAAGGGTTAACCTTCAAAATTCAATATCAGGGTCCCGGGATGGGGCTGGTAAGGAGAGGCAGACTGGGAAGAAGGGGGGTGCTGAAAAACAGAGGGACAAGCCAATGTGTAACTGGGGCCCTCCAAAACACCCAAAACAGAGAAGGGGGAGGATGCCTGTCAGAGACAGAAACCAGTGCTGTCCCAGGGGTTGTCTCACTCCTGTCCCCAGTGTCAAATGCTCTGGAGTGATCTGTCCTTTCAGACACCCCTGTGAGGTCCCAATATCAGGATCCATCCTTTCCTCTCAGTCCCAGCCCATTCAACTCACCACGGAGCTTTTAAGGTCCTAAGAGGAAGCAGCCCACCCCCCACCCCCCAAGTAAGAAGCGTGAGGAAAGCTGGAGGTCCTTCCTGGGAGGAGAGTATTCCGGGAGTGAGCCACTTCTGGGGCCCCCCCTTCAGTCCCTGACCAGGCGGTAAATGTGGTGCTGGGCCCCCCGCTCACTGGTGGAGACCTCGAAGACATAGGCGGTGCAGAGCAGCAGTTCCTGGGTGTCTCTGTTTGTCACCACCTGCCAAGGAGGCCAGGAGAAGGGGTTTATGCTTGGAAGGGAGGGCAGGGAACACTGTGCCCTCCCCGAGGAATCATGGGATACCCAAGAAAGGGATCCCCACCATGTCATGTTCCCCCAGGTAGATGGGATGCCAACATGCCAGGTTCTAGGTCTCAGGGTCAGTAGGGAGGGGCCTCACATCAGATGCTATATCACATTACAGGGTCAAGGGGGTCCCCACCACATCATACTTCCCAAAGTTAAAGGAGATTCTACCATATCAAGTTCCCTGGGCTAAGGTTAGGTTCCCTGTGAAGGGGGTCCCCTAGGCTGAAGATCCACTGTGGGGTGTCCTCCAGGTCAATTTCCCTTTTATGAGAATGCTGTGGAATCCCCACCATTAACAGTTCCCTGGGTAAACGGGTCCCCTAAGCTAAGGGTCAAGTGTGAGGTCCCCACTGTGTCAGTTTCCCAGGTAAAGGGTCCCTAGGCTGAGGGTCTGTTGCAGGCACTCCCCTCCACATCAGGGTCCCTGCTCAGGCCCAGCACCAGCACATCACCTGGAGGATGGTGAAGTTCTCCAGGACACTGTTCATCATATAGCGCTCGGGCAGCTGCCGCAGCTTGTGCAGAAAATTCACCAGGTACTCACACATGGGTGAGCGCAGCAGGCGGTACACAAACCTCCCGTCCTCCAGCTGGGCACGCTCCGTCTGAACCAGGGGACAGGGAGTGGAGAGGACAGTGACTCAGAGACACAGGGGTCACCCCAGGAATTGAACACCACTCCATGCCACCTCTCAGATGCCACACCCACTCCCCACTGCCATCTTCCCTCCATTGCCCCATCCACAGTGACCAAAGATGGGACCCTGAACCCTTGGGTACCCAGCTCAGGATCACTGAGCCTGGAACTAGGGACCCCTCCAGCCCCTCAAAGCTGTTCTCTGAACCCTCAAAACCCTCCAGGCCCTCAGATACCCTCAAACCCTCCGAAGACCCTCCATGAGATCTCCAAAGTCTATTTGACCTCTGTACTTGAGAACCCCCTCAAGCCCTCCGCAACCGCTAAGTGTGACCCTTGAACCTCCTTGCCCTGCGGACTCCTCCAAATCCACAAGAACCTTTTGAATCTTAGTGACTGTAAATCTCTGTACCACACAGTATCTTTAAACCCTCAAAGTGACCCCTACACATCACTTTGGAACTCCGGATTAGCTCTAAGCCCGTGCATTAAAGAGGTTAGGACACCCCCCACCCACCATGCAGACCCCCAAAGGCCTGAGCTGTCGTGGCTCCCAGTCCATTTAGTCTGCACCCCCAAAGTGGCAGGTGGCTGGGCGCTCACCCGCCCAGAGCTCCACCCCTCCAGCCTCACCTCCACCTTCTCCACCACCTGCTTGCCAAAGGAGCAGACCTTGGAGGAACAGGTGAGGGTCATGTGCTCCAGGCTCTCGTACTGGCTGCTCACTCCATAGAAGCCACCACTGCTACCGCCGGCCCCCACCTCCTCGCCACTTGGGCCCCAGTTCAGGTCCGCCTGGGGATGGGGAGGCACAGGTAAGTTGGAGGGGGTGTCCCTTATAAACAGTGGGGACTCTTCTAAAGTGGGAACTCTGCTCCATGGCCTGGTGTCACTCATTGCCCTGCAGTTGCCCATCTCTCTTCCTCAACATTTAAAGTCCCCACCTCTCCATGGGCCAGGTTCTGGAGAAGACCCACCGTTCCTTCCATCAGTGTTAAAGATGTCTGGGTCCCCCTCTCTCCTCAGTAACTTCCCCACCAAAGAGGCCCTGGAATTCAACTTTTTCTCCTGAAACCCCCAACTCAGGAGTTCAGCCCCTTCCAAGGGCCTGGTTACTAAGGAGGCAGCTATTCCCTAGCAACCAGAGGCTCTCCCTCAGGGCCCTTCCTGACCTTGGTTGCTAAGACAAGTGGCTATTCCCTAGCAACGGGGCATGGTGAGGTCTGGGGAAGCCTGACTCCTCTCTAGAAAACTCTCCCAGGCCCTTTCAGCCAATTCTCACATGTCAGATCCCTTCATGACCCCAGTGGCCAATTGGCAGACAGTCCATTAGGCCAAGTGGAGCCTAATGAAGCCTAAGACCCCATCACACCTTTGGTCTGAGCCCCTTGGTCACCTTCCTGGGAGGCACATCTCTTCCTTTTCCTAACTGTAGTTGCTAACTTGGTCAGGTCATTCTCCAGGGTGGTTTAGTCCTCTCCCCAGAGGCCTGACTCCATCCATCACCCTGGCAACAGGGCCTTGTGAAGCCAAAGAAAACAGAAGGTCTTCCCGGCCACTCCCCTGCAGCCCTTCACATACTGGGCTTCTGAAGGGTTGCTCTCCAGACCTGGGACCTTGTGAGGCCTGTCTTAAGCCCTAGCAATGCCTAAAACTTCAGCAGCACATCCTCAGAGCCGTCTCAGGCCTCCACATCACATACCAGAGTGCTTCATAACCATGGAAGCTACGGGCTTTCCTTCTCAGAGACTACGTAGATCCCTCCACAGCCCTGGTTACCACAAGAGTTAGCACGACCTAAACATTCCCAATATTGATTGAACCCCTATAGCATCAGTCATTGTACTGGACACCACACCAAATAAGCCTAAGAAACCCTCTTATTCACAATTACATACCTGGCTTAGGGCTTATATACATTAAGTGCTCAATAAATGACTGCTAAATAAATACAGGACTTTACAAAGCCACTCCCCATCTCCTTCAGTCGCTTCCTCAAGGCCAGACATTCTTAGCAACAGGGTCTGGTGAAACCCAGTAAAGCCTCGTCCCCTCTTTAGAGACCAAACACTCCAGGATTCATTTGCTAAGGGGAAGGAGCCATTCCTTAGCAACAAGGTTTGGTGTGGTCAGGTGGGATATAGGGAAGTCTGAAATGTCACAAGCAAATCCCCAGGGCCATATCAGTCGCGTGACTGGGTGTGGCAAAGTCTAGTGGGACCTGGGGAGGCTGGAGGTCTCTACACCTGCACTGGTCCCATCCAGAACTCCTTGGTGTTCCTTGCTGCTGAGGGGGCTGACACTCTGAGCCATGAGGACTGGTAAGGCCCAGGCTGACCTGGTAAGTCCTGAGACTCTCCATTAGAGCCAGTGGCCTTAGCTAGTAGGCCACATGATTTGTGAGCACTTTTGTTTTTGGTGGTGGAACTCACCCAGAACTTGACCAGGAAGAAGGCGTGGGGGGGCCCACGATCATACAGCTCCCGCAGACCACCCTTTTTCTCAGGGAATTTGTCATAGATCTGCCGGACGTCCACACTCTCGAGGGGGGGCGCTCCGGGGCTGGGGCAGTGCTGGCTGATGTGTACAAACAGGTGCCTCTGGTACTGAGGAGGGACAGCCATGGGTGAGGAGTGGGAGATGGGCTGGACCCCCAGCCCTCACTGCCCAAGCCCATCCCACACCCCGTCACCATCGCCACAGCTCCTGCTTGCTGTTCCACTGGGCCCAGCTCTCAGGCACTGTCCCTACTCCCTGCTGCCCCTTTACTCCCGCAGTATCTCAGTCCCCAAGCCCTGTCCTTACTGTCCAATTCTCTGCCCTGTCCCCTGCTCTCCATCCCCACAGCCCTGTCCTCTCCCACCCTCACCCCAGCCTTCTCCCTGGCCTCCCAGCCTCCAATCTCCTCTTCAGTTCTTCACTCACATGGCTACAGAGCTAACCCTGGCCCTCCCCTGCTCATAATCCTCCCATGGCTCCCCAGTACCCCTCGGACAAAGCCCACACCCCCTCAGCCTGGCCCTGTATTGAACAGGTGTTCATGGATGGATGGATGGATGGGTGGAAATCCACAGAGCCCACATCAGGACTTCCTATCTGTTCTTATTCTTATCACTTCTGTCCATACCCCGAAAATATTCCCCTTCTTCTCTTCCAATACAAATCCTCCTTCTGTCTTTCCAGGCCCAAGTCCATCCAAATCTGCCTCTTCCTGAAGGCCTCCCTTGATTGCAGTCAGATGGCATCTCTATACCCTACCTTTTCTGTGGTTCCCCATTACCCTCTAAACAAAGTCTGGGTCCCTCACTCAGCTTGGCAATGCCAGCTCCTCCAGAACCAGCACCTACCCACCTATCTGCAGCCTCACCAGCTCCCACCATATTCAATGATTTGTTTCCCTGAAAACTTCATGCTGTTTCTCTCTGTGTGTCTGAAACATCCAGTTCTGCACATGGCAAATTCGTCTCAGGGAAGTCTTCACTCACTCCCCAGGTATAATTACTCCTCTGTACACCCATAGAAATATGAGCTTCCCCTATCCCAGCACATACTTGCTATTCAACAGACATCGGTCGAGAGACCTACTGTGTGCAGGCACTATTCTGGGTCCCAGGGCTACAAGGGCAAAGTCCCTTACCTCATGGAGCTACTGGCAGGGACAGAAATTTTTTTAAATCATTCCATGGATAATATAACCTTCAGAGAGTGACATATGCTATGAAAAAATAAAGCATAGTAATGTGGGCAAGACTGTCATTTTCCATAAAGTGACTTGGGAAAGCCAGTCTGAGAAGACAATCAAGCAAAGGCCTGAATGAATGGAGGGAGAGAATGGGGATATCTGGGGAAAGGACATCCAGATGCAAAGGCCCTGAACCAAGAGTGGGCCTGGCATGTTTGAGAAAGGGCATGGCGGTCAGTGTGGCAGAGCAGAGTAAACAAGGGTGAGAGGGCAGGAGGTAAGATCAGAACAGGAATGAGGGTCAGATCAACCAGAGCTTTGTAGGCAACTGAAAGGACTTTAGCTTTTGTTCCAAGTGAGATGGGAGGGTTTTAATCTCATCTTACTTGGGTTTTACCAGGACCACGATATACAGCAACTGGCGTTTAGGTCACTATGGCAGAGACTGCTGTGTTCACAAATCCCAGTTTCTTTTCACACAGCTAAACTACATTTCCCAGGCTCCTTTGCAGTTAGGTGTGACCACGTGACTAAGTTCTGGCCAGTGGGATGTGAGCAGACCTGATAGTTGCCACTTCCAAGCCAGATTCATAAAACCTGCATAAGTCTTGACTCTCTGCCTTCCACCATCTGCCAGCCAGATGCAGAGCATCCAGCAGCATCTTCTGAAGCCCTAGAAAATGGCAGAGCCGCAAAATGGAAGAAGCCTGGATTCCCCAAATCACTGCGTGGAAGGCTCCTACCGACCAGCCACACTGACATGTTAATGAGTGAGAAACTTCTATGTTGTTCAGTCCCTGAGGGTTGGGAGTTATTTCTTCTAACAGTCAGTCCACTCTGACTAATATGGCATCTGTCTCCATCCTAGGCCAGGAAAGCTGGCACCTAGAAACAGATTTTCTTCTCCAGGCTCCCAGTATCCACCCCAAAGCCTGGCACACAGTAGGCACTCAAAAATGTCTACTGAATGAATGAACGATGTCCTGGATGATTTCTCTGGCCTTTCCAATCCATGACCCCATGACCTTCCACTTCCTTTATTCCCGTAGTTCTCAAAGTGTGGTCCCTGGACCAGCAGCATCAACATCACCTGCGAGCTTGTTAGAAACGCAAATTCTCAGATCCTACACCAGACCAACTGAATCAGAAATTCCAAGGGTGGGCCTAGCAATCTGTGTTTTAACAAGCTCTCCATGTTATTCTGATACATGCTAAAATTTGAGAACCCCTGCTTTATGCTTTCCCTTCCTATAACCCCCTTCATTCCAAAACCCCCCAGTGACTATCCCAAAATTTCACTCACAGAGTCAGCTGCATCCGGAGGTTCCACAAAGGCCGAGAACTCCACCAGCTGCAACCGAGCAGTGCCCAGAGCCCGAGCCTGCCAGGCTGGGGGTGATGGGGCAGGTGGGGGCAAAGCAGGAGGTGAGAGGGCTTGGGGGGGCTCGTACCCTAGAGAGAGAAGAACAAACAATAATAATTGCTAACATTTATTGAATATATCAAGCACTGTTCTCTCTTGCCTGCCTCCACTTAGAAGCTGAAAAAGCTAAATACTCACTTTCCCAGCCTCCCTTGCAGCTAGAGGTGGCCATGTGACACAGTCCTGGCCAATGAGACGTTAGGGGAAATCTGCTGGGGGGCTTCTGGGAAGGAGTTTCTTCCTGAATGAAAAAGACAGAACTTTGGGAGGAGAAAGCTTTTGGCTCTGGCCAAGTCCTGCTTGGGATGTGATGCCTGGAGTCACAACAGCTATCTTGGGATAATAAAACAGAGGCCAAGAGACCTATAGAGATGCCAGTCCTGATATTGCTGAGCTGCTGAACCAGCACAGGAGCAGCCCACCTCCAGACTTTTTGTTATGTGGAATCATTAAAGCCTTTACTATTTAAGGCACTGTTAATTTGGATATTCTGTAACTTGCAGCCAAAAGCATTCCCAAATTGATGAATCCGTGGAAGCTGAGAGCTCTCTTTCACCAATGTGAGTTCTTAGGACCACATCAGCATGGACTTCTGGAAGCCATCTTTGCTACCAGGTGGGCAGAGCCTGCCTGGGAACGAAGCCACCACAGAGGAAAGCAGACCCAAGCAAGTCCTGATGCTACCATTTGAGCCCCTGGATCCAGCCATGCCTGAAGCCATAACTCCTGAAATATCAGTTACCTGAACCAATAAATTCCCCCTTTTTTTTTTTTTTGGTCATCTAGCTTGATTTGGGTTTCTGTCACGTGCAGCTAAAGAATCTTGATTAATATATCAATGTCCCTGATGTCCTTTAGGTTAGCAAGTGACAGACCATAAACCCAGTAGATCTGGCTACAGAGGCCAGGCTCTTAACCACTATAAATTCTGTGACTCATCTTCCCATACCCCCACAGGCCCTGCCTGAGAGCTGGATCTCAGTAAGAATGTATCCCCTGATCAATGGAAGGTTGAAGGAAAGGCAGTCAGGGCTGAGAAGAGAGAGGGGAAAACAAGAGAGGGTGGAGAACAGGCTCTTACCTGGGAGGTCAGTAGATGGAGGAGTCAGTGACAAGGAGAACGGTGTCTGCGAGAATGGCTTCACACTAAAGGAGAAAGGAAACTGGGGGTCAGTAAGAAGGAAAGATGCTAATCATACCAGCTAACATTTATTGAGGGGCCATGACAAGCCAGACCCTGTGCAAGCACATTATGGGCACCATTTCACTGAAGCCTCACAGCCTATATGAGGTAGGTGTGATTACTGCTCTTCTCATTTTGCATAGGAGGAAACGGAGACAAACGGGTCAACTGACCCGCCCAAAGTCACACAGCTGGCATGGTGGAGCCTGGGCTCAAACCCAGATCAGTCCCAACCACAAAGCCTGTGGTCTTGAGGATATTTTGGTGCCTCTCACAAAATGGCAAAAAGAGAACACAAATGGGGTCTCAAGAGGTGGGGAGAAAACAGAACAAATAGGAAACTTGGAGAAAGAGGAGGCTGAAGGCTCAAGAGGGTAGGGAGAAAATGACCAGAGGGACATCAGGCAAAAGTTCAGCGTGGAGGTGAAGCACAACAGAATCTAAAGCAGTGTTGTCCAATTCCGAACAGCCAAACACAGAAGCAACCTAAGCATCCATCAACAGATGAACGGATAAAGAAGGTGTGGTACATGTGCACAGTGAATACAACTCAGCCATAAAAAAGAATGAAATAATGCCATTTGCAGCGACATGGATGGACCTAGAGATGATCATACTAAATGAAGTCAGAAAGAGAAAGACAAATACCGTATGTTGTCACTTATATGTGGAATCTAAAATATGACACAAATGAACATGTCTACAAAACAGAAACAGACTCACAGACATAGAGAACAGACTTGTGGTTGCCAAGGGGAGAGGTGGGGGAGGGATGGACTGGGAGTTTGGGATTAGCAGATGCAAACTATTACATATAGGATGGATAAACAAGGTCCTACTGTATAGCTCAGCTAACTACATTCAATATACTGTGATAAACCATGATGGAAAGAATATGAAAAAGAATGTATTTATATATAACTGAATCACTTTGCTGTACAGCAGAAATTAACACATTGTCAATCAACTATACTTCAATAAAATAAATGTTTAAAAAATAAAATAAAATAAAGCAGGGCTGTCCAATAGAATTTTCTGCGATGATGGAAATGTTCTGTATCTGTGCCATCCGATACAGTAGCCACTGGCCACATGTGGCTACTGAGCACACGACCTGTGACTACTGAGTATGAATGTGGCTAGGGTATTTGAGGAACTGAATTCTTTTTTTTGGCCACGCTGAGCGGCTTGCGGGATCTTCCCAACCAGGGGTTGAACCCGGTCCACAGCAGTGAAAGCGCCGGGTCCCAACCACTCTACCGCCAGGGAATTCCCAAGGAAGTGAATTCTTATTTAATTTTAATTAACTTAAATTTCAATAACCACATGCGGCTAGTGACTGTGGTATCCGACAACAAGGCTCTAGAAGCCAATAACCTCTGGGTAGCCCAGGAGATAGTGGTGAGGAGACTGAGATGTCAGAGGGCAGGCAGAGGCCAAGTGTCAAAAGATCAGGATAAGAAAGACACAAACTCCATGGACATTTAGACCTGAACCCGCAGAAACCATAACCTAGTACTTGCCATCCCAGTTCTGAAATCTAAACCCCTTTTAGATTCTGAAATCTAAAGGGCCTCTGGGGCCCTTTCTATCTTCTACCCTCTTACCCATGAGGTCCACTGCTCAAATGCCACCTCCTCAGAGAGGCTTCTCATGACCCCTGTCTAAATAGAGGATATATACCCTGCTTTATTTCCCACATTTATTCTTTTCTTATTAATGCTTATTTATTTATCTATATGTTTATTGTCTGTCTCCTCCCCTCTCCAAGTATATAAGCTCCACGAAAGCAGGAATTCTAATTTGTTCAATGCTGGGTCCCCAATACAAAAAGAGTACCAGGCACTTAGTAGGTGCTCAATAAACATCTGACTGACCAGCCAATGGCTTAATACTTCTCTCGGTTTCTGGAACTCCCCAAACTTTCACACCTCAGGACCTTGGCACATGCTGTTTTCTCTACCTAAAATATTCCCAACCCCGTTATGTACCCTGCTAAGTCCTACTTGGCCTTCAATGTTACCTCCTCAGAAAAACCCCCAGAACTCGCTCCGTCACCCAAGAACCTGTTTTGATTCTCCACACCACGGCACACACTTCAATTCTGTGTTTATTTAGGTGATGATTTAATTAACATTCGTCGCCCCCACTTGACTATCAGCTCCATAAAAAGTGGGACTCCGATGCCCAGTGCGATGTTTGCTGAACCACCCCTCCTTCCAGCCCAACCCTCTCCCCTGCAAACCTGTAGTTCCTTCAGCCCCCAGGGACTTGTTCTGACCCTTTCCTGTGTCCCCATCCAGCAGCACCTCCCCAGCAAACTTTTTTCTCTCCCAGCCTGGATCCACTGCCACCTCCATGGGCTGAAAACTCCATTTCCCATGAGCCTCTGGGGCCCTTTCTATCTTCTAGGCTTAAAACATATCCTGTCACCCTCAGGGCTCTCTCAGAGCTGAAAAGGGGCCCATTTTCTTCCTTCCGACTCTGAGAGAAGATAAAGAGCCCTGCTCTACCCTCAGGCCCAAGAACCACCTTTATGGGTTAAGAACAAGCCTTTCCCATGAGCCTCTGGAGCCCAGACAGACAATCTCACTGGGAGGTCATTATCTCCATGGGCATCCTATAGGCCCCTCACATTCATCAAATCAATCCCATGCTGAGCTTATTTCCTCCTCAAACCCACTCCTCCCCCAGGTTGCACATTTCTGGATGGTCCCACCAACCCCAGTCACCAGCCAGACCCCAAGCACTCTCCTTGCCTCGTCCCTCCTTCTCAGTCCATCAGGTCCCAGCCCCATCCCTCCTTCTCCTCTCTTCCCCATCCCCTCCTCACTATCCCAGTTCAGACCTAGTCCTCTTCTCCGGACCACTGCCCCAGCCTCCTCCCTGGGATTCAAATGCAGATAGCCTGACTCCAGAATCTATGCTCACAAGAGGGTTGGGAGCTGGAAGATGGGGTGAGAAAGGGCTGGAGGTCGGTGGAGGGGGAGCAGGTGCTGAGCCAGAATAGCAAGTACTTACTCTGGAACATTCCAGGGGGGCCCAGAACCCCCCGACCAAAACTGGAAAAGCTCTGGGGCCTGAAGAGACAAAGAAGGGGGCTCGATCAATTTCCTGTTGAAATTCAACCCCACCCCTCCAGCCCTGAACCCCACAATCCCCAACCCAGGCCACCTGAGGACCGGCGGGACCAAGTTTGGCCTGCAGGGAAGGTGCTGAGATGAGCTGGGCTGAGGACATGGTGGCCATTGTCTGGAAAGCCTTGTCCTTGGAAACCTGGTCCTGGAGGAGAAGTTGGAGGTCCATGTTAGCGGGAAGTCCCAGTCGATACAGGAAGGGTGGGACAATGACATGGCAGGGCAAGCCCGCGGAGATGCAGAGTTGGGGAGCCAAGGCAAAGGGTTGGGTGAGGGTCCAAATCCCTCTCACTACAGCCCCCTGCCCCTCCTGGCCTCCTCAGGAATGTCTGGGAAAGGGAGAGGGTGGGAGGATGGGCAAGGGGACTTACCACATTCAGGGCCTGCCCATGGGGGTGGGGGAGGGTGCCAAAGGAAGAAAGAAAACATGACTTAGGAAATGAGGCCTGGACTGCCCCACTCCACCTTCCTGCCCTCCCAACCCCTACAGCCCAGCCACCCTGAGCTGAGCGATGGGAGGAAAGGGGAGCAAGGGATGAATATAGAACAGAAAGTAGAGAAAGCCAGGCCTAGACGAGGAAAGGGGTTCCCATGCCCAGAATAAAAGCAATGAGGGTTTCTAGGTTCAGAAAGAGCCGGAAGTGGAGGTTTCTGAATACACAGGCAACAGGAAATGAGACTTTTAGACCCAGAGAGAAGAGACGGTGAAGGTTTCCCAGCCCAGACAGGACAGAGGGGGACAGTGAGGTCCAGAAAAGACCAAAGACTGGGAGTGAAGGTTCTCAGACTTAAAGAAAAAGGATGGGGAGGCTTCTGGGCACAAAAAGAACAGGAAGTAGTGGTCCCCAAGTCCTAAGGAAGAGGCAGAAAAGACCCCATATTCAGAGGAGTAGAAAATGAAGGTCTCAGGCCAAGAGGGAACAGGATATCCAGAGGATGCAAAAAAGAAAAGGGATATGAACATCTCCAAAAGGAAATGAAGATTTCTGGGCACAGAAAATGCAGGCAGGCAACATGGAAAGATGAACCAGAAGGAGACAAAGAGGAGATCCTCACAGCATAAGAGGGAGAAGGCAGTGAGGGGAGGGGAGGGAAGGGGAGGGGAGGGGAGGGAAGGGGAGGGGAGGGGGGAGGAGAGGAGAGGGAGGGTGAAGACCCCAGTAGTCAGAGGACAGGCCCGACGCCCCATCCTTCTTGCCTGTCCTAAGCTAAATCTCGGTCCCCCTCTCTCTATGACACTCTTCTTACCCAGGGTCTCTATTCACCCCCTTGCTGGGCCACTAACCCCCACCTTGGGTCTCTGTTCCCCCCATCTGTCTACCTCTCTGTGTGACTCTGTCCCCATCTCTGGGTCTCTGTCCCCCACCCTGGGTCTCTCCCTCTTTCTTTGGACCTCTGTTGCCCCTCTCTCTCTGGGTCTCTATACCCTCCACCCAGGTCTCTGTCCCCCTCTCTCTGGGTCCCTGTCCTCCTCTCTCTGGGTCTCTATCCCCCCTCTCAAGGTCTCTGCCTCCCTCTCAGGGTGTCTGCCACGGTCCTTTGACCTCTACCTTGAGCTTGGACTGGATTTCCCTCGATTTCCTTCGGGCCAAAACCTGGATATGACTAGAGACCTGAAGGGAGTGACAAAGAAGCAGATTCAGGCCACAGCCACTCACCCCTTGCGTCCCGTACCCCTTCCCTCCCTCCAGGTGCCCCATGGAGCTGCTGAAACACAAAAGATGACAAATACATAGAAAGTGCCAGCTGTCTTGGAGTGTAAGAACACAGATGCGTCCATAAAGGCTATTCTTTTCTCACTAACACTACTGATCATCCCCACACCCAGCAAATCCGGGTCTTATTTCTCTTCCCCATCCTTTTCTCTTTGGCTCTTCTGGTCTGTCTTACCCTCTAGTTCTCATGCAACTGCTAAGAGAACTATACCAAAATAGGCACAGTTAGAGTGTACTAACAAAGGGGCCAAAAGAAAAGACAAAAACACATGAACAAGCCTCTCCTCTAACGTGAATCTGCTGGTAGGCTGACCCTGACAAGACAAGCCCACTCCAAACAGAAGCCCACAAGGCAGTCCTGAGACCTGTTTGCGAGTTCGAGTCTTCCCTGTTCTCAGCTTGATGTAGCGGGCAATCAGTTCATTCCGACCTGAAAAGTCAAAGATGGAATAGAGTTAGACCTTCAGCAGAACTTCCCAACAGAGAGGACACCAGGGAAGGAGAGAGAAGCAAC
Organism: Balaenoptera borealis; assembly: GCF_965194805.1. Lineage (NCBI taxonomy): Eukaryota > Metazoa > Chordata > Mammalia > Artiodactyla > Balaenopteridae > Balaenoptera > Balaenoptera borealis. Next base: position 62,135,604 of record NC_138878.1, read on the forward strand.
ATTTCCCAGAGGTCCACAGCAAGCCGGGGGCTATAAGGGAGAGGAGTTATGACTGCAGGCTTTGAAGTCAGGCTGCCTGGGTTCAAATCCCAGTTCCGCCACACACTGGTTCTTTGTGGCCTCAGGCAAATCATTTAGCCTTGCTGGGCCTTGGTTTCCTCATCTGTGCAAATGGTGATGCTAACTCCTACCTGAGTCATTCTGAGGACACAATGTGCTTTTATGTGAACTGTGCTTAGAGCTCCATCAGTGTTGCTTAATATTTTTATTAACCAGTGGGGGCTAAGGCAAAAGAGCGGGCTGGACTCACCATACATCTTGCCTTCATCGGACAGGATGATTTTCCGCCGGCCACAGGGTGGGTAGATGGCCAGGGCCTCCTGGAAGCTCTGCTCGATGTCTGGACTCCAGACACCCTCTGCGTCTGGGCCCCCGTCTCCCCCCGCCCCCTCACTGCCGCCAGTGCCCTCCTCGCTTCCTTCCTCACTTCCTGTCCAGCCGCTGCCATCGTCCAGGGGGGCCCCAGCCCGGGGTTCCCCCATCTGGGCCTGGAGGAACACAGAGTTCAGCAACGTTCCCCTGACCCACCCAGAGGGACCTCAGAGCAGAGTGGGCTAGAAGTCCAGACTGCTGGGTCTGAGAGAGGAGGCTGGGGGCACCCAGACCCTTGGATCTGAGGGAGAAGAGGTTCGGGGATCTGGAACCCTGGGTCTGAGAAAGGAGGGGGCTGGAGGCCGAACTCCTGGATCTGAGGGAAGCAGGAGACTGGGGGCCTGGACTCCTGGGTCCTGGAGGAGAAAGGGGCTGGATTTCTGGGGAAGCTTAGGGTGAGAGCGTTCTCCTCTGCGTTCTCAAGGGAGCCTGGATTGTGATGAAGTCTTGAAGACCCCAGAGTAATTAATGACTAGGGTCCAGGAGGGCTGAAAATTTGGGTGTGGATTACTGGTTTAAAGAAGACAGGAGTCAGAGCCTAGTTGCAGGGAAGGGGGACGTGGGTGAGATCTTCTCAGTCCCACTCCGAGAACAGGTGCCAGGATGTGAACAGCAGCTGCTAGAAAAGAAGGAGGGGCACAGGCCCTAGTAAGGCTGAGGGGAGATCCAGAGAGAGGGGGACAGAGACTTAGAGAGAGAGAAGGACAGAGTCCCAGAGAGAGGGAACAGAGACCCAGTGTCGGGGGACAGAGACCCAGAGGGAAGGGGACAGAGACTCAGGGCACAAACTCAAGCCAAGACCAGGAAAGACCTACAGAACCACAGACTGGGGGGCAGGGGCGCCCTGCCATCAGGAGAGTCAGAACAAAGGGCCCAGGCGTCCCCTCCCCCAGTTTCCCACAACCCCCATCAGGGGAGGGGCTGGCCAGCGAGGGCGCCTCCTCTCTGGCCCCCGGCCCCGCCCCTTCCCTCCCCTTCCTCCCCCACCTCCACCACCCCCCCCCGCCCCGCGGCATGGGCTCAGATCCAACTCAAGTTCCCAGTGACTTTCCGGAGGCCGGGAACAGGGGAAAACTTTTTCCAATACAGTCAGATCCCGCCTCCCTGGCGGCTCCACGTCTTCCACAGCTTTCCCAGGACCCCAGAGTCCAGGCTCCCAACCCCCTCCTACCTCGGACCCCGGAGCTCCGGCCCAGACAAAGACCCCTGGCCGAGCCCAGTGGCGCTGAGGCATTCAGGACCCCCGTAGGCCAAAATCCCAGCCCAGCTCTCCCCCATGTGGCCAGACAAAGGGACAGAGGAGCTGAGTCAGAAAGGTCCCCACTAATTTCCTGCCCCAGGCCCCAAACCTCCAAAGAGACAAGACTGAAGATCCAGAAAGCACCGTAGCCCCCCCTTCTGCCACCCAGGAGGCCTCCTTTCTCCATGAGGAGGACCAGGCGCCCACAAATGACACACACAAACCAATTCGATCAGAAACAAGCATGGGGCCCTTTCTCACTTGAAACCGATACTTCCAAAGACATTTCCCCCACAGTCCCCAGTCCTCACCGACTCCCAGGCGCACACTCCCAAACTCAGACCCATCAACAGACACCCCAACTCTGGCGAAAGTTCCAACTCCACACTTAGACTCAGTCACGAGCGCAAACTCGGGCCCCCCGGCAAAAAGAGGGCTGCAAGCAATTCAGAGACGGTCCCACAAACACCTCAACTCATAACGCATAACTTCCCACCCGAACTCACACACCCCGAAGCAGGATCCCCGACTCCCGCCGGCGCCTTCCTACCTACCTCCCGGCCTGGGGCTGGGGAGCCGCGGGCGGGCGGGGCGCTGCGAGGGAGAAAGTTGCCCGGGAGCTTTGTTTGGGAAAAGTGGGAGGGACCGGAGGGGGGGCGGGTCCGGGCGCCGGACAGCGGGAAGGGGGATCCGACGGTGACAGTCTGGGGGAGGATTTTTGCTTTAGGAAAAGACAGGTGAAGTCTAGCTGGGGCCTGGTGAGAATTTCGGGATTCTGATGCTTGGATCCCTGAGAGAGGAGGAGAATTGGGGGTCTGGACACCTGGGTCTGAGGGAGGATTGATGGGGACCAGGAAACTTGTCTGTATCTGAGAGAGAAGGAAACTGGGGGCCAAGATTCCTGAGTCTGGAGGAGGAATGGTCTGGGTGCCTGGACTCCTGGCTACCCTCTAGTGTAGTCTGTGTGTTGGAGATGTGGAAGTGATTGATAGGAACACAAAAGAATCCTGTTCAGCCTCAAGTATATTTTTGAGACTAGAGGTATGGGGATGGGTTTTTGCTTGATTTCCACTGATTTCTTTTGCTTGATTGGTTTCCTTGTGACCTCATCAGAGTTAAGGGTCGTGAGCAAGACGACTGGGAGTTTATTGGATGTTCACCAAGGTGGAGACTCCCGCATCCACACGCACTAGTAGACTAGAGGTGGCAGCTGTCCCAGGACCCGGGGAGAGCCTCGGTGCCTGAGGAAAAAGATGAGGGTCCCTTAATTATACCCCTTAAAGATGAAGGGTCCCTTAAAGATGAGGAGTTGAGTGTTCAAACTCAAGAGACAAGAGGGGCTGGAGTCCAGACTCTGGGGTCCTGAGGAAAAAGGGAGCCCGGATTCCGGGTTCCTTGTAAGGTGGTACATAGGACTGGATTTAGGGTTTCTTGAGAGGGCGGAGCTTTTTAGTGGAACCGAAGAGGGCTCGGGGTTCAGCGTCCCTACACTGCACTCTATTGAGCGTATTAATCGTTTCAAAACCTGGAGAAGACGCAAAAGGACACGGAGAAACTCTCAGAGATAGATACAAAACTAAGCAGTGGGATAATCAGAAGGACTGCTCGGACACGGGTATTTCATGAGCAGAGAGAGCCTAGAAATGGAACTGAGGGCGCTAGGGGCAAGATCTGGGGCACAGAGGCGTGGCCTAGGTGCGGGGGCGTGGCTCTAAGTCAGGGGAGGGGCCACCTGAGATTGCAGAGTGACTCCAGCACGATGGCCACGATCAGAGAACAGGGGCAACACTGGGTCTCCAGGGCCGAGGTCAACCGACAGGAGCGTGGTCTGACTATGGGGGTGTGAACTTGAAATCAACGCCCGGCTCTGGCTCAAGGGGCGTGGCCCTTCCCTTAAGGGCGTGACTGTCCAATAGAGGGCTGGGCTCATAGGTGAGGTCAGCAGATGGGGGCGTGGTCAGACAATAGAGACGAGCCTAGGCCTCGCGGAGCTCATCCAACGCTCCAGGTATCCGGCCTGGGCTCGAGATCAGAACTGTTTGGATTTAACAGTCCGTGGACGGCCGGAGTCTGAGAGTCCGGTGACCGGGCTGTGGTCTAGTATAAAGGCGGGTCCCAGAAGAAGGGGCGGGGCGTGGGAGAAGGTGAGGAGGAATGAGATCTGGATACGAATGTGGGCGAAGGAGAGGAATGAGATCCGTTGTGTGAGGCAGAGCCCAGAAGAGCCGGGCCTGAGGGGAGGGGAGGGGCCTGACACGATGGAGGGGGTTGGAGCAGAAGATAAGGGGGCGGGGGGAATGGGCGGGGTGTGCGGAGTTCCTGGGCCGAGGATAGGAAGGAGTTGTTGTCTAGGGTGGGGGTGTGGGCACTTAGGGGACGGAGCCTTTATGGGGGGCGGGGGGGCTCTGACCCCTGCCCTTGCCACAGCCTCCCGGCCCGCCCCGCAATGTGGCACCCGCTAGCCCTGTTGCTGCTGCTCGCCTCTGCCTCGGTGCCCCCCTCCACTGCAGCCCCGATCCGCGATGCTGACGCCCAGGAGAGCTCCTCGGGTTTTCTAGGTCTCCAGAGTCTCCTCCAAGCCTTCACCCGGCTTTTCCTGAAAGTAAGCGCTGCCGTGTGTTGGGGAAAAGAAGAGGTACCGAGAAGAGGGACAGGGGCAGATGGTGACTGAGGGATGGAAGGGGTTCAGGGAGACAGAGTGGGAGACGGGTCGCGGCCAGATAGAAAGATAGACAGAAAGAGGAGTCAAGGGACAGAGAGAGCGTGCAACAGGGAGACCGAGAGATAGGAAGAGAGGGAGGGAGACAGGCAGAGAGACAGACAGACAGGAGGAGAGAGGGATGGGGACAGAGAGACAGAAGACAGAAATAGGAAAGTAATGGGACAGATGGGGAAAGGAGGTGACCTGGTTAGGCCCTAAGGGTCAGAGGATGGAGAGAGAAGGGGATCCTGCCAAGGCTACAGATGTCCTGGGGAGTCCGGAGGTCCAGCAGCTCACCAATTCCTCCCCCACCCCCAGGATGACCTGCTGCGGGTCATGGACAGCTTCTTCTCTGCTCCTATGGACTTCCGGGGCCTCCCTAGGAACTACCACCAAGAAGAGAACCAGAAGCACAGGCTGGGAAACAAAACTCTCTCCAGCCACCTCCAGATTGACAAGGTGCCTATGCCAGGAAGTCCCTCCTGGAGTCTCCCTAAGATCCCTCATGCTGCAGTATCTGTCAGGGAGGAGGGCATAGGAGGAAAGAAGTTTTTTCTTACTCTCCTTCGGGTCCTCACAGGTGACCAACAACAAGACAGGAGAGGTGCTGATCTCTGAGAAGGTGGTGGCATCCATCGAGCCAGGAGAGGGGAGCTTGCAGGGTGACTGGAAGGTTAGGACACGCCCCCAGCAAAGTGTCCAAACCCAAACACTTTCTGTAGTTTAGGAGGAAAAGATGAATTGACTCTCCCACTCCCTCTGTGCTGGACACCCTCTCTCTGGGCCTCAGTTTTGTCATCTGTCAAAAGGGACTAACCAGCTCTCAGAAATGAGGTTTACAACCTCAGAGTACATCCTTGCTTGCTTCAAACCCCAGAGGGTTTTGTAAGCCAGAAAAAGTGCTTTTCATTCCAAGTGTTTGGTGAGATTCACCCTCGTAAACCTCAAAGTGTGTTTTGATCTCAAAGTGCTCTGCAAACCTCCAAGGATTTTTTAATCTATCCCGAAGTGCTTGGTAAATCTCTCCCTTGTAAACATCAAAATGTGATTTTTTAATAATTCCTAAGTACTTTATGAACCCCAAATGCTTTGTGTATCTCACCTTCGTAAACCTCTAGGAGTGATTCTAATCACAAAGTGCTTATTTTTTGATCCTAAAATGTTGTAAGAACACTCAAGTGCTTGGCAAACCCACATGGTTCTCCCACACACACTCCCAGTTTTTTATTTTAAAGATTTCAAATCTACAGAAAAGTTGCAAAAACAATAGTACCATAAACCTGTATCCACTTTTCCACAGAGCAGGGTTTCTCAACATCAGCACCATTGGCATTTGGGGCTGGATAACTGTTTGTTGTAGGGGGCTGTCCCGTGCCCTATACGATGTTCAGCAGCATCCCTGCCTCTACCCACTAGATGGAAGTAGCACCCACACCCCCTCCAGTTGTGACAACCAAAAATGTCTCCAGACTTGGGTTGAAAACCACTGGCCTAGATTCACCACTTGTTAACATTTTACCGTACTGACTTTCTTTTTACTTTTTTATTTTTGAACCATATAACAGTAAATTATTGACATCATGACACTTCACCCCTAAATCCTTCAGCAGATATCTCCTAAGAATAATGCATTCACCTGCGTGACCACAGTCCCATTTTTACACCCAAGAAATTTAACATTGATATCAGACTATTCTCTCTGTATTAGTTTCCTAGGGCTGCCGTAACAAAGTCCCACAGATTGGGTGGCTTAAACAACAGACATGTGTTGTCTCACGGTTCTGGAGGCTAGATGTCCAAGATCAAGGTGTCAGCAGGGTTGGTTCCTTCAGAGGGCTGTTGGGGAGAATCTGTTCCATGCCTCTTCCCTAGCTTCTGGTGGTTTGCTGACAATTCTTTAGCGTTCCTTGCTTGGCACGTAGATGCATCATCCCCATCTCTGCCTTCGTCTTTGCATGGGGTTCTCCCTATGTGCATTTCTATGTCCAAATTTCCCCTTTGCATAAGAACACCAGTCATATTAGATTAGAGCCCACTCTAATGACCTCATCTTAACTAATGAAAACTACATAGTGACCCTATTTCCAAACGAGATTACATTCTGAGCTACTAGAGTCCTAATGGACCTCAACATATGAATTGGAGAGTGGGGGAGACACAATTCAACCTGTAACCATCTCCTATGGGGCTTCCCAAACCTCAACGTACTGAAATGTAGACTCTGATTCAGTAGGTCTGGATGGGGTGGGGCCCGCTCATTTGCATGTCTAACAAGCTCCCAAGTGAGGCCGACCCTGCTGGTCCACAGCCCTCACTTTGAGTAGCAAGGACCGAACAGACATTGAAATGTCCCTGCTGGACCAAAAGCTGTCCACAAGAGCTGACGTGATTGATGTTTGATCCAGGATTCAGTCAAGGATCACATGTCGCAACCGTGGTCATGATTCTTTAATCCCAAAGTGCTTTGTACCTTTCAAACTGCTTTCTAAACCTCAGGGAATGCTTAATCCTAAAGTGCTTCTGAAACCTCCCAAATGTGTTTTCAAACCCAGAGGAGTCTATAAATCTCAGAGTATTTTTAATTCTAAAGCGCTTATAAACCCGAGTGTTTTGTAAACTGCAGGGTGAGCTTTTAATTCCCAAAGCATCCCATAGGTGGCAAAGTGGGTTGAATATGCCAGGGGAGCATCTTGAGGCTGTCACTTGGAGTTTCAGAGGGTCTCCTTGTCCCTCTTCACCAGGTACCCAAGGTAGAGGAGAAGGAGGCCCTGGTGCCTGTGCCAAAGGCCGTGGACAGCTTCCACCCGGAACCCCACCCCCGAATGACCTTCTGGATCATGAAGCTGCCACGGCGGAGGTCCCACCAGGATGCCCAGGAGAGCAGCCACTGGCTCAGTGAGAAGCGGCACCGCCTGCAGGCCATCCGGGATGGGCTCCGAGAGGGGACCCGCGAGGACGCCCTCGAAGAGGGGACCCAGAGCTCCTCTCATGCCAGGCTGCCCGCCCGCAAGACCCACTTCCTGTATATCCTCAGGCCCTCCCAGCAGTTATAGGGGTGGGGACCGGGGAACACCTGCATGTACCCCCCCCCCCACACCAGACCCCGCCCCAGCCACCATATGGAAATTAAACTTTTTCTTACATCCAGCAGCACTGTCTCCTGTGGAGATCTGTCCCCGGGCCTCAGCCAGCCAAGCCATGGCAAGTCCCCCCAACCCTAACCTTCAGCATGACATCTGGCTGAGCTGTTAGTTCCTGCCAACGTCTCTGGGTTGTTTTCTGATTCAGACGCCGTCTGTCTTCTGACTGAGCAACTCTGTGACCTCCAGCCCCATCAGTATCCTCAGTCCCCATCCCTGTCACCTCCAGCTCTGTCTGCCCTCTGGCCCCCAGCTCTTTCACTCCAGTCCCGTCCGTCCACTCTGCCCTTGCATTAGTTTCCTGTTACTGCCGCAAAAAATGACCGCAAATCTAGCAACTTAAAATGATACAAATGTATCCTCTCACTGGTCTACAGGTCAGAAATCCAGGATGGCTGGGCTGGTCCTCTGTGCAGGTATCACAAGGGCAACATCAAGGTGTTAGCCAGCGGGGTTCTTACCTGGAGGCTCTGGGACAACTCTCCTTCGAAGATCATTCAGGTTGTTGGCACAATCAAGTCCCTTGGGATTGGACTGAGGTCCCTGCTTCCTTGCTGGCTGTCACCTGGGCCACCCACACTTAGTTCATAGAGGTCTCTCTCCGGTTTTTGCATGTGGATCCCATACTTCAAATCTCACGCATGGAAGCTCTCTATATTTCCCTTCTGCCCCATCTCCCTTATGCTTTCCTCTTCCTCTTCCAGCAGGAGAGAGTTCTCTGCCTCGAAGGGCTCCTGGGATTGGATTGAGCCTACCTGGACAACATATTAAACAGGTTCCATGAAATAGAGGGGGGCCATCTTTGGGGGGGCCATTATTCTGTCCAGACCCTGTCACCTCCAGCCCCCAAGTCTGTGTCTCCAGCCCCATCTCTGTTACATCCACCTGTCTCCACTCTCTCATCTTTGTCTTTTCATTCCCTGACTCTCAATTTACATGCTGACTCCATCTCGAATTGCTCTGTGTCTCTCTTCCTTTGTCCCTCTGTCCCTCCATGAGCGTCACCTTAGACTCTAACTCTGCAAGCCAGGCCTGCTGCCTCAGCCAAACCTGGAAGCTCAGAGACCCTGTCTTGGGTGCCCTGCCACTGTGCCCCCATCCCCCATCCTCAGAGCACCTCCTATTCCCTCCAAGACCCCTCTCTCAAGACCCACCATTGAGGGACTTCCCTGGCGGTCCAGTGGTTAGGACTCCACACTTCCACTGCAGGGGGCGCAGGTTCGATCCCTCATTGGGGAACTAGGATCCTGCATGCCATGCTGTGTGGCCAAAAAAAAAAAAATTGAGAAGGCACATCAGGGTCTTTATGGTGCTGCGTCTTGTAGGGGTGCAGACACAACATGCACTTTCTCCCTCGAAGCCCAGGTTCAGGGTTGGATCACCCCACAGAGAGACTCAGCACATTCAGGAAACTAGCAATGTGTGGGCATAAATAAAAGAGAACTTCCTTTTGAAAAAAAATAGGTTTTTGATTATTCCAAATAAGCATCAATATGTCCTCATGGAGAATATCAGAACTTGTCTGGCCTTTCCATACCTTCTCTCCCCAACCCCCAGTCCCATTCACTTTCCCACCATTGACAACTATTTCTTGTGTTTTTGGTAAGTGTATTAGTGGGCTAGGACCACCATAAGAAAATACCACAGACTGGGTGACTTAAACAACAGAAATTTATTTTCTCACAGTTCTGGAGCTAGAAGTCTGAGATCAAGGTGTCGGCCAGTTCGGTGTCTTCTGAGGCCTCTCTCCCTGACTTACAGATGGCCATCTTTTCTTTGTGTCTTCACGTGGTCTTTTCTCATGCACGCACATGTCTGCATCCAAATTTCCTCCTCTTTTAAGGACATCAGTCATACTGGATTAGGGCCCATCTTAGAGACCTCATCTTAATTTAATAATCTCTTTGAAGATCTGTCTCCAAATATGATTGTATTCTGAGGTACCAGTGGGTAGGGCTTCAACATATGAATTTTGGGAGGACACACATCAGCTTCTAACAGTACATATTCTTGCTAAATATGATCATTCCTTTTTATGCATGTATTTGTAATTTCCATAGGTGGTATTACACATGTCATTCTTATGGGGCTTTTTTTTTTCAGCACCATCTTTAAGACTCCTCCATATTGCCCTGGTACATCCAATATCCATCCAATCCACTGAATAAATGCCATGGTCAATCTTCACCACATGTAACCTTTCCACACTCTCAGTGATGCACAACTGAACTGCCTCTGATTTCCCACCATTACAAATAATGCTACAATAAACATTAGTATATATGTCCCCCTGTGGCCCAGAAGGAGGGCAGGAGGGATCTGGGGAGCTATAACCAGTAAAAGAATTGCTGGGTTGTAGAGGATGCATCTACCTATTTTGATTAGGTAGAATGTTCTGACAAGTCTACTCCCTCTAGCAGTCCATGAGGATTCCATAACCTTAACCACACCTGGCGTCTGGGGAAATCGATGTTTCCCCGTCTGTAGATCAATAGAAGTATGCATCCATAGGTGATCTAGAAACTGGCATTATCAGACACAGACCTTAAGGTAACTATGATTAATATACTCAAAAAAATAGATGAAAAGATGGAGAATTTCATCAGAGAACTGGAACCTAAAAAAGGGGGAGGGGGAGGAGATGGAATCCAGTGTAAATTTTAGAACTTCTAAATAAATTAAAAATTCAGTAGATGGGTTTTACAGCAGATTAGACACAGTGGGAAACAGGTCAGTAGAAATAGCCAGACTGAATCAGTGAAAAAGGATGGAAAATATACAAAAGACATATGAGACATACTGGTCATGGTGAAAAAGCCTATCAAACATATACTGAAGTCCTAGAAGTAGAGAGAAAAGAGAAAGAGTACTAAGCAACATTTGAAGAGACACTAGCCAAGAATTTTACAAAGTTGATGAGACATCAACTCACAGATTCAAGCTTTAGGAACCCCAAGCGGAATAAACACAAAGAAACCACACTTAGGCATATCACATTAAAACCTATGAAAACCTAAAACAACAACAAATCTTGAAAGCAGCCAACGGAAAAGGACACTTTACTTCAAAGAGGAAAGAAGACAGACAGCTGACTTTTAAATAGGGAAAAAAAATGGAAGTCAAAAAACAATTCAATGACACAGTCAAAAGGCTGAAAGAAAGCCATCGTGAATCCAGAATATCATACCCAGTGAAAACATCCTTCAAAAGTAATGGCAAAGGGACTTTCCCGGTGGTCCAGTGGTAAAGAATCCGCCTTCCAATGCAGGCGACACGGGTTCAATCCCTGGTCGGGGAACTAGGTTCCCACAAGCTCCAGGGCAGCTAAGCCCACGCATCACAACTACTGAGCTCACACGCCTCAATGAGAGAGACCGCGCGCCACAACTAGGACCCAATGCAGACAAAAAAAAAAAAAAAAGTAATGGGACAATAAAGACATTTTTTCAGACAAACTGAAATGAAACATTTATCAGCAGCAGTCCTGCACAAAAAGAAATGCTAGAGCTTGTCAGGTAGGAGGAAATGCCTCCAGATGAAAGTTGGGTAATGAGGGGAGATATAAAGAACCCTGAGGTAAGTATGTGCCAAATCTAAATGAATACTGACTGCTTAAAACAATAACAATAATATCTTGTGGAATTTAAAATATATGTAGAATTAAAATGCACGACAGGGAATTCCTGTGGTTAGGACTCAGTGCTCTCACTGTCAAGGGCCTGGGTTCGATCCCCTGTCAGGGAACTAAGATCCCCCAAACTGCTCGGTGCAGCCAAAATAAATTAATTAAATAAATAAAATGCAAGACAACAGGCAGGAGGAGCTAAATGGAATTAAAGTGTTGTTAGGTCCTCACGTATAGCCCAAGAAATGATAAAAGTACTAACTTAAAGTAGAACTCTAATAAGCCAAGGATGCCTATGGTAGTCTCTAAGAAAACCACCAAAAAAAGAATAAAAGAACATAACCATCAACATAACAGAAGAAGAATAAAACATAACAGAAGAGAAAAAAACAAAAAACAAAAAACTTGACTAATATAAAAGAAAGCCAGAAAAGAAGAGAATACACAGAACAGATTAGATGGGGGAAATATAAAACAAATAGCAAAATGGTAGATCTAAAGAAAAATATCAGTATTACATTAAAATTAAATGGAACTTTATCAGAATTGTTCTGTTAAGATTCGTGCATTTTAACAGATGTAAAGTTTACCTGAAAATAAGAAATGTTAAAAAAATAAATAACAGTATAAAGTGGGGGCTTCCTTGGTGGCGCAGTGGTTGAGAGTCTGCCTGCTAATGCAGGGGACACAGGTTTGAGCCCTTGTCTGGGAAGATCCCACATGCCACGGAGCAGCTGGGCCCGTGAGCCACAACTACTGAGCCTGCGCGTCTGGAGCTTGTGCTCCGCAACAAGAGAGGCCACGATAGTGAGAGGCCTGCACACCACGATGAAGAGTGGCCCCTGCTTGGCGCAACTAGAGAAAGCCCTCGCACAGAAACGAGGACCCAACACAGCCAAAAATAAATAAATTAATTAATTAATTAATTTTAAAAATATATATATATATATATAAACTGGGATGAGGGTACAGGTATAAATAAGAGAATGGCAGAATGTTGACCATTGTTAAAGCTGGGTGTTGGATACATGGGGCTTTGTTCTGCTCACTTTGTATATATTTGAGGTTTTTCAAAATGAAGTTTTTTTTTAAGTAACTGGAACTAAATACTCCCAATAAAGGCAAAGATTTCCTGATCTACAACTATATGCAACCATATAGCTGAATTTCACAAAAATTGAGCTAAAGAACCAGATCACAAAAGAGTATATACTATATGGTTCCACTTATACGGAGTATGAGAACAAGCAAAAGTAATCTATGCTGTTAGCAACAAGGGTAGGGAGTACCCTTGGGGAGAGTGCTGGTGCTGTGTCTGGGTGGACGAGGGTCTAGGGTTATTAACTTTTGTCCTTCCTGATAGAGAGGGGAGAGGGAACACCTTTACAAATTTATATCCATGGGGATTCCCTGGCGGTCCAGTGGTTAGGGCTCCGAGCTTCCACTGCAGGGGACACGGGTTCCATCCCTCATCAGGGAACTAAGACCCGGCAAGCCACGTGGTGCAGTCAAAAAACAAACAAACAAACAAAACAAATTTATATACAGCTTTTAGGCAAATAGGGAAGGGCAGAGAGCTTTTCTTGTATCTGCTTCTTCTCAACTGTGTTCAGTTCAAAATGATCCTTATGCCATAGTTGGATATTTTGGGGTGGCATATTCTGCTACCCTTCACTGTGTATAAGATTAATATACCTTAATCAATTATATTCCTAAACATTAGGAACAAAAAGATTTTTAATGCAATTTTTAAAAATATGATTTGCATTAGCAAAACAAAATACCTAGGAATAAACCTAACAAAAGATTTGCTAGATCTCTGACATTACTGAGAGTAATTAAAGAAAATCTGGATAAATAATTCATAGTAACAGTATACATAATTGCCAAAAAGCAGAAACAACCCAATGTCCATCGAGAGTAAAATGATTCAGTCGTGGCGTATTCATACAATGGAATATTACACAGCAGTGAAATAAATTACCTACTGCTACATGATGAATTCTATAAATATAACGTTGAGCAAAAGAGGCCATAATTCAAGGCGGTTACCTTTAGAGGGTAATGATTAAGAGGAGGTGTGAAGATTTCTGGGCTGCAGGCAATACTCTCTTTTTTTTATATGGATGGTTTCATTAATGTATCACTCTATAAAAATTTAATTGAGGCATAACAAGATTTAGCACTTTATGTATAACTATACTATAAAATGGTTTTTTAATTATTTTAGGTTTTACAAAATTATTTTCCTCAAAAAAAGGAAAAAAACAAGAAATACTGAAGGAATAAAATGAAAGAATGAAATTATACTAATAAAGTTAATGACGTCCAACACTTACCAGCCAGGGCTAAGAAAACTCTAGGCAAACATTCTTATTGAACTCTCATAAGACCCCATAGGGTGGATATTACTTGTTCCCATTTTAGGGAAGAAGCTGAGGTTCAGAGAGGTGAAATCACTTGCCAAAGTCACAGAGCAATGGCACTAGGTTTGTCTGATTCCCTATCTCACTCTGTTAATCATTCACCACATCATCTGTCAAACAGGTTCTTTCCCAGGTCTTATAACAAGCTGCCACCTAATAGCCAAAATAATAACTATCAATTAACAAGGATTACCACCTTAAGTCCTCAAGGTAACCTAAGAAGCAATTATTATCTCCATTTCTGGGAGGAAAACTGAGGCTCAGAGAGGGTAAGCCATTGTGCCAAGGTTACAGGTAGGAAGTGATGGAGCCAAAATTCAAACCCAAGAATGTCTGACTCCAGCCTTATCATCACTCTACACTGCCCAGTAGTTACCAGGCACGGATTCTGTCCCTTCATTCATTCACTCAACGAAAATTTTTTGAGCGCCCACTCTGGGCCAGCCATGTTCTGGTCCCCAGACAGCCTCCTACTGCTCAGAGCTCACATTCCAGTGGGGGGTGACAAAGACAGTACACAAATATAGCATATGTCACGTGGCGAGACGTGCCACGAGGACCAATAAAAAAGAGTAAGTAGAGAGATGGGGGTCTGAATTACAGGCAGTTTGTCAGAGGAAAGCCTCTCTGAGGAAGTAACAGTTGAATGAATAATGATGGGATGAACGGCAGAATGATTCCTTTTCTGTGTCTAGGCTAGCAAAGAGGCCGACTGTGTGGGACATCTTTTACCCCTAATGCCCCTCCTTAGGAGTCAATTTGGGATATAATTCTCTTCCTCGCTCTAGCCAGAAAAGCTGAGGCTATTTTTCCTCCACTCTCTCCTAAAAGGAATGAATAAAACGGTTTGGAAAAGAATCCTTCGGGGACCTATTAATACATGGTGACTGAAGCCACAAAAAGGCACGGGAGTGGTGAGGCAGGACAGGGCAGGGCATCATTGTACGGTGACCGGCAACCTGGCACGGAACAGAGGGCAAAAAGGGGACGGCTTGGTGACTGATAAGAAGTGGGGGATGGCCCAGGGGTCCCTCAGGCCAACGCTCCCTTGCTTGGGCCCATTACACCGAAGCTTGAGGGCGCAGAGAAGATCCCAGCGCAGGGGACGCAGCCTCCGCCGCCCTCTCCCGGCAGCTGTAGTCCCCTCACCCTTGGCCCGCTCGGCCAATACGCAGGCGGCCGCTTCACGAGACTGGGCGCGCGCCCCGGCAGCCCTACGCATGCGCGGCCTTACAGGTAACCGACTAGACCAGCGCACGCCTGGCCCCCCGTGTGCGCCTGCGTCGGGGGAGGAGCTCTGAGACGCCGCGCGCGCTCTCGGTCCCACCCAGTCGCCTTTGCTTTTCCTGGCGGGGACAGCGCACGCGCGTCTCTTCAACGACCGAGGTGCCGTTTGTTTGTCGTTCGTGGCCCTCAGCTGTGTCCCTAGACTGGGACGTGGCCCCAGGTGCGCCCTGGCCGTGGCGAGGTTCCCCGGACCAGCCGAGTCAGAGCCCCTCCTGAAATCCTGGCAGAGCCCCCAAATCCTAGCGGAGAGTCCCCAATATCAGGGCCTTCCAAGGCTTGTTAAAAGTCTTTTTGAAATCCTGACCAGATCCCCTCAGAAATACTGAAAGGAAACCCCCAGGAAATCTAGTAGATGACCCCTGAAATCCTGTCAGAATCTTCTAGAAATTCTGTCAGACTTCTCCCTCAGAGCCTGCCAGAGACACCCCCCCAAACCCTGTTTCGCTCCTCCCAAATCCTATCAGAACCCTCCCCCCAAGTCCTGCCAGAGGTCCCCAGAAATCTTGTCAAACCCACCAAAAATCCTGTCAGATTCCCCTCCAAAATCCTGTTAGAGACGCCCTCCCCCGAAATCCAGAGACCCCCCAGAAATCCAGTCAGAGACCCCCCTTGAAATCCAGTCAGAGACCCCCTTGAAATCCAGGCAGAGACCCCCTTGAAATCCAGTCAAAGAACCCCTTGAAATCCAGGCAGAGACCCCCTTGAAATCCAGTCAGAGACCCCCTTGAAATCCAGTCAGAGGCCTCCTTGAAATCCAGTCAGAGACCCCCTTGAAATCCAGTCAGAGACCCCCTTGAAATCCAGTCAGAGACCCCCTTGAAATCCAGTCAGAGACCCCCTTGAAATCCAGTCAGAGGCCTCCTTGAAATCCAGTCAGAGACCCTCTTGAAATCCAGTCAGAGGCCCCCTTGAAATCCAGTCAGAGACCCCCTTGAAATCCAGTCAGAGACCCCCTTGAAATCCAGTCAGAGACCCCCTTGAAATCCAGTCAGAGGCCCCCTTGAAATCCAGTCAGAGGCCCCCTTGAAATCCAGTCAGAGGCCCCCTTGAAATCCAGTCAGAGGCCCCCTTGAAATCCCCACAATGCCTGCTTGGGTGGTCCTCCTGCTAGAATCTCCCCGTCAAAGACCCCTGCGGTCCACCAGAGCCTCTGTTGGTCCCTCACCAGGAGTGTGTCCCCCAAACCCTGTCAGAGGCTCCCAGGGCCTGTCATCACCCTCGCTCGCAGGGACCCTTCCCCACTCAGGGCCCACAGCCGTCACCCCCCTTCTGCACCCCCCAGCCTGGTCCGCACTCTGGAAGGGTCTCTCTTCAAAGACCCCTTTTTCTAGGACCTTCTAAAGCCACCAGGAAGTGCGCACTCCACAGCTGTGGACCCCGTCTGGCACCAGGGAGAGCAGGGCGTGGGGAGTACTTGGTGAGGAAAGGGGGGGCAGAGTGGGCGGGGTGAGGACAGACAGGCCCCAGGTGACCGTATGTTGACCGTGTGCCCCAGCGTGCCCAGATCAGCCTTATGTGGGCACCATTGTCTGTTGTCATTCTTCGTAGCTCCCCTTTCACTCTTGAAAGGGTCCTGGAGTTGGGACAGTAAGTCGTACGGTCAACCTGGGTATGATGGAAGCAGGACAGGGCATCGTCAGGGCACAAAGGAGGGAGTCCCTAACTGCTCTAGGGACTCAAGGAGGGCCCCCCAGAGGAGCTGGGAGCCTGGGCCTGGGAGGACCGTGGGAAGATGCTGAGTCCCTGTGGGCCGTGAGGGACCTGGAGGTCGGCCAGTGGAGAGAAAAGGGACAAGAAGAAGCCAGGAGTTGCAGGGACCGCTGTGTGCGGCACCAGCCTGAGGGGCTGGGACTTAGTCCTGGGGGCACTAGGGAGCCATGGGAGGGCTGGGAGCAGGAGAGGGATGGGGATCAAACTCACAGGCGAAGCCAACAGGTCCAAGTACAAGCTGATAGGGCAAGAATGTCAGGAGCCCAGGGTGGTGTGGGAACCCAGGGACAGCCCCTCTTTCAGAAACGTTTTCCAGAGGAGGGGACATGGGAGCTGAGACAGGAAGGGCCAGTGAAGAGGATGTCCCAGGCAGAGACCCGGAGGTGGGAAGAACTGGCTCAGTTTGGGGAACAGCACACAGTTCAGAGTTGCTGGAGCAGCAAGTGGGATTTGGGGTAGGGGAGACAGGTGGGATCAGGCCATGCAGGGCCTTCGATATCAAGTCCAAGGTCTAGGCTTTGTCCACGGGGTGCTTGGGAGCTGTGGAAAAACATTGAGCAGGGGAGGGGCAGGTCAGCTCTGGGGCCCTGTGAGGATGGACTGGAGCGGGAGACTGGAGTCAGGAGGCTGGGTCGGAGGCTGGGTCAAGGGCCCAGGGGGAGAGGCTGAGGCCTGACCTGGGGCCATAGGGAAGGAGAGGAGGGGTCAGGGGAGAGTCACTGGGCGGGAGGGACAGGGCTGGGGACCTTGACAAACTGCGGGCAGGAGGGATGGCAGGAACGAGTGACCCTACCCCCTTTGATCTCCGCCGCCCACTCCTTGAGCCCCCCATTTTCCCAACTCACACCTACAGTCCATAAAACAGGTCTGAGTGGGAGCTGCACTGGTCCAGGCAGGGGTAGGCAAACTGGTTCTGAGAATCCAGAGCGGCCCGGGGCACAGGTGGGGCAGGGCAGGTCTCCATCCGAGGGTGGCTGGTCTGAGGAGGCCATTCCCCTGTTTGTCCTTCCAGGATCTCTTGAAGAAGCTGGTCCCTTTTCAGTTCCTCCCAGTGATGGCGGGGAGCTGTTAGCTTCGCCAGCAGCTGCAGAGCAGTGGGGGTGGCCCATGGACCTGCCAGAGAGCCAGGCGGGCAGCCCCGCTGCCGAAAGTAAGTGGCTGGGTCCCTGTTTGTCCCATGGGAGGATGAAGAGGGAGGAGTGGGTGAATGGGGCGCCAGGCTGTGACTTGGGAGAGGTGGCCTGGGGTGGCTGAGCCTCCACCTCAAGGCAGGGTGGGTGGCAGGGAGGGATCCTTGATTAAGTGCCTGCTGTGTGCCCACCTGCCTGGACACCTTATCTCATTTGCTCTGGGGAGGCCAGACTGCGAGAGTAGAAGCCTCTGCATGCGCTGTGCCCCTGCCTGGAGCACCCTCTCCAGTGACCCACAGGCTACCCTCACTTCATTCAGATCTCTGCTTTCTGTAAAGCAGCTGCCCTGTCGCACTCTCTCCCCTTTCCTGCTTTACTTCTCTTCATAACACTGACATCTATTTGTCTGTCTGTTTAGACTCTGTCTCCCCCACTAGAATATGAGCTCCACAGGGCAGCCTCGGTTTTATTCACTCTGGTATTCCCAGTCCCTAGAGCCGCACTGGTCAACATGCGAGCCATATATGTAATTTAAAATTTTGTTAGTAGCCACATTGAAAGAAAAAGAATAAAAGAAACAGACAAAATGAATGGCAATAATAGATCTTATTTAACCCCATATATCCAAAACAGTATCCTTTCAGCATACAACAATATAAAAATGTGTTGGAGTCATTCTCTTTTTTTCATACTAAGTCTTCAAAATCTGGTGTGTACTTTACACTAATAGAGCATCTCAATTTACACTCACCGCAGTTCAGGTCTCAAGAACCACTGTGGCCAGCGGCTGCCCTGTTGGTCACGCTGCACTGGAGCAATGCCTGACATGTAATAGGAACCCAATTGCTAAGTCCTTGA
The DNA here is from genome assembly GCF_965194805.1 of Balaenoptera borealis. Classification (NCBI taxonomy): domain Eukaryota; kingdom Metazoa; phylum Chordata; class Mammalia; order Artiodactyla; family Balaenopteridae; genus Balaenoptera; species Balaenoptera borealis. Next base: position 62,154,153 of record NC_138878.1, read on the forward strand.
ATAATTGGATGGATGCAGACCAAATGGGTGTGAAAGCGGCTTCGGGAGGAAGATTCTGGGTTGCCCTTTCTGAAACTCATCTACTAAGTGAGAGAGCCCGAGGGAGACTCCCACCCTAGAGGAGAGGCAAGACCCCTTTCTTAGAAGCTCCTAGCAGGCCTGGACTCTGGCCTCAGGAGGCTCTCCAGATAAGAAGGTAGGAGGCAGACACCGGGGTTCGGGAAGCTAGGGCAGGCTGACCGAGGGACCAACATCTAAACTTCATCTGCACCAGCAGAGGGCGTGCGGCCACCGAGGAACCCGTGGCCAAGGGCTGAGCCAGCTTTGGGAGGCTCCCGAAGGAAAGGGAGGAACACACCCAGGAGGGATGGAGACCGAGGAAGGCAGAGGGGGGAAAGAGAGAGACAGTGGAGGAGGGAGAGAGAAGGCTCAGGGAACGGAGAGTCGCTGAGTTGTGGGGAAAGAAGCACAGAGACAGGGAAGAAAATGGGAGCGGTGGACATGGAGACAAGCAGGCGGGACTCAGGGGACAGAGAGATGGGGAGGAGGATGGAGAGAAAGAGCCAGAGAGAAAAAACTAGAAAAGGGACAGGACAGAGATAGAGGCAGAGACACTGAGGAAGGAAATGAAGGAAAGAAAACAGGAGAGAAGCAGAGTGACATCTTCCTGAGGGGCCCCGGGAGGCAGAGTGTCACATCTGCGCTGTAGATACATGCAGATCCTCAGATCCCACGACATCTGGAGCCAGCCAGTCCTGGGTGACCTCACTGGGCCTCAGGGTCCTCCTCCATAACATGGGGGCACAGTGAGAGGAGGTGTCTCCCCTAACTATACATTCCCGCTCCCCTTCCCTAGAAGCATGAGTTCAAACCCAAGGGGACAAATTTTAGCTCACTACAAAGAACCCTTGAAGAGTCAGAGGGATGAGAAAGGGCACTCATATGTTGAACATGTGACCTTGGGCAAGTTTCTAACTTGTCTGTGCCTAAGTATCCTTATCTTTAAAGTGGGGCTAATAATAGCAGCTACCATGGTTCGTGTAAGATGCTCAGAGGGGGCCTGGCTCCTATTAAAGGCTGAATAAATGTTCAGTTTTATTATTGAGCTTCCACCATGTGCCAGGCCCTCTGCCAGGGCCTTTCCAGATTTTATCTCATCTCTTCTCCAGGAGCGAAGTAACCACCCCCCACCACCCATTTTCCGGAGGAAGAAACTGAGGCTCCAAGAGCCTGAGTCCCTTGCCCAGATTGCCCCCTGAGTCTGTCAGACCTTGCAGCCTGTGCTCGGCCCTCTGCTGTACCCAGCTGTCCAGGGGCAGGGCAGGGAGCCTCGCAGGTCACTTCCAGCCCTGGGAAAGAGGCTGGGCTGGCCCAGTGGGTCCTGGGGTAGAGAATATATAGGCTCCTTCTATATCTTGGAGCATTTGTTGAGTGCCTGTTATGTGTGGGCACAGTGGATACAGCAGTGGACAAACAGACCCCAGGATATTCACATTGTGCAGAGGCAGGGGAGAGGGGGTGCTCTTCAAATACACAGACCTAGCCCTCCCAGCCCTGGGGAGGGGAGATCACTCTATCCACCCATTTTACCGGTGGGGAAACTGAGGCTCCAAAAGGAGAAAAGACTTGCCCACAGTCATGAAGCTGGACTCTGAGCTCCTAACTGCTCCCCCACCACCCACCCTGCCTGGATTGCCCCATCCCCCTTCGTTTCAGGCCCCAGGCCGTGGGCACTGATGACGCCAGCCTCAGGGATGTGGGAAGGAGAGAGACCCAGCACCGAGGCGGGCTGGGAGACCGGAGATGCTGCCGGGAGGGATCGATCCAGGCTGCCCGCGCGATATCGGATTGTTCCTGGCTCCTGGGCCCACCTTCACCCTCGGCTTCTCCCAGAATCCTCTCTTCTTTGCCCTCCTCCACCCTTAGCCCCCTCTGAGCCGAGCCTGGGAAGCAGGGGAAGAGAGGAGGAAAGGCTGTACTCAGAGTATTTGTTCAGTATCTGGGCTCCTGAGCCGATTGAACACAAAGGATTCAACAGCAGGGGCACTTCCTGGCCTGAAAGATGGGGCCCACATTCCCAGGTCGGGGGATGGGGGAGGTGACTCAAAGACCCTCACACTGCGGCCCCCACCCAAAGCTTCCTGCGGTTCCCCACCAGCCCAAACTCCAGGCAGCTTGAAATGAATTCCTTCCCCTCTGCAGGAGCCAGGACCTGGGGTCACCCCTCTTTGCTCTTCATCATCCCCCCTCCTCATAGGTGGGCTGGCCCTCTTGTCTCCTCAGTGTACCTCTGGGACCAGCCAGAGGAGGGGAGCCTGGGGACGGGGACGCTGCTCAGCTTAGAGGAACAAATACTCAACTCCACGTTTGAAGCTTGTGACCCCCAGAGGACAGGTCAGAGAATCAAGGAATTATAAGGGATGGAGATGGGGGGCTGGGAACTGGGGAGCCATAGCGAGAGGGATGGGCTAGGGTGAAGTGGATGATTGTGGGAAGCTTCAGGAAGGAAATGGATAAGGGGATGTAGGCCTTTCAGGACAAGGACGGTGAGGGGAGGAAACTTGGGGAACGTTAACAGAGGAGGGTGGGGCTTTGGGGCCTGGGAGAGGGAGGAAGGGCAACCACTGTGGGCCTGGTGGGGCACAGCTGGTCCTCTTCGGTCCACCTTCTGAGGTGGGGATGACTGGGCCCCCTTGCCCAAGGGCCATGGTGCAGGGGTGCCACCAGCCCAGCCAGTGGTCCCACTTCAAAGCCATCGCCTGTCCCCATCCCCCACCCCTCACCTGCCCCAGACTCCCTCACAGCCTGCTTTATCCCCAGGCACTGTGGCTGTGACCCATGTACTAGCCTACCTGGAGGCTGTGACAGGACGGGGCCCCCAGGATGCACGCCTCCAAACACTGGCCTGCAGCCTGGACCCCAATGGGGAGGGCCCTCAGGCCACTGTGGACTTGGACACCTTCCTGGTCATCATGCGGGACTGGATTGCTGCCTGTCAGCTGGATGGGTAGGTCCCCGCACCTCCACCCTCCCCCAAGAAACCCTTCCTAAGATCTAACCTCATACCTGCTTACTGCAGCCAGCACCCTTTGGGCCCAGGGACCTGCTGTGGTTGGAAGGAAGCTGAGGAGGAGAGAAAAGTAGAGTTGGGGGAGGGGGGGTCTGTGGACAAAGTGCCTGAGATGGGGAGGCAGAGGGAGTCTGGGGGCAGAAATAAAATGGGCTGGAAGGAGGAGAAGGGCGATGTTAAGGGGCTGACAGAGGCCTGTCCCCATCCCTCCTCCAAACCCAGTCCTTGCCCCTCCTGCTTTTCCATCTGGCCCCGGGTGCTTGCCATCTGGCCTCACCTTCCTCCCCACAGTGCTCACTCTCACCTGACCTGTCCCCTCCTCCCACCACCGGCAATCCCCCTGCCAGTGGCTGGTCAGGATTGGGCGGGTTGTTGCAGGGAGCTCTAAGCCTCATCCCTTTGATACAGGGGATTAGAGCTGGAAGAGGAGACCGCCTTTGAGGGAGCCCTGACCTCCCAGCAACTGCCATCTGGTGAGATTGTTATATAGAGAATGAAGCAGGCAGGCCCAGGGTCAGACAGTGTGGGGAACTTCCCACCCAGGGGCAGAGCAGGGGATGGGGCAGGACTCCAGAGACCTTTGCTCTAAACTGGAGCTGCGAGTTTGGCTTTCTAGGCGCCTCCACGACATGACTACCTCCCAGCTGTCCTGAGCTTTGGGGTTTGTTTGTTTTTTTCCTCATGGGTTCTTTCCAACCCCTCCTGACACGAGCCCTGTTACAGAGGCCCCTCCCACCTCTCATCATCATCTCCATCACCATCATCAAGCCGGCCCCTCCCTGTACTCTAGTCCCTGCATTCACGGTCCCTCTGGTCTTGTTGCCGGCACTGCCCCGCTCCGGCCTGGCCTCAGCTCAGGCTATTTCTCAGCCTAAGCTTTCCATGTCTTCCCTCATCCTTCACACCTGATAGGGAAGCCCTGGTGGGGAAGGCCTGGGATGCTGCAGGCTAAGGTCCCTTTCTGTCCAGCTCCCTCAGCACAGATCTGCAGTCCTCCCCTGCAGAAATCTGATTATCTGACTCATTACCTGCCCTGCTGTTTGGTTGGCTGGTTTGCTCACCATTCTACCCCAAAGTCTTCACACATAGGAGGTGCTCCATAAAAAAGTGTTCATGTTCTATTTCTCCAGGCTTATAAAAACAAAACAAAAGTCAAAAAATATAGCTTTCTTGATATTCTCTTGAACCTCCTCCAGCCGGGCTGTGAGCAGGGAAGGGACAGGTCAGCTCCCGGGGAGGAGAGGCTGGAGGCCAGGAGTCCGGGGAGGAGGCTGTGGTGAGGATCCAGGGGGAGAAGGTGAGGCCTGAGGCAGGAGGAGTGAGGGAGCCAGGACAGCCCAGGGGCTGGGTGGGTGAGTGGGAGAACTGGGAGGACAGACAAGTTTGGGGCAGTTGAGGTGCTGCCCAGTGTTGGGCATCATGAATGTGGGGCGGTTGGGGGCTATGGGGAGATCCAGCCTGAGCTCAAGGTACCCATGAGCAAGAGGCTTTCTGGATGGTGGGTATAATTGCAGCCCCAGGAGCAGATGGGATCACCCAGAGTGCATCTGAGGATGGAGGCCAAAGGAAGGCCAAGGCCGGAATCCTGGAGCAATCCATCGTCTCAGGCCACCTGGGAGCCCACCACCCTCTGTCTGTCTCCCTCCAGGACGCTCAGAAGCTGAGGATCCAGCCAACCTGGAGAGCTTCGGAGGCGAAGACCCCAGACCTGAGCTGTACCTACCCTCAGCCCCTCCCTGCCCTCCCCCTGCCCATGCCCTCCAGCCTGCCTAGGGCCCAGGGCCTGGCCTAGGGCTTGGGGTCCTTCGGGAAGTGGGTGAGGGACACAGGCTGTGCTAATAGCTCAGGGAGAGTGGGGCAGTCTCCTATTTCTCTTTCCCTAGAAGAGCCGCATCTCCCCGCCACCTACACCTACCCCGACCTGGGGAAAGGAGGCCAGGGCTGTGGGCAGTGACCCTGGACCTTCCCTGCCCCCAGGTCCGCCACAGCCGACCTGCTGAGCAGCCTGGAGGACTTGGAGCTCAGCAACCGCCGGCTGGCCGGGGAGAACGCCAAACTGCAGCGCAGTGTGGAGACAGCCGAGGAGGGTTCCCTGCGCCTTGGGGAGGAGATTTTGGCTTTGCGCAAGCAGCTCCGCAGGTGGGCCCGGCCCCACCCACCCTCCTGCACACCCCCGTGTCCCACCTGCCCACAGGCACAGGCTCACTCCCACTTTCTTAGTATTTTAGGTAGAAACTGGGTCTCTGTCCCCCCACACTCAGTCTCTTTCCCTCCTTTTCTCTCTGGGTATCTGTCTGGGATTTCTCTGATGCTCTGAGTGGATCTACATCCATGATCTCTACATTCCTCTCTCCCATGTGGCCCACCTGCCCCCGCCCCCACTCAGTACCCAACAGGCTCTGCAGTTTGCCAAGGCCGTGGATGAGGAACTGGAGGACCTGAAGACTCTGGCCAAGAGCCTGGAGGAACAGAATCGCGGCCTTCTGGCCCAAGCCCGGCAGACGGTGGGTTTCTGGCAAGGGGCACAAAGGTGCACTCTTCTTCCTACTATCTTGGAGTCTGAGCAACAGAGACTGACTATGGAGTGGGAAAGGGCAGAGGTCACCCGGGCTTCCTCCCTCAGTCCAGGCCCTGCTCCCCAGACTTTGGGTCCGGATCTACTTGCCATCCCTCTCATGACAAAGGGGACAGCAGCAGTCATCAGGGCTCCCCAGACGCATTCCCCCGGCCCTGCTCCTCAATGACCCAGGCCCAAGTTGCGTGCCCAGGGGTGGAAAAAGGGCAATTTGGGGGCAAGGAGGCCTGAAAAGAAGGCTTTGTTCTCTCTCTGGGCTCGGTCAGGAAAAGGAGCAGCAGCAGCTGGCGGCTGAGATAGAGAGTCTGCAGGAGGAGGTGAGCTGCGGCCCAGTGCCCACCCCACCCCTTCCCCAGTCCTCAGGACCTTCCTGCCCTACCCACTGCTGCCCCAAGCACCCCCAGCCGCCTGCAACAAACACCCTTCAGTCTGGTGAGGGAGACCTCAGAAGCCCAATAATGTGTGCATGTCCCTGAAGATCACATGGCTGCATGTGAGGACTGCCACAGTCGGTAAGAGGGTGGGACGTGGGGCGGACTCCTGGTTACGCTGAGGCTGCCTATGTAAGCATGGGCCAGTCTGCCCCTCTCTGTGCCTCAGTGTCCTCACCTGCGAGAAAGGGCAAAATAATGGAATCTCCCTGGTTGGATTGTGTGAGATTTAAACAAGAGGATGCTAGGTACAAGGCAGGACACATGGAAAGAGCTCACAAAAAGATAGCTAGTGTTGTTCATATTTTTTATGGTGGAAAGAACACAGGCCTTAAAGTCAGCCCTGATTCAAATCCCATCTCTGGGACTTCCCTGGCGGTCCAGTGGTTAGGACTCCGAGCTTCCACTGCAGGGGGCACGGGTTCGATCCCTGGTTGGGGAACTAAGATCCTGCATGCTGCACAGCACGGCCAAAAAAAAAAAAACAAAAAATCCCATCTCTGCCACTTACACAACAGACAACCTTTAGGCATGTGACATGCCCTTTCTGAGCCATAGTTTTATTATCTAAGAACAGGAAAGAAGGATATCTGTTTGTTAGGATTGTTGTGGGGATTAAATGGCCACTTTTAGCCCAGAGCCTAGCACATAGCATGAAGAGGCCCAGTCCAACCTCAGGGCTGATTCAAGCCCCATTCTGAGACAGAAAACATCGTCTTAGTTAATTCTGGGTCCACCTACTCCTTTTAGGTGGAAATAAAGCCCCCACAGAAGGTGGCATCTAAGTTGCTGGAGATCCACGCAGCATCTCAGTGCTCCTCAATCAATGTCTGTTCTCTCTGCTGGTCACAAGACTGATGTTCATTGTCCCATCTGGTCCTTAGCCTTAGTCACCACTGCACGCTGGCATCCACTGGGGGGCTGACGTTGCCTTCTGGTCTCTGGATGTACTGTCCTCACTGCATCTGCTGGTGGTAGCCCTCGTCGGAACCTCACAACCCACAAATGCCACTGGGGTTCCTCCACACCCTTCTAGGGGCACAGAGGAGGTTTAGCTGCTTTCCTGTGACTTTGTGTCTATAGGGGCCTCACTGGGCCTTCTGTGCCTCAGCTCCTCACACAGCCATCTCTGTTCTATTTTTCACACACCTTGCTGCTTCACAGACTGAGCTGGGAAACACCTCTCTCAGATTCCCAGACGTTCCAGAGGTTCTGTGGTTCAACTGCGTCCATCCTGTCCAGCCGTCTAACCTGGGGCTTGGGACTGGCCTCAGGGCCCATTTTCACTCTGTTGTTCTCTTCTTTGACTCTCCCTGAGCTCCTCCCCCAGCGCTGAGGATCTCTGCCCAGCCCAGGCAGTAATACTCATTCTGCTTGATCCTCCCAAATCTCTTTGTCCTATGTCTGTATTATGGCTTTTACACGTAAACCAAAAAATTTTCCACTATCATTCCCTGGCTCTTCCATGAAAATTCCCTCTGTTGGGGCAATGGGAATCTCGCTGCAGGATGGCTGCCATGGTGTGAAGCATGGGGTGCAGACAGGATGTGACTGTTTCTTCCAGAACATCTCTTTTATTGGGGTATAGTTGTTTTACAACGTTGTGTTGGTTTCTACTGTACAGCAAAGTGCCACGGAGTTCCCTGTGCTATACAGCAGGTTCTCACTAGTTATCTATTTTATACACATTAGTGTATATATGTCAATCCCAATCTCCCAATTCATCCCACCCCCTCCCCCAAAACATCTCTTTTTAAGAACAAGGAGAAACTTTCCCTGAAGCCCCATGACAGGACCTCCCTCTCATATCTCATTGGCTAAAGTGACATCAAATGATTATAGCCAAACCACTCCCTGGCATGGATAACACAGCCACCAGATAGGTCTGGGATACTTTCAGCTCTGAAGAAGAAAGCACCGAAGAAATGGTGGCTTCAATCTGAAGGACACTAATTAACTTAACAAGAGGTTTTGAAGGTTCTGGGCTGGTTTGGCAGCTTTTTGACTTGTTTGTCTGTCTGCGGCCTCAGGATCACAGATGGCTGCAACAGCTCCAGACTTCGCGTTCTCACTCAAAGCAGGACAAAGAGGGGCAAATGCTCCTCTCATGGCTCTCTCTCTTCATCAGAAGGAAACATTTTTCCAGGAGCACCTCCACTCCACCCCCACACCAGCAGACCCCTCTCACAGCTCACTGGATCACGTGACAAGAGAGGCTGGAATAATATCTGACCTTCCTCAGCCTCTGGAGTGGGAGGCAAACGAGTGAGAGGGGGTGAGAATGGCTGCTGGGTTAGCTAATCAGCTGGGTGTCTGTGCTGAATCTGCTGAGATTTCCATCTTGATTCACCTCCAGAGCTGCAGCTGGGACCCACCTGCCCACGTGGAGAGTGGACCCCCAAGGAAAGCAGGAGAGGGAATAAGCAGGGTGAATGGCAGCTGGCGGTCTCTGCCTCCTCCTGGCCCAGAAGGCCTGTGCCAGGTCAAGTGCCTTGAGCAGCGCCTGGGACATCCTAGGCGCTCGATAAACAAGCTATTCTTGGTTCCCTTCCCCCACCTTTCCCTTCTCAGCAGCTGCCTACAGACCATCTATAGATCAAGTTCTCAAGTTACAGTAGAATAATGCTGGAGTAAGGGACACTCAGCTTTCCTACAAGAACCTACAGAGCAGGGCTCAGATTACTGCAGAAGAAGGCAGGAGCAGCTGAGTAACCAGGTTCCCTGCCGAGTGGCCCAGGATCCAGCCTGTAAATCCCGACCAGGTGGACAGATGTTGACACAGCATTCCTGGCCCGTCCTTCCTCTGCCCTTCACCTGGCAGCCCAGGCCCGCTGAGCCTGAGAGGGGGAGAAGGCGGCTGATGGAGGACTTGGAGCTGAGCCAGGCTGGAGTGAAGGGGGGAGCTGGCCTTGGTATCCCCAGGGGCGCCGGGAGGAGGGGTGTGGCCAAGGGAAGTCGACTGCCTCTGTGCTCCGAAATGCTTTCCCCAGTGACTGCCTCATGTCAAAGCTCAGCGCAACTTGCTAGGTTTTTGGTGCCTGGAAGCTCTAGGCTGGAATTTGGTCCGTTTTATTCTCAAGTCCCATTTTGTGGCTGGCGTGGGCTGCCCTCTCCCAGCCCCTTTGTTTTCGCAGATAACTCTCTTTACCCTTGAGGATTAGACCCAGTACAGCCTCCTTGCAAACCCTGGGCTCCCACAAGGCCCAGGGCCCTAGGCCCACCTCATGTATTATCATCTGCTTCTGTGTCGGTCTCCACCTCCAGTGGTGAGCAACTTGAGATGAGGGACGAAGCTCGTTCCCCATTCTCATCCAGGGCTGCATCTGGCTCAGAGGAGTCTGGGAGTTAAAAGTGCAGGATTTGGAATCTGTAAAACTGGGGATGATGACAGTGTAAAAATTAATAATTGGGACAGCCAGACTTTACATTCTTCCTGAATGGCACAGTAAAATGCATATAGCAGTATCCATGGAATCTTCCTTCCAAAAATTAAACAGGAGTCTGGACAAGGCCCTGGATCTACCCATCAGTTTATAGGAAATAATGAGGGGGGAGGAGCATGGTAAACGTCCTGCACAGGGAACAAGAACACAGTAAACCAAATCCAAACGCACCAATTCTACAGGACAAATGACCTGGTTTCTTCTACAAATGAAGGACCCAAAAAAGTGCCAGGACTGGGGAGGTGGGGGATCACTGTCAGATGAAAAGAAATGGGACATTTCAACCAAAAGCCATGGTGGACCTTGTTTGGATCCTCATTCAAAGAAACTAAGCGTGAAAAGACATTTGTGAGAAAACCGAAACCAAAAAAGAGCACTGGGTGTGCGATGATACTAAGGAATTATTAATTTTGTTACGAGTGATCATTGTATTGTGGTTTTACTACAGGAAAAGTCCTCAAGTAGGAAATACAAATGCTGGAGTAGTTACAGGTGAAATAATATGATGCCTGGGGTTTACTTTAAAATACTCTGGTTAAACAAAACAAACAAAATATTTGAAAAATATAGAAGAAATAAACAGGGAGAATGTATATAATTATTGAAATTGGGTGATGGATAATGGGGGTTCATCATACTGTTTTTTTGGGGGGGACTGTGCCCTGCAGCTTGTGGGATCTTAGTTCCCCAACCAGGGATTGAACCCAGGCCCTCAGCAGTGAAAGTGTGGAGTCTTCACCATGGACTGCCAGGGAATTCCCATTTTTATCTTTAAAATAGGGCATAAGAAATAAGCTAACACTGGCAAGGTGCTCAGTAACTATTAGCAATAATTATTAGCTCATTTAATCCTCACAGCCACCCCATGCATCCTATCTTATCTCCATTTTTGCAGCTCTATTTTGATTTTTCATCTGCAAATCAAAGCTGAGATCCCATAGGATGGCTGGAAGGATTAAATGGGCTAAAAGATAGACAGTGCTGAGCATGAGGCCCGATGCACATCAAGTGCTCAGCAGATGTCAGCTATGAATATTAACATGGCCATTTGCTGAAGTGAATGTGACCAGGGTCCCTTCTTTCAGAACGGGAAGCTGCTGGCCGAGCGGGATGGAGTGAAGAGGAGGAGTGAGGAGCTGGCCACAGAGAAAGATGCTTTGAAGGTGCCACCCCTCCCTAGCACCTTGACAACTTCCTACCACCCCAAGGCCATTTTTACATCACCAGTTTCAGCCCCTGTGGTCTGGTGAGATCAGGGACTTCAATCAAGCCTTCAGGTTCCCAGGGGCAGTGGGCAACTCAGCTGAAACCCCCCTTGGTGTAGCTGATGTCCAAAGACATGAAGGGAGGTTGAGGAGAGGGGCTCGGGAGAGTGGGCGGGCCAGAGAGATGGACGGGCGACTTCCTTGGCAGCGGCAGCTCTACGAGTGTGAACGCCTCATTTGCCAGCGAGACGCCATCCTCTCCGAGGTGAGGGGGCTGGGGGGAAACATTTGCCTTCTGTGTGTCTCCTGCCCCGAGTCTGCAAAGGGAAGTCCTGCTTGGCTCTAATCCTTGGATAATTAGCCAGGAGAGATCAGAGTGGTTCCCGGGAAACTGGTGCTCTCCCTCAGGCCCTAGCTCTTCCCCCAAGCCCACCCTGGCTGTCCCCCCAACCCCCAGCCTCAGCGTCTTCGGGGGGCTGGGCCCAGACTCAGTCAGCTTTGGGCTTTCCCAGCGTACTCGCCACGCGGAGAGTCTGGCCAAGACCTTGGAGGAGTACAGAACCACAACCCAGGTAACCCACTGGCCTGGCCCCACTCTCCCCACTTCTCTTTTGTCATCTCTGGGATTTGCTGCCTCCTTCTGTCTCTGTTGATCTTTTCCAAATCTCCACGTCTTGTTTCTCCCATCGCTACTGTTTGACTGTGTGTCTCTCTCCCTCTCTGTCTCTCTCTGCCTTTTCACTTTTCCTCTGTTCCTTCCTTTCTCTCTTTCTCTCTCTCTCTCTCTGTATCTCCATCTCCTATCCACATTCCTTTTTTTTTTTTAATATTTACTTATTTATTTATTTGGCTATGTCGGGTCTTAGTTGCAGCACGCGGGCTCTTTGTTGCGGTGCACGGGCTTCTCTAGTTGCGGCGCGCCGGCTTCTCTCTAGTTGTGGTGCATGGGCTCCAGAGTGCGCAGGCTCAGTAGCTGTGGCGTACGGGCTTAGTTGCCCCGTGGCAGGTGGGATCTTAGTTCCCCAACGAGGGATCGAACCCACGTCCCCTGCATTGGAAGGCAGATTCTTAACCAATGTACCACCAGGGAAATCCCTCCCATCCACTTTGATTCTCTGTGGGTGACTTCTCACCACATCTCCCCTCCTCCTATTTCTGTATCTCTGCCGGGCTTGTTTAGATTCTTGTCTCTGCCTCTCTCTGGGTCTAGTCCCTCTGTCTCCTGAGGCAACTCCTCTTTCTGTCCCTTGTCTTCAGAGTCTCTTGCACCCCGTGTGTCTCTTGCCTCTCTGTGAATCTGTTTCTGTGTCTCTCGTTTTTCCATGTGTTTCCATCTCTGCCTTCCTTTTCTTAATTTTCCTGACTGATAGGTTACCTCCTGGGTTCCTGTTGCTCTTTGCCTCTCTTTGGCTTCCTAAGTTTCTGTCACTGTTTCTTCCCCTTCTCCCTTGGCAATACGTGTCTGGAGGAGCCCAAAGAAGTCACAGGAGTGGAACTGACCTTGGAAGAGGAGCCCAGGCATGGGGGGTGGGGAAAAACGGAGACCCAGGGGTCCCCCACTCCTTCCTTTGCAGGAACTGAGGCTGGAAATCTCACACCTGGAGGAGCAGCTGAGTCAGACCCATGAGGGGCTGGATGAGTGAGTGGAATGGCGGGGGTGGAGGAGGCAGGAGGGGAGCCCCAGGACAGGGACCCCTGGCCTCCAGCCCCAAGGTGGGCAGGGCAGCAACCCCAGCACAGGCTGACGGACAGGTGGTGGGCAGGCGTGGAGGCAGCCTTCCCCGTCCTGACTGTGTGGACAGGCTACCCGAAGGGGCTCAGGTGAGGAGAGTGGACTGGACCAAGCTGCCACCACCGTCGCTGGGTGTGGAGATCCAGGCCATTCGGCAGGTGGGCCTGACACCCCCAGAACACCCTAACCCACCACCAGCGGCAACTCTGACCCAGCCCTCTCGCCCCACCCCGGTTCCCCCAGGACCATCTCAGTCCTTAACTTCATCCCTAACCCAGTCCTTGGTCTGGGCACCAAACCCCTCCCGGGTGCTGCCCCCACCGACTCCCCAGCCCAGCCTCACACCACCTCCCTTCCACCTCCCATCCTCACGCCTCAGCCCATCTCCATCCCACCCCTGACCTGTCTTCTGCCTTAATCTGACTCTCCCTGGCCTCAGAAACAACTTCTTCTCTCCCAGAAACAAGAAGTGGCAGCCGCCGATCTCTCCAACCCTTTGTGTGGCGTGTGGCAGTGGGAGGAGGTCATCAATGAGACCAATGAGGAAGCTGAGTTTCCACCTGAAGCCCCAACTGGGGGGCAGGTGAGCACAGGAGGGACTCTGAGACTACCGGATCCAGGGGCCGGGAGAGGGGCCTGGGACACCATGTGCCTTCACTGTTCCCCATCTCATAGACAGATGTTGACTGAGGGCCTGCTGGGTGTTGGCCAAGGAGCCCCTGGCCAGACAGGACACCACCTCTGCCCTCTAGGGACTGGCCTGCTGGTGTGGGAGACAAAAGTGGACAAAGCAACACGCAAACTGCATGGTGGTGGTTGTTGTCCTTATTTCAAATACACTGTCAGGAATCTCCTTAGTTTATATGGTGCTACAGCGGGAAGGGAGTAAGTGAATTGTTCTTCCTGACCCATAAAGGTACATTAAGCATTTACCTTTTGAATATGTCACCTTTAAGAAAAACTTAACAAGCCCGCTGTGTAATCTTGAATTCAACAATAACCATTGTTTTATGACTTCTGTAATTACCTGAACAATATTTCAAACGTTGTTTGAAACAATGAAGACAACTCATCTTCAGTGTTCACAGCTGAAAAGTGAGATTTTAAGCTGTTAGTGCCAGAAGAATTCCTTTTTTTTAAGGAAATATTGCTAACAGCTCTGTAAACAACGCTGTATTGTCTTGAAAATTATACTGCTTCAAAGCTGTTCATCATCCTTAAAGGACAAACTCGTTTCTCTGTTCACTTTTTCCCTGAGTTGAGAGAAGCTTCTGTTTCTCTTTGACACCAGCGCTCCTGTTGGATTCCTCGCTGACCTCTCCCACTGCCTCTGCGAGGTTTAGGCACCCTCATCCCTCATCCTGTTACTCATGGGAAACTGAGGCTCAGAGGGAGGTCACACAGCTTGTGGGGGGCAGAGCCGCGCTCCTCGGGGGACGTGTAAGTTAGAGCGAGCTTCTGCTGAGAGCGGTCCGTTGCCTCCTGGAGGGGAAGACTGACCCGGGCCTCCGGGTGCTGCCTGCGCTGGCTCCTGGGGACACAGAGCAGAATCATTCAGGGCCTGGATCCTCTAGCGCCCAAGGCCTGGTAGAGATCATGCAATCAGGCCATCCCAGTGCAGGATGATCCACGTGCTAGAGGTGGCGGCGGGCCCTGTGGGAGCCTAGAGAAGAGAGTTTCCATGTCGGGTAGGCGACTGAAGGAGATATCACAGGGAAACTGACACGAGTTTATTTTGAAGAAAGAAAGAGAGAAGTTAAGTGGTGTGAGAAAGGAGAAGTCTTCCAGGCAGTGGGAATAGTAAATGCAAGGATGTGGGAGCGTGAAACCCCATAACATGTTTGGGGAGCAGAGGGCAGTTGGGGGTGACTAGTGAGAGATGAGGTCTGGCTGGATAATGAAAGGAATTCCGTGTCAATGAAGCTGAGAGGTTGTGCTTTTCTCCATCAAGCCACAGGAAGGCTGAGGGTAGGGAGGGGCAGGTCAGCTCTGGATGTAGAAAGACCCCTCTGGGGCCACACGGGGACTGACTGGAGGCTGATAGCCTGGGAGGCCAGGGAGGAGGCTGGGGCAGTGGTCCAGAGGTAGAGGGTGAAGGTTGAGCCAGACCAGGGCCTTGGGATGGAGAAAAAGGGACAGGCAGAGAGAATTGGGGCAGGGAGACAGAGCTGCTGACCCGCTGACAGCGGGGTTGAGGGCGCTGGATTCCGGGAAGGGAGTAGACAGAAAGACACTGAACTTAGCTTGCAACCTCTGAGGTAAACACCCTGAGGGATAGGGGGGTGCTTCTCGGGGGCAGTGGGTGCACAAGGCTGGAGCTCAGGGATGTATTTAGAAAAGTGTCGAGTTGGTGGTTGAGACCACAGGCAAGGATGAATGTCTCCAGAGAAAATGGAGGGGGACCTGGGTCCCCAAGACTGGGAACTTGGGAGGAGAAGGGTGTTGGAAGGGAAACGCTGAGCCTCTTCGGGTCCCAGATGAGTGTGAGAGGCTTGTAGGAGTGTGAGAGGTGCAGGGGGACCTGAACGCCTGGGTCCTGAAGGAGAAAGGGGCTTGGTGGAACAACTGTCCTGTTTCTGGCTTCTGCTCCTGGAGGGATGATAGAGCCATCCTCAAGGGGGACCCAAGAGGAAGGCGGGTCTTAGAAGCAGGTGATGAATTCTTGGCAGGTGTTGCAGCCTGGGAGACCTAAGCTTTTCTTTCCCACAGAGAAACTTCCAGGGAGAGCCTGCGTACGCTCATGAAGGAAGGAAGGAGCGATCAATGTGGTAAGAAGATTGGTCCTCCCTGAGCCATCCCTCTGCCTCGAGGTGATGCCAACTGTCAGACGGCTAGAGTATAAGGCCTGGGAGAGCCCTGAGGGAGTGCATCACTCATTCCCTCGTTCATTCATGCTGAGGCCACCCTGGGCCTGTGGACCAGGATGAGTGAGACCCAGCCCTGCCCTCAGACCCTGATAGTTCCAGGAGGACATCCAGCACCCAGCCCCACCTGGGGGGAAATACTTCTGGAGGAGGCCCTGCTTGGGGTCCTTTAGGAGAGGTATTCGTATAGGAGGCCCTTAGACAAGAAGACAGTTGTCAGGCAGATGGGACAGCTCAGTCACTAAGTCACTGTCACTGAACACACCTCTCCCAAGGCCTCCAGGGAGCTCTGGGATGAATGAGACCCCGACTGTGCCCCAGGAGAGCAGCCAGACAGTTGGGAGATCATCAGGGGCTCTGGAATCAGACAACTTGTGTTCAAATCCCAGCTCGGTTACTTTGAGATGGGGTGGAGTGAGCCCCTGCCCTGTGATTGTTACCGACTGTTACGAGGCTCATGTGCAGCCTCCGAGGATAGAGAAAGCACTAGATGTCTGGGCCCACCCTCCTGCATGGGGCCTCTGCCTTCCTGTGGTGCCTCTCTCTCCCCCCTCCCCTCTTGCAGGCTCCCGGCTGCGGCAACTAATGAGGCTGCCTGCCACGGTCTCTAATTGGACTTGTCTGGGAAAGCTGAGATTGGGCAGGATGGGGGCCCTGGAGCTGTGACCTCCCCCTGCGTCACCAGGGAATGGAAGAGGGGGCTGAGCAGCAGCGGAGACAAGGGCTGGCGTAGGGGCTGGACTTCCGAGTTTCCGGGGTGGGGGGTGGTGCGGTGGGCAGGGGCAGTATGATCCACAGATTGGGAAGCTGGGAGTGAGGGAAGTGGTGAATCCTCTGACCCCTAGACGTGACCAGGGGTGAGAGCTTGGACCTTGAGAGAGGGGCTGGGGGGTCCCTGAATAGAAGTCTCAGAGGATCAGACAGCTGTTTGTCTGACTGGGGCAGAGGCTGGGGCCCACGAGCCTGGATTGGATGGGAGTTGAGGAAACAGCTGTATCCTGAGGGTGTTGGGCCTGAAGCTGGTAGCTAAGGCTGGAAGGTTGGATCCCTGATCCCCAGCGAAGGTGGTGACAGGTGGTGTGGACCTCTGGGTCTCCAAGGGACATCAGGGCTGGCCAGCTTGAGGCCTGAGCCCCCAGAGAGGCATTTCAGGGGCTCAGACAGCTGTGACCGTAGGAGGCGCAGAGGCTGGAGCTTGCACACTTAAGAGAAATGATTTGGGATGGGGGCAGGGCCCACACAGTTGGGTTCTGGAGTCAGGGGAGTCTGAGCTGGAGTCCCAGTTCTCAAAGAAGACCCAGTGAGACTGAGACTGACTGAAAATGGCGCAACCCACCAGGCAGGAAGCTGGGCCAGGGAGTGGGGTCCCGGAGAGATCTGAGTGTCTGGTGTTTTGGGTGCGAGAGAACCAGAAGCCTCTGATCGGCTGGGGGATCAGCTGGGAAAGTAGCAGCTGAGAAAGCCAATGAGGTGGAGAGGCCCCCGACCCCGTAGGAGTCACATACTCTGGAGAATTTGGTGAAAAATTCCCCTGAAAAAATACAGATGCTGAGACCTACTCGCAACAGTTTGCTTGTGGGGCTCCAGGATATCCTCCAGGTCTCTCCAGGGTGCCCATCCATGTTAAGAGCCCTCCTTTAAAGGTTCTGCCACACAGCGGGCGAATGGGAACCAGGCAGGGGAGACAGATGCTTGCAGCAACTTTCTTGTCGCCCCAGGTTGCCCAGAAGAGAGAAAGAAGAGGAAGCAGAGATCCGGGTCGCGGTAGGCAGTCCCCAGCACCATCCACTGCAGCCCTCAGAGGAGGCTGCTGTAGTCACAGCTCCTCCCCAGCCCCTGCCCACACCCCCAAGCAGACGGGAAAATGGTTTGGCCAAGAGATAACAATGCCCTCGCTGCAGCTAATGAGAGCAGACGGTACTGTAGAGGGAGGCTGCAGGCCAGTGGGCGGCCAGAATGTTCCCAGGGGACCCCCCAAGCACACGTACAGGGCTGCAGCTGCTACACCACAGACGTGGCTACACCCCCGGGTTGCAAACATGCACGCGCACAAGCGCCCACACTCTCAGGAAGGGCCGGACCCTCCCCGGCCAGCCCCAGAACTCCCTGTCACAGCTGCCCTGCCTGGTACCACCCACACCAGCTCCTTTGCTCCTCAAAGTGGCAGGTGACAATCCTGATTCTTAGGCAAGGGAAGAGAGGGAAGGAAATTTGGCGAGGTCAGAAGCCTGCAGTCCTCAGATAAGAACCGTGAGCCCCAAAGGTGTGCCAGCCTCCGTTCCAGGCACCTGGGACCCTTCAGGGTCCGCACCGTCCAACATGGTCTCTCTAAGCAGCCTGACCCCAAGCCCACTTCCTTCCCACCACACCACGCTCCCTTCCATGGAGACTGGGCCCTCGCCTCAGTTTCCTCGCGGCTAGTGTGACAACGATCTTTACCCAGCTCTCAGGGTGAGGGTAAGTGTTAAGGATCAGGTTGTAAAGTGCCTGGCACAGAGCAGACACACAGGAGGTGACAGTGGTGAAGATAGTGGCTGGGGTTGGTGTTCCTGGAACTCTTTATTTATTATTGTATTGTTATTACCATATCATCATCTACAGAGCAAAGGCATGGGTGGGAAAGCCTGAGATCTGCAGAGGGGACGCCCTTTCAGAAAGACACGGGGGATGAGGTGGGAAAGTGAGTCAGGAGGAATATTTGGGGCTTTAATCTTAAAGCGCCTGCTGGGCCTGGATGGACCCAAAGAGTATCCACGGTGGACTAGGCCCAGCCCAGGGCTGGGCTCCTCAAGAAGATGGGGTCTCTGCCCTCAGGGAGCCTGGATACTTCCAGAATCAGACGGAAGATGGAAATAATAATGTTGAGTAGCTCACGCAGTTATTGCGCGCTCACTGTCTGCCAGGCACTGTTCTGAGCCCGCCTCCTGATTTTTTGGTTTTTGCCCACATTCACTCATTCAGTCTCCACTTCAGCCCTGTGGGGTGGGTGCCGTCATCATCCCCGTCCAGCACGTGGAGAAAGTGGGGCCTGGAGAGATGGGGTGACGTGCCAAGGGACACATAGCAGGAAACTGGCAGAGCTGGGAGCCCAACGCAGCAGTGTGTCTCCGGGAGGCTCACGCACTGAACCACTGTGTCCCACCCCCTTCCATGTGGTCGCTTGTGTCCAGTGGGCTGAACCGAGCACCGCTCCCCATCCAGGACCCGGTGTCTCAAGTTTGTCTCCTTTGTCCTTCCAGGTGGATCTCCCCATCCCTCTGGGAGACTCACACCCTGGAGACATCCCGGGAAGCCCTCCCGAGAGGTAGCGGGACCCAAGGGCCTGGGGGCGGACTTGGGGGCAGAGAAAAAGTCCAGCACTATCGCCCTGCCTTCCTTTCCCCCCAGCAGGCCCTCAGAGCCGGAGCTGCAGCAAGCCCTGGTGCCGGTGGTGAAAGAGCTGGTCCCAGTCAGGAGGCCAGCCTGGGGCCACCTCTGCCTGCGCCCCCTGCACCCCCAGCAGCTCAGGTGCACCCCAAGGCGCCTCCAGAGGGAGGGTGATGGTCAGACATCAGGGCACCGCCGGGATACCCTGGGCTCCCCTGGGCCGCCCAAGCACTGTGCTGCCTCCCCACAGAGTCACTCGGCACCCGCTGATCCCGGCGCCGGTCCTGGGCCTGCTGCTGCTGCTGCTGCTGCTGCTGCTCTCGGTCCGGCTGCTGGGCCAGTCCCCGCCCCCCGCCTGGCCCCACCTCCAGCTCTGCTACCTCCAGCCGCCCCCGGTGTGAGGCACGCTTCCCGCCGCCTCAGAGCGAGCAGCGTCTAGTTCAGTGACTTACCTGGGGCTCTTTTTACTGTTAATCCCGTGGGTGTGCCACTGTGATTCGGGATTATCCCACTGCCGGGACCCCGGATACAGTGCTCCAGGGTCCACAGCCCTGTATTGGGTTTTTATGTGAAGTCTCTTGGTTTTTTAACATTGGCAACTACATTTCTTAACAATAGCAAAACACAGCCAATAATGGATTAAGCACTAGGGGTTATATTTCCCTCACAAAACAAGTCTGGAGGAGGGCAGTTGAGGACCCACAGCTCAGTCTCCATAGCACCGGGACCAGCGTGCTGTGATTCTCTGTGACTCTCTTGGCCCTTCCCCTGTGCTCAGGAGATGGCAGGTGTTGTAGCTTCATACATCATATCTGCAGGGAGAAGGGGACACATCTCTTCCTTTTTATAAAGAAAAGCAATAGCCTTCCCAAAGCCAGCAGCAGACTCTGTCTCGTCGGCCAGAACTGTTTGGCATGACCACCCCTAGCTGCAAGGGCAACTCGGAGAGCAAGCATCTCTCCTGGCAGAAAGAGGGAGAACAAGATGTGGGCCAGGCACACACATAGATGTCACCAACGGCCAGCAGGAAAGGGTGTGCCATTTGTTCATTCAGCAAACACTTAGTGATCATCTATTTGCCATGGCTAGACTTTAGAAGACAGAAAAATAGACCCTCCAATGCCAGGCTGAGGAGCATTGATTTTTCTCCTGAGGCTGATGGGAGTTTGGGGGACATTTAATTACTTGTTTTTGGTTATTTACTTTGTAATTGAGGTATAACTTACATACAATGATAAACGGACAAATCTCAAGTATCAGCTGGATAAATTATTGCACATGTAAACATCCATGAAACCAAATCCCAGGTCAAGATATAGCACAGTTTCAGCACTGCAGAGGCTTCCTTGGGAGAGCTTTGAGCAAGGCAGGACAGTGATAGAGGTAGCTACAGGCTCTGTGAGAGCTCAGGAAAAGCACCTAACCCAGCCTGGGAGGTTAGAGATTTCTTCCCAAATAGGTGACATCTGCATTTAGTCTTGAAAGATGGGTAAGGTTGGTTATAGTAAACAGGGGCGGGGGAGGGTGTTCCAGGCAGAGGGAAAAAAGTGTGTGAAGACCAGGTGGTTGGAAAGCACCTCTGTGTGTAGAAAGCCATAGGCAGCACCATGTTGCTTGGATTTAAAAAAAAGCCAGGGAAGGATTTGAGGCTTTAGAGTTGTGAGAAAAAAGATAGGTAGACAAGAGCCCATTAAGGGTTTTGAACACCAGCTTGAACTCTACTGTCAAGTGTCCAAGAAAGGGCTGTGATCAGGGAAGGGGCAGAATCAACTATGGGTGGGAAAGAGACCTTCTGAGCCTGTATAGAGGGTGAATAATAATGGAGTGAGGCTGGAGGCAGGAGGTGGGGAGAAGGCTGGGGCCATGGTCCAGGTGAGAGAGCATGAGGCCTGAGCTGGGCTGGGTGCATGGATGGAAAAAAGGGCAGAGCAGAAAGAGGCAGAGCAGGAAGGACAGAGCCAGGACTGACAGGCTATGAAGGAGGATGAAGAGGGAAGGGGCAAGGACTGCACCTGCATCTGACCCAGTGACTGGTGGACAGTGGAGCCATTCCCAACATGGAGAACCCATGAGAAGGGGTGGGCTTGGGGGGGACACTCTGAGCTCATGTGGGGAGGAGTGAGTGTCTGGGTTCCAAGAAGTGGCTGGAGCCCTGAGCATTGGGCTTTCAGTCTGGAAATGGGGGTCTGGATGTTATTAGCTGTGATGGTGACTGAAGTGTGGGGATTGCTGAAATTTCCTGAGGAGAGGGGAGTAGAGTGAGAAGGGAAGGGGTTTGGGCACCATTTTGTGAAAAGCCTCAAATGCTAGGCAAGAGATTTGGGAGGAGGGACTTCCCTGGTGGTCCAGTGGTTAAGACTCCCCGCTCCCAACGCAGGGGAACCAGTTTCGATCCCTGGTCAGGAAACTAGATCCCGCATGCTGCAACGACGATTCCCGCAAATAAGACCCTGCGCAGCCTAATTAATTAATTAAATAAAAAATTAAAAAAAAGACGTGGGGAGGAAGTATAGGAAGAGCACAGGCCAAGACGGAGTTACCAGGCCCATCAGCAGACAGAGGATGAGGCTTCTCACAGGGTTGATGTGAGGCTGAAAGAGCCAATACAATGGTATGTGGAAGAGTGCCCAGCATATAGTAACTGCTCGTAACATTTTAATTCTCTTTCTCCATGAGAGTAGTGGAATGGTCTAGACTTCTGAAGTTGCACAGATTTGGGTTCCAATTATCCTTCACTAGCGCTGACAACTTGGGGAAATGATTCCTGACTTTCAGAGCCATGTTTCTTTGTAAAATTTGGCCAACTCCCCATAGTTGTAAGGAATAAATACAGTTAGTTATTCATTGTTCAGTATTTCTGAATAACAGGGAAACAGGCCACACCCCACAGCCTAAGGGCCAATTAGGGCGCGGTCCGCCTCTCGGAAATGCAAATTACGGGAGAGCTTGCCAATCACCAAGCGCCAGCCCCGCCCCCTGTCCTCACGTCGACTCGCTCAGCTCCACTCTCTTCTCTAGACCAATCAGAGCGCAGTCCGTGCGAGCTGCGCCACGGGAGCTAGGTTCAGAAACCTCGCAGTCCAGTTAAGGGAGTGAGTTGCTATGGTCACCACTGAGGGGCGGGGCGGAAGTGCTGGCCGAGCCTCCAGAGAGAGAGAGAGAGAGAGAGCGAGAGAGCGAGGGAGAGGCAGATTCTGATTGGCTGCTTCCTTACTTCCTTCACCGGTGGGCCAGGTGTTTCCCCGCCTCCGTCCCGTTCCTCCAGGAGCCTAAAGCTTTTCTCCTTTCTCCTCTCCTCCCGCCCCGCCCAGGCGCCCCAATGGTCTTCCGGGAGGCGCGCAGTTAGAAAACCCTGAAGAAACTGCTGCAGGCTGCTGCAAGAGAGGCGGAAACCCTTTTCTATTTTTTATTTTATTTTGGGGGGCTGCGGCCCCGTGGCTTTCGGGATCTTAGTTCCCTGACCAGGGATTGAACTCGCCCCAGCAGTGAACGCGCCGAGTCCTAACCACTGGATCACCAGGGAATTCCTGGAAACCCTTTTCTAATAATGTGTTTGGCTTCCAGAAGGGCGTACTTAAGTCTTCTAATGGTGTATCTGGTTTAATCCTCAAAATAGGTGAGGAAAATGAGGCTGGAAGGTTAGAAGCCCTTCCCAATACCACACAAGTAGGTTTAGGGGAACCCGGTTTTGAATGGCAGATGCATCTCCAGAGTCCCCCCACCGCCGCCCCCCCCAACTTTCCAATGCGCCCAAAGAGAAGTCGGGAAGTGATGCGAGAGCGGAAAAAGAGAAATTCAGAGAAAATGAGAGCCGGGAGAGAGACGGAGACCTAAAAGAAGAAAGAAAGGAAAAAAAGACACGAAGGAGACAGGCAGAGAAAAAAGAAAGTGACTAAGAATGGAAGGAAGAGTTTTAGGCAGAAAGAAGAGTCGAGAGAGGAGACAGAGATTCCCCAGAAGGCCGGGAAGCCATGAGGGTGAAAAAGAAGTATAGAGACTCCAAGAGAGAAGGACAGATACCCAGAGAGCAACAGAGAGCCAGAGAAAGAGGCAGTGACTCAGAGGGGGACAGAGACCTGGGAGGTTACAAAGAACAAGAGAAGGGGACAGAGTCGGGGGTGGGGTGGGAGCAGATATGCGAGTGGAGAGGGACAAAGGCACAGAGTGAGAGGAAAGGACAGAGCTGGGGCGGTAGTGCAGAGAGAGAGAGGATGAGTAGAGTGGGAGATGAGAAAAGAGAGAGGGAACTGGAGGTAGACGCCAGCGTAGCGGACGCAGGGCCCGCCCCCGTGCACGCACACACACACACACACACACCCTCCCACTACACACACACACACGAAGCACATGAAGGAGGCGCAGTCCCGACGCACAGCAGGGTCTTTATTAAGGTGGGGCGGGCGGGGCGCTCAGGGCGCGTCCAGCACCAGCAGCTTGTGCATGTACGAGTTCAGCCAGTGGCGGCGCTCTAGGGCGGCCAGCAGCCGCGCGCGCTCCCGAAAGGCCGCGTCGTCCGCCAGCGCCAGGCTCCGCCGCGACTGGGGGGTGACCGGACCCGCCCAAGCCCGGCTGGGGGTGTGGAGTCTGCCGGGAGATGGAAAGAGGCGGTTTCCATGTGTCCGGGCCCGCCGCCCGCCAACTGTCCTCCCCGCGGTCTAACTCGAAGCCCTGTTACTGCACCGTCTGTGGAGTGGCTCAGTCTCTGTCCCCTGTCTCTCTCTTTCTCTGTATGGGTCTCCGTCTCTGTGTTCACCAGGTTCGGAGCCTCCTGAGTACAGAGACCGAGTCTGATGCACCTGTCCGGCCCCAGCGCCCGGCGCGCGCCTGGCACACACCAAGACCCAGTAAACGTTGCTCAAGGAACAAACCCGTTCCTGCTTCGGCTCCTTTCAAGTCTCTCAAAGCCTTTCTCAGATCCTTGTGTATCTCTTTGTCTTGCTGATTCCCTGTCCACCCCCCATCTCTGTCCTCTCTCTGGGTCTCTGTTCCCCCTTTCTGAGTCTCTGTTCCCCTTTCTCTTTGGGTCTCTTCCCACCTCTCTTGAGTCCCCACCCTTCCTGGGAGACCTGGATGTCCTACGTACCTGAAGACCCCCGCGGGAGGCAGGGCGGCTCCTGAGGCGGTGCGGTGGCCCCAGGACACAAGTAGCAGCAGCAGCAGCAGTCGCGCCCGGGGGCTCCTGGGTACCTGGCGGGTCTCCATCACCTGTGGAGACACAGGAGAGAGCTCAGTGAGGCCCGCGTCCTGGCCCAGAACAGAACCCCGGCCCCACCATCCACCCCCACTCCCCTGCAGCCCGTTTGCAGGGCCCCCTACCGCGCAGTGGGTTCCGGCAGCGAGGCTGGCAGCCCCCTTATATCGCCTCCACAACCCCCGCAGCGGGCAGTGACGCAGACCAGGGGGCTGGGGGCGCCAGGTCAACCCCCGCCCAGGCTCATTAGGAGCTGCCAGCGATAATGAGGAGCTGGGGGTGGGGGCCCCGCCGCTGCCTTAGCGGCCACCCACTAATTGGGACCAGGAGCTGGGACCTGAAGAGAATTGGGAGGGGGAGAGACAGACAGAGAAGTGGACACAGGGGGTGTGTCAGAGGGATAAAAATAGAGACCGGCGGAAGGACCATCAGAGCAGAAGCCAGAGACACAGAGAGAGAAAGAGAGACAGGGGGAAGCAACAGAAGAGGGACTGATGGGGAGAAGCAGAGACACAAAGAGATTAAGTAACCATGACAGGGAAGGACAAAGACAGAATGACAGAGAAAAGGAAAGAGAGGAAGAAAGGGAGCAACAGAGGAAGAAAGAAGGGAAAAGGAAGGAAGAGAGAAAAGAGAGGGAAAGGGACCAAGAGAGCCAGCTAGAGATGGAGGAATGAGGGAAAGAGCACGCAGAAAGACAGGAAATGGAAGGACAGCCAGCCTGGACAGAGAGGTCCAGAGATGAATCCAGACAGTGAGAAAACCAGAAAGAAAGAGTGAGAAATGGGGGGTGGGGGGGGTGGGGGAGGGGGTTGGTAAGAGAAAGCAAAGGGTATGTGCGGGGGGAGGGGCAGTGAAGGCAGGTATAGTGACAGGCGAAATCAGGAAAGTCTTAGAGACACTGCAAAGAGGGGAAAGAGACAGACAAGGACCCTGACTTCCCTGAGGATGTGTCCAAGCCCTTCCCGGGGAGGAACTTGGGGGTGTTGTGAAGATAAGGCCCAATCCCCCTAACACTTGCTCTTAAGAGGGTGCTGTCTACACAATGGAATGGTAGACAAAGGTTGGGAAGTCCCAAAGGGCAGTAGCAATCTGAATCTCTGATTGACAGGACATGGGAACCTAGACTCATAGTTCCCCAGAGAGGAGGGGAACAGAGCCTGGCTCTGGGAAACTGGATTCCTGGATCTGAGGGGAGAGGTCTGAGGGTCCCGACTCCTGGCTCTTGAAGTGGGAGGCTACCCGAGACCTGGATTCTTGGGTTTGGGTGTAGGAGAGGGCAGAGGGCTGGGACCCCTGGCTTCACAGGGAGGAGAGCTTGGTTGGGCCACATCCCTCCACCAAATGATCCAGTCCCTAACTCCCTTCCCCTCTCCAGAGACAATTCCCTCATCTCTGTCCCTGTAAAAGTTCAAGCCTGTCGCTAGGCTCCCAGGATCCCCAGGGTGGGGGTCAGGTGCGTCATATGCACCCCTGAGACCCTACCTCCTGCCGCCCTGCCCAGAGCCATTCTGCAGCATTCACTGATTTCTGCATTCAGCTCTGCTCACCTGTTGTTATCTTGGACCCCACTGAGCAGGTAAGAGACCCCAAACCCCAAGTGACCCTGTCCCATTTGGGTGTATGCCAACCCCACCTCCACCTGACCACAGACCTAGGCATCTCTGCCCCAGACCAGCCCCTGAGACCTTGAGATCCCAGCTCCATCCTCAATAAACAGAGACCTGAGTCCTGCCCCACGGCTCTCTCCTCCTGAAGGCTGAGGAATCCAGACCCTTATACACCTATCTCTGGAGGACAAAGGCTCAGAGTTCCCAATTTCCTTCTAACTCAGGACCCAAGAGTTCCAGACACCCATTTCCTTTCTCCCCTGTAATCCAGCCCCCCTCCAAGCTTTGCTCCCTCAAAATTCTAGGCATCTGAACCTTCAAGCCTCTCTTTTCTAAAGAATTAGGAATTTAGACCCACATTTAGGGCCCTCCACCCTCTGGGAGCCAGGAGTCTGAACCCCCAGCAGCCTTCTTGACCAGGATCCAGGAGTCTCCCTCCTCCCCCAGTTACAGGCATTTAGGCCCCCTCCTCCCTCAAATCCAGGCGTTCAGGACCCCAGCCCGCAGGCGTTCCTTCTGAGCCTCCTCTAATGTAAACAACTGTTAAGTCAAGGTGTCCCCAGGGCTCTTGGAGAGGAAGAAATCCCATGCCCCTCAGAGGTCTACACCCTTCGAAGCCGAAGTCAAGGAGGTCTGGGGGCTTGGAAAGGTGTCTTTCTTTCCCAATTTTCCTGGGACCCCTTAGGGAAACAGATAAGGAAATTTACTACGACTCCCAAGAAGCCCTGTGCCTCAGTCTCCCTTAGCTACGGCAGCTACCGCCTCACAGCCTTCAGGGAGTTGCAGGGGGCTTCTCCTTTACCTGGTGCCCAGAGCTGGGCGGAGACGCGGTCTACCCGGAGACCAGTGGGCGTGGCCTCCGGAGTCGCCTCCCGGGCGACTTCTGGCTTTAACCCCTTCCTTCCCGCTCCCCCACTGCTACAGGTAAATCCCAGAGCTATGAAATCCTTCAGCCCAATCCTCTTCCTTCTCGTCTTTCTCTTCGCCTGGCTGGGTTCCAAGGCTGCCCCTTCGGCCTCACCGCCTGAGGGTTCCGACTTCTCGCGGATAGACCACCCCTCTCAGCCCTCCCCTCCTGCATCTGGAAATTCCACTCTCAATGGGAGTAACCCAGAATCCCCCAGGACCGCTTATCCTGAGCCCTGCAAGACACCTCATGCGGTTTCCCCTGAGCCCTCCCCCCTTGAATTCACTGAGACCCCCAACACTGACCTCCGAGAAAGCCCACACCCAGAGTCTCCTGAGGCCCCCAAACCTAACTCACTCAACACCTCAATATCAGAATCCCTGGACACCCTCCAAATTAAACCCTCCAAAATGACATATCCAGAACCTTCTGAGACCCCCAAACCTGACCCAACTGAAATTCCACACACAGAATCCCCTGAGACCCCCAAACCTAATTCGTCCAAAACTTCACACCCAGAATTTCCTGAAACCCCAAACCCTGCCCCTACACAAACTCCACACCAAGAATCCCCAGAGATTTCCAAACATAGCTCCACTGAAATCTCACATGCAGAAGCCCCTGAGACCCCTAATCCTGACCCCACCAAGACTTTTGACCCCAAATCTCCAGAGACCCGTGACCCTGACACCACTGAGACCCCAAATTCTGAATTCCTCCAGACACTCCATCCTGACCCTACCAAAACCCCCCACCCAGCATCTCATGTAGGCCACAATCCCAACCCCACTGAAATTCCCCAAACAGAATTCCCCACTACCCCCTACCAAGATGCAACAGAGACCCTCCCAGCCTCTGATCCTGAGATCTCCACTAGTCTTCCCCCAGAAACGCCTGCACCCTTCAAGGAAGAAGTTACTGCCCTAAATGAGCTGCCCCTGAATCCCAAATCAGAAACCCTTGCAGCCACCCAGCCCGACGCCCTTAAATTGCCCACTTCAGAATCTCCTGGGACCGTTGATCTGAAAGTCCCCCAGAACTCTAGCCCTAAAGGGCCCGACGCCCTTCCTCCCTCAGCCCGGATTGTGAGGTCCCCTGCTCCTCCAGGGCCCCCCGATCAGCCCGCCCCTGTCACTCCGCGGGCCCCCCAGCGGCGCAGCCGAGGTGAGAGTGTCAACACTATCATCGTGGTGGAGCGAGTGAAGGAGACTGGTGAGGGACTAGGACCCGCACTCCTGGGTCTGAGGGAGGAGGGCCCTGGGAGCCGGACTCCTGGGTCGAAAGGAGGAGAAGGCTGTAAGCCCCTCTTCGGAGTCTGAAGCGGGGAGGAAGCTGAGGGCTGGTACTGCGGGGTCTGAGGGAGGAGACACTGGGGGCCGGGGCTCCCGGATCCAAGGGAGGAGGAGGGTGGGATCTGGATTCCTGGGTCTGAGGGTGGAGGAGGCTAGGAGTTTAGATTGCTGTTCCTGGGCCTCCTTCCTTCAGGCGTGACCCTGGTGGGGCGTCCCCGGGGCGAGACAGGCGGGGCCCTGTGCCTATTCCTCGCCGGGACCGGGCTGCTTATTGGCATTTTCCTGCTCCTGTGGTGTCTCTACCGCCGGGCGGCTCGACACCGGCCCTTCGCACACCACCGGCTCCCGAACGACGGAGATGAACCGGGTGAGCAACCCCTGTAGCGTCCCGCTCCTTGAATGCCTGCACGTTTCCTTAACCTGGTTTCGCCTGACACTTCAGGGCGCCCTACCTAAAAGTACAGGTCCCCATCCAAGGTCAGTAGAAGCCCTGAACCCTCCAGGGTCAGGTTCTGCCCCCCAGTATTCTGAAATTTCACACACACATGTCCAGTTCCGCCCCCAGCCCAGCCGGGAGTTGCCGCACGCTCGGAGCTGCAGGTCCCTACAAGCCCCGCCCCTTCCCCTCCAGGAGCGCGGCAGGCCCCGCCCCTGCTGCTTGGACGCCACGCCCCCTCGTCTATTCAGGGGCCCTTTAATTCGAAAACCCCGCTCCAATGGAAGGTCGGAATCCTCTTCCCTGTCTCCTCATTGGCCAGCGGCTCAGTAGAGGGGACAGGCCCCCTGTCAGCCTATGGATGACCTCGTTCCTTTGTCCCCACAGTTATGCATTTGGACGCCCCGAAGGACCCCTACAACCTCTACTTTTATGCGCCGAACGCCTGGGTCCCTTCACACATCGCTACCAAGCAGCCACCGCCCACCCCCCCACTGCCACCCAAGCTGCCTCCGCCGCCCCGCGGGGGCCGCCCCCAGCACCTGGAACCTCTCTCCCCCTCCACGCTCCCCAACAACTTCGTGTGAGCCCCTCAAGACCTGCACCTTCCCCAGACAGAGGAAGGACCCAGAGGTCCTGTCCTCCTGGCCCGCTTTGCTACATAGGGGTCCTCTCGGATAGAGGGTCCAACACGCAGAGATGCTTTAGATGTCAGCGGAGAACATACTCTAAGGACGAATAAATCACGTGTTCCCACAGCTAGACAACTCCTCTGGCCTAAGTCCTGGGGGAGGAGAGTGGCTGGGGTCCTAGGATCCCAGATGTGAGGAGGGAGGAGGCTGGGGGCCTGGACTCCTGGGTCTCAGGGAGAAGCGTGCTGGGGACTCCCAAGGCCAATGACGACTGGGTGTGTACACCAAAGCATTTTATTGGGAGAGGGGCAGGGCAGGGTTTACAATCACAGAGACAGAGACACAAAGACACAACCCTGCCCCGGGGAAAAGCACCCCTTTTCCCCAGCCCCATTCCCTTTCCTGGGATTCTGTGACTTCTCCTATATATGTTCCCCAAATTCTAAGCCGAAATAGGGGAATCTGAGAGGGGAAGGATCCCAGATTTGGAGTCATTTAGCCCCTGAGGGAGGCAACAAATGGCCACTGAGAAAATGAGGGTAGTTTGAAACCACCCAGAAGAATAAAGTGCAAGGAATTGGGGGGAAGAGGAGCATCTTGAACCACCATGGGAAAGTTCAATGCCGGTGGCTTCAAACCATTGAGTTGATGGACTTGAGCAGCCACTATTTAGACCTGAAAACCGTGTCAGAAAAAGTGCATGGGAGTGAAGAGAGGCATATTGTTAAAACTGCCATTTTGGTTGTTTCCCTAGGTATTGTGCTAAGCTAGGGAGAAGGTCTTGGGGAATTTGGTGCTTCAGCAGAATATGCTGGTGGAGGGAGGGGTGAAGAGGTGTGTGTGGGGGGGTGCTTGAAACTGCCATTTCCCCTCAGAAACGCTGGTGAGAATCAATCCCTAGAATGGCAGGGATGGGTGATTAGGTAAACCAACTTGGAAAATGCAGAATAGAGTTGGGAGAGATTTGAAACTTCTAGACGGAAGACCTTGAATTTTTCTGAAAGGGGAGGGGGGGCTGAGTAATCTCAGGGCTTAGCCTGAGAGTCCCTGGGGTTAAAGGAAAGGGGGAGGTGCCCAAAACCACAAGAGAGAGTAAGAGATTGAACTGTCCATTCAAATAAAGCCCTGAAAGGAGAGATTTGAAACCACTGAGGCAGAAAAAGTGGAGAAGGGAAACTTTAGGGGAATTTGGGTATCCTTGAAACTGCCAGTCTGCAGCTTCACTACCCCTGAGAGGCAATTGGGAGGGGAAGAGGATTTGACAGCACTGGGAACAAGGGAGAGTGCTTCTTAGGCCTGAGGCAGGACAGAGAGGACTGGGGTTCCTTGACAGTGTCACTCAGGCCAGAGATGTGTGGAATGGAGGTCCTGGAAACTGCCATCCAGCGGGAGGCACATGGTCAGTAGCCCCGGACCGGGGGTGGGGGTCTTGGGGGTTGAACTGTGCTGTGTGTAGCTCCATAGGAGGGAGGGGGAGCAGGGGGTGCCCCGGGGGGCTCAGCCTCATCCTCCATTTCGCTTTCGTCACTGCCAGCCAGCTGGTCGTGGCCAACAAAGCCACATTTCTCTTCGCTCATCTCCTCAGGCTCCGCCCACGGCTGCTTCTCTCCGGAAGCGAAGACCCCGTAGAAGATAACTCCTCCATAGTGCACCAGGGAGGCAATGAGGAACACATACTGCCACTCCTCCCGAGTCTGGGGCGGGGACAATGGGGAGGTGAAGTCAGAGGACAGAGAAACAGGAGGTGGAGAGAGAACCTGAGCGGGGCGGGGGGGGGGGGGGCAGGGAGGCCCAGAGAAAGGGAGACCGAGATCCAGAAAGAGGCTGAAAGAGACCCAGAGAGGGCAGGGATGGAGCCCAGGGAGGGTGGCGCACGTCAGGAGGGTAATATACACAAATTTGGAGGGCAAGTGGGTCAGGGCCCGCGCACGGACCTTGTGCTTAGTCATGGCACCCACGATGATGGGGCACACCATGCCGGACAACGTGCCCACGCCGTTGGAGATGCCCATGAGGATGCTGGCATAGCGCGGGGCGATGTCCAGGTGGTTCACGTTGAACCCTGGCAAGGCGAGCCAGGAGACGTCACAGCCGATTCTCGCTCGAGTGACTCCTCCCCCACCCCTACCTCCCCCCTCCCCGCCGTTCTGGCTTTTTAGTCCACCTTTTGCGAGGCTGGGAGGTCCCCTTCCTGAGCCAGGAATTTCCCCACAGAGGTGACCAGAGTTCCCCCAGGGGCGGATCGGCGGTTCTCACCAGAGATGGCGAAGCCGCTGAAGCCCACTGCGAGGACAAGGAAGGAGATGGCCACGCCCTTGGAGTGCGAGTAGCCGACCACCAGCAGCAGCGTGGCTTCCATGCCAAAGCCTACAGAGAGCCGCTTATCTGAGCGCAGGCCGCCCCACGCCTCTCCAGACCCGTTCCCGCCGCAGCCGACCCCTATTCGCCCCAGTCTGGACACTTCCACGCCTGTCCCTGGCTTTGTTCCCCATTCTGTCCGCGCCCGCCCCAACCAAGCCCTCACCTCCCCAATGCCTGGCCCTTGGCCACGCGCACAGGCTCGCCGCCCCGACCTGGCACTCCGTGGCCCCACCCACTGACTAGGCCACGCCCTGAAGACGCAGGGTCCAGGCCCCACCCAGGCACCTTCGCACCTTCCCTTTCTGTCCCTATTCATTACACTCAGACCTTTGTCTCTCCAGGTTCCCCCTCTTCATCACCCAGTTCCCATCCTACTCTGGCCAGCCTCGTATAGACCCCGTCCTTCCAGACCCAACGTGGTCTCGCCTTTGCTCCACCTGGACAGCAATACCTGCCTTGCCCTTCTACCCCTCGGCCCCTGAGGCTGCTACCTGCCATTCTGTTCCAACCAAGTCTGGTCTCACCCTGGCTCAGCCTTTTTGGACGCGCCCCTGGGCACGCCCTCTGACCTCTGCCCCTTCCTCAGAGTCCGGCCCCCTAGATCTGCCCCACGGCGCTCTGCCCCTCCCAGGCTGTCCCAGACCAGATCCAGGCCCCGCCCCACTCACCCCCACAGTTCATCAACTTGCGCACGTTGGTGGTGGACATGATACGGCGGCTCCTGAGGAAGTCGGCGATCTGGCCTCCAATGGGCACGATGATGGTCATGACCAGGTGAGGCAGCGCTGACACCAGGCCCACCTGCGCCAGCGGGCGTACAGGGAGGGGGCTCAGGGGCCACGTGCCCGGGGTCTCCACGGCTCAGGTACCACTGGCTCCTCCCTGTGCCCCGTTCCAACCCCTTGGGATCCAGGTCCCTCTCCTTCCCCCCTCAACCCCCGCCGCTCCCGCAGCACCCTCCCTTCTGGGCCCAACCTTGCTGATCTCAAAGCCGAACACTTCTTCGAAGTAGGCGGGCTGGGAGATAAGAAGCAAGTAGAACGTCCAACTGCGGCAGAAGTTGGCCACGATAATGGCGTAAACTGGCATGGACGTGAAGAAGCGCCGCCAGGGTGTGTTAAACTTCTGTGGTGGGCGAGAGGAGGGACGGCTAAGACAGAGAGCGGGGCTGGGCGCTCTCCGTGTCCCTACAGGGATCCCACTATAGTCCGCAGAGACCCAGGTTTCCCGATCTCACTAAAACCTCCAAGGACGCAGGGTCGCCAGCCTGACCACGTCCCCATAGGAACGTTGGCATCCTAGCCTCACAGTAACACTTCAGGGATGCAGGGGTCCCGACTCTACAGTGGCCCTCAGGTTGGCAGGTGTCCGGAGCCCACGATGACCTTCAGAGACTCATAAATGGACCCAAGAGTCTCTTTCCATCCAATTACGCCCCCTAATTCTAGCCTCACCCACCCCGAGGTCTAAGCAAAACCTCACATTCTAATCCGCCTCTGCAGGTTTAACCACGCCCATCAGTGGTTCCGCCCACCTCGCCACCAAGCCCTGCTCTCAGCACCTGCTAATGCCGTTCTCTCCGGGCTTTAACACCGCCTCCTAGGTTCTAGCTCCATCCACCTTGCGTTCCCATCAAGTCTCCTCTAAATGTCTATGCAAACCCACCAAGATCTACATGCAGTGCGGGTTCAAAGCCCATTTTTCTCCTGCGTCCCTGCCTCGATATCTCTCCTCTCCCCACCACGCCCCCGCCCCGCAGGCTTGGGCCCGGACCGTGACGGGGTTCATGAGTTTGGCGCTCTCGCCGATGGCGTCCTCGATGTACTTGCGCTCCTCCTCGGAAATGCTAGGGTGCAGCGCCGGGGACTCGTAGGAGACGAGCAGCCAGAACAGGTACCAGAAGATCCCGAAGCTGCCTGGGGGGGTCAGGAGGGGGATGGAAGCGAGGTGACGACCGGCCTCGCTCTGCCCCAGCGCCACCCGGACCCAGGCGTCCGGGCCCCTCACCGTAGACGTAGAACACAGAGCTCCATCCTGAGTACTGCACCAGGACCCCGGCGAGAGGCATCGCGACCACTGCCCCAGCATAGGAACCTATGGGGGATGATACAGGATGGAGAAGAGTCCCATTCTCCCTCAAATGCAATAAGGCGGATTCCCAGCCCCCACCTTTCTGGGACACAGATGCACAGGCCACAGCCCCTCCTCCCTCGGATACTTCAGTCTGGGTCACCAGCCCCCTCCTCTCTCAGACCCGGGAGTCCAAGCCCTCATTCCCCTCCTTCCTCAGACCTAAGAGTCCATACTCCAGCCCCCTACATCCTCAGACCCACAAGGCTGGATCCCAGCCCCTTCCTCTCACCGCAAAAGGCTGTTGTTGCCAGGCGACTCCGCTCTAAGGGCGGGGCCCATTTGCTCCAGATCCCGTGGCAGGCGGGGTACGTGACCCCCTAGGGAGGAGAAAGCCAAAGTCAACGAGAAGAGGCGAGGCTAGAACGGCGGCGGGGGTCATAGGGGGCGGAGCTTTACCTCTACCAACCCCTGCAGGATCCTCACGAAGATGACACAGCCATAGTGGACACGGGCAGCCGAGGGGATCAACATGTTTAGAGTGGAGGTAGCCACAATAGCAAAGCCAAAAACCCTGATAGGAAGAGTTCGTGGTCCGAGAAAAGAGTCCAGCTACCCCGCCATACCTAGGATTCTGCCCTTTCCTCCCACAGCAGGCGAGGCCCTGCGCCCCCAGAACCCCAGGCCCCACCTTCTCTGTGACCCCCCACCTTCCACAATCACAAGCCCCGCCTTTCTCTAGGACCCTGGTCCAGAACCCAGGCTCCTCCCATTTTCCCGGAGTCAGCCCCCAAATGCAAGGCCAAACCCTCTAACTCCACCCACACTCTGCCGCCCACTTTGAGACCCCACCCCATACCTGTTGGCTGCGAATTTTTGGCAAATAAATCCTCCAGGAATCTGGGTGACAATGTAGCCCCAGAAAAAGGAGCCGTGTATGAGGCCAACAGTCTCTGGATCCCAGCTGAACTGAGCTTTCTGTGGGCCAAAAGTCACATCAAACCAGCATCTCTGCCCCAGGTTCTGCTCCTCCACCAATCAGCACCCACAGACAGTCCCTCATCCAATCAGCAACAAGGATCCCCTCTCGCCTTCAAAACACCTGCCAATCAGAGCTCGTGCCACCTACCCCAACTCTGTTCCTCCATGTTGCTAAGACCGCACTACCTTAGCAGTGGGGCCTGTTGCTGCCTAGAAGCCTAGCTCTGCCTGCTTCCCTGTCTCAGGGTCCCTTCTCTGAATGTCTAGGGGCCCATATATGGGGGTGGGGGTTCTTTCTCCACTTCTAACCAATGTACAAACCGTTTGCTGATTGACCAGGATGGGGTCTAGGCAGGGACAAGAAGTAGCCAAAAGGTCGGGCCTGATTGGAAGGGAACAAGGGGCGGGTAGGCCACAGCCCAAATCAGGAATTTTTTTCTGAGGCGGGGTCATGGCCTATACTGAAATTAAAATAGGGAGAAAGTCTGAAATGAGGCGGAGCTTTAGGTAACGACCAGAGCAGATGGGGGAGGGATTTAAGCAACGGTGGAACTTCAGAAAATCCAGAATCAAAATTCACGGTGGAACCTGAGTTGCACCTGGGATTAAGATGCAACACTGGAACAGGTGTGGGACGCAGGTGGAGCAAAGTTGCTAGGAAGCCCAAAATGGAGCAGAGGCAACACATAGGGAACCTAATGATGGGCAGTCTGCATTTTGAAATCAGAGACCTGAAACAAATAGGGGCGGGGCTTCATTTAGATGGGGGCGGGGCTTAGGAAGGGAAGAGCCCCGAGATGAGATGGAGCTGAGGGGGCAGCACAAATGGGAGGGGCTACTCAGGCTTTGGTGTGGAAGGGGCGTGGTGTGGGCGGGTGTGACGTCATCAGAGGGCGTGGGCAGTGTTATCAGCAGCCTGAGGTAGCATCCGCCCTGAGCTACCTGCACCACCACGTGGCCCCCGCGGTGGGTCGTGCTGTTGTTGACCATGGAGACAATGGCCACGCCCAGGTTGCAGCGGATGCCGAAGCTGATGCAGAAGCCCAGGCCGCTCATGATGGCGATAATGTAGCGGCGAGGGAGACCAAAGCAGGTGCAATCCACGACCGGCTGGTCCCGGGTCTGCGTCGTCACCGGGCGCCCATCAGCACTCAGCTCCAGCGTCTCTGCACCTTCCTGCCGCTTCTCCAGAAGACTGAGAGGCAGCAAGGGTCAGACTCAGACGTCCAGTCCCCAGCCCCCTCCTCCCACGACACAAAAGTCCAGGGCAAAATCTGCTTTTCAAGACCTGGGATTCTAAGCCCGCACTCCCTCTTTCCCCAGGAGTCCAGCCCCTGACTCCCTTCTCCCCCTCTGGATCCAGGAATCTGGACCCCGGTCTCCATCTCCCTCAGATGAGGAATTCGCACCCCCAGGCCCTTCCTCCCTCAGACTTGAGTGGGGAACTCCTCAGTTCCCTTCTCCCCCAGCCCTGTCACCTCTTGACTCAGTTGTTTTAGACCCAGGCTACCCTTTGCGATCCAAAACCCTGTGACCCCAGCCCTCCCCGCCAAGGTCCAGAGACACTCTCCAGCCCCCTCTTCCAGATATGAGCCTATTTGAGGAAGCAAAAGGCACTAAGGAGATGCTTCAGCAAAGGTGTCAAAAGAACAGATGCTTCTCAGCCACGTCTGCTATGTATACGGTCCCCCCTCCTCCCCTGCCCCCTGTGGCATGCCCTTCCCTGCTTCCAGGCACCAGTTGTGGGCCTGACATCCAGCTGACTCCATTCAGCCACTGGAAGCCCATTCCCAGGGATTGGGGGTGCGGAGACGTCCAGGGCACTGGAATCCAGCAGCCCAGCTGGATATCCCTGGAGAAACTTGAGTTCAGGCTGTCAGCCTAGGGGGTAGGGAGGAGGAGTGGCGGGAGGTGTCCTGGCAAGGGACAGATGGCCCTGGTAGGGGGATTGGCTCAGTCCCCAGTGAGGCTCTCGCCCCCGCCTGTTCTGGATCCAGGATTGAGTCTGTGATGATGTATAGGGTACTTGGAGGGCCACCTCAAATCCAGAGAGAGGCTGCAGGGAGAAAGAGGTGCCCTGAGATGGGTGTGGAAAGATTCAAAAGGAGGGCTACAGAGACAGGGTGAGGAGTGCAGAGGCTGAGAGAAAGAGGGTCAGAGACACAGAGGAAGGAGAGAGACCCAGAGAGAAGGGGACAGATATCCAGAGAGAGACAGACATCCAGTCAAGAAGAGAATAAGACAGGGGCAGAGACCCTGAGAGAAGGTGGGGGACAGCACAAAGACCCTGAGAAGGAAAGGGACAGAAACCCAGAGAGGGACCCAAAGTCAGGTAGAGACAGAAACCCAGGAGAGAGAACACAGAGGCAGAGACCCAGAACGCTGAGAGAAACATGGAGAGACTAGGAGCGTGAGGAGAGACAGACTAGGGATATGATTTGTGAGGTGCGGCCCCGCTCCGAGGCGGGTAGGCAGCCAGGGGATCGGGCTGGATCCCAGGAAGGGGCTAGAACAGATGGAGGCGAGGGAGACTGGGACGGGGGAGGAAAGAACAGCCAGACGGTCTGGGAGGAGGCGGGTGGAAGAGATGAGAACAGCAGCCCTCCCCATCCTAGAACTTAAGGAAGTGGAGGAGGGGGTTAAGAAATGGGCGGTGGGTGGAGAAAGGGACGGGGGAGCTGACAGAACCTAGCGGGATGCGGAATGAGACCCTGGGCAGAGAGCCAGAGAGAGGGGAATGGAAGCCCCCAGAATGAATAGCACAGGGTGGTAGGGACTGCCCTCCACCAGAACAGGCCAGCCAATGAGATTAGAATTTGACCCAGGTTGCTCTCACATGCTATTTGACCCTGAAACTCAAGATATGATTGCAGCCCCTGAAATGTGATATTCATTGTTAATACTAGGACATAGATCTTAGATCAAGGCTTTCTAAACCGAGGGAGGCAGTCTCAGTATTCCATACCTATAAAATGGGGGCAAGAGTAGAATGTGAGGTTACAAAGAGGGAACTTCAAGGTGATATTATCATTTCAGAAGAAGAGAACCAGGGATGCAGAGATGAAGGTGCCCCCAATACTTCACAGAGGACAAGAACAGAGAGGGGAGACCCTGGATAGGGTCCTTTTTCCTCTCTGGATGCCTGGAACTCAGGTCTAGGGACTTGGTGGTGAGGAAAAGCAGCACTTAGGAGGCAGGTAACCAAAATGAAGACGGTGTCTCAACCTGCCTCTCTGGGTCTCTGCCTCTGCTTCTTGCAGATTCTCGGTCCACTCCCCTCTCCCCCGTCCAAGGTCTCTGTTCTCTTATATCCCTTTGGTTCTCCCTTATCTTCCTATTGTACAACTGAGGAAACTGAGGCTCAGGAAGTGGAAGTACCATGTCCAAGGTCACACACAAGAGTAGCAATGGGGCCTGACCACTTCCTGGCCCTCAGCATCACCCCTCCCAAGGCCTGGCTCTCAGAAAGGAGGTATTTTGGCTCCTGTCTCTACTGTATTCCCCTTCCCCCCCTTGTCCTTGCCCCAAGTCATCTGGGTTACTGTGTGTTTCCTGGTCTGAGGGAGTTTTCCACCCACTCCAGCATCACTCATCTCGAGGAAGTCTGCAGCCTCCATCCCAGACTTGGTAGGGAGACTGACCTGGGTTCGAATGATGCCATATTTATTCAGCTATTGTTTTCCCCCCCTTTTCCAACTGTGCTTCAGTTTCCCCAGCTTTGTCTAGAGGATTAAAAGGAATCAGGGTGTTGTGTCCAATATAGGGCATTCCCCCTGTCTCGCCAACCATCAAAGTGAACCCCAGGATTCAGATGCTCTTCTGGGCTCAAACTCCTTGGTGACTGTCCTGGTGGGAGCCCTGAACTCTGGGGTCTCTAGGGGCTCAGAAGGCAGCTCAGAGAGGTGACGGTAAGGCAGAGACAGATGGAGAGAAACCCAAACACAGAGAAGCTGAGAAACGGAGACTGAGGGAGAGGGCCTGAGAAACACATCCCTCCTGCTGCCGTCCCCCTTCCCAGCCCCTCCACCAGCACGTCTCTCTCCCTCTCCTGACTTCACACTGATGTATTTTGAGAAACTCGTGAAAGGAGGTGAGAAAAAGGGTGGGGAGGGGCTGGAAGATTAGGAAAAGAAGGGGTGAGGTTATCTCATCTCCCCACCCCCCTCCCATCACTGTGCCATCCTCCTGCCCCCTCCCTTCTGTCCAGCTTTATTCCCATCTCTCACGTTACTGAAGGGTGGGGTAACTTTGGAGCTAGTAGGTGATCTGCAGCAAGCAGGGCTAGTGTTAGACTTAGAGAAGGACCTGCATGGTCTAGTGAGCTGGTCAATCAAAGATGGGATCAGAGCTGTGGGCCAAGGGGACCCAAGGGTCTGAGGGAATGGCGGCAGGGGCATAGTGCTGATGAGGCCATCTCCTCCCCGCACTGTAGCCAGATATTTTTAGGCTTCTCCGCAGCTGAGTAATTTCTCTGACTTGGAGCCAGGGCTGGGGTTGGGGGTGAGAGACTCGGGAGAGGTGTCCAGACTGCTCTGGGGACACCCAGGTCACTGGGGTCATCTCTTTGGCTGGAAGGAAGTCCCTCTGAGCTCTAGCCTGTACCCTTTGGGAAGTCTGTCCTACCCCAGGAGCCTAATTTTTGGCCGGCAACTCCCTTCTCCACCAGAGACCCAGGATACCCTGGCTTCTTCCTGCCAGCTTAACTCTCCTCAAGGACAAGGACCAATGGGCCCCAATCCGATTTAGCTTCAGATTAAACTCTCTGAGAGATGGAAACTGGCAAACACACAGAGATGGAGAGACCCGGGGTGGAGGAATAAAAACCCAGAGAGAGGGTCAGAGACCCAAAGGAGAGGGTCAGAGGCCCTAGGGCAGGGAGTTGGGGGACAGAGATTCAGAGAGAGAGCGACAAAGACCTAGACAGAGGGGTTGTAGAGAACTAGTGAGAGCAATGGCCAGAGAGCGGGACAGAGACTCAGAGATAAAAGGAAACAGAGACCTAGAGAGAAGGAACAGAGATCTAAAGAGAGGAAGCAGAGAGAAGATAGGAGAACGGAGACCCAGAAGCGGGGGAGGGAGTCAGAGACCCAAACAAGGGGGATATATAATCCCAGAGAAAAGAACAGAGCCTGGGATGGGGTGGGGCGCAGAAAAATGATGGATGAGACAAGACCAGGGAGAGCGGCGCCGTCGGAGACCGAGGGAGAAAACTGGACAGATGGGTGTCCCCCCACCCATGGGTATCGCCTGTCTAGCTGTCCGTCTGCGCCCAGGTGGGAATGAGCGTCCTCCTCGGACCCTAGCCCTCTTCCCCGCCCAGGATCCCCACCGCGCTCACCGGTGCAGCCTCCCGAGGGCACGACCCGCCAGCTTCCGAAACTCCTCCTGGCGGAACTCCATGGCGGCTGCCCCTGCTGCTGGTCCCCCTCGCCCCGCCGATCCCCCCGCCCGCGGGCCCGGGCAGCCGCGTCCGGGTACCCGGGGTCCGCCCCGGCCCGGCCGGCCCCGCAGCTCCGCTCGGGGGGAAGGAGGCTGCGAGTGCGGGCTGTCTGGGGGCTGTCACTGGACTCAGCGTCGGGGGTGGGATGGGGCAAGAAGAGGCCCCGCCCATCCACGCTAGACCCCGCCCCTTGTATTCTAGTCCCGCCCGCCTTTCGCAGCCCTCCATCCCGGTTCTTGCCCCGCCCTTCCACTCCAAGACCACGCCTCTGGGTTCTGAACTCACGTGTCTGGGTTGCATCGCCCCCAGTTCTGTCCCTTCCCGGAATTACTCCCCCCTCATCCATCCCCCACCAGCTCCTTCTACCCCAGATTTTCTCTCCTCCCGAGTTCTTTCCCATCTGAGATTTGCTCCCCCCGATTCACAGTTCCCCCTAATTTCGTCCCCACATTTTCATCCCCTACAGTTTCATCTTCCTCTGAGTTTCCTTTGCGTTTCATCCTCCCAGCCCTATCCCTCCGAATTTCTGTGCCCTCCAGTTCCACATCCTGCCCAGCGCCCTCCATCCCCAGGCCACCACATCCTCAGTTCCAACTTTCCCATTCAGAGGGTTCTTTTCTCATTCAGGGAATTCCTTCCCCCTCCCTAGATTCCAACCCCCATTTCGATACACCCATTGTCCCTTCTAGTTCTTCCCCATCCAGTTTCTTCGCCCTTGACTCCCATCCACCTGTTTCCATTTTCCCCTTTTGAATTTCATGTCCCTCCAGTTCTATTTCCCCTCTAGGCGCATCCCGCCTTCCAGTTCCTTCATTTCCGATTTCCTTCCCATCTGAGTTCATCCCTTATAGTTATACTCCCTCCACCCCCAGTTGCTGGTCATTATTCCCTCCCTAGCCTCGGATCTATCTCCGCCCTATGAGTTCTCTCCCCACCCTGAGTTCTCTCCCCAGCCCTTGAGTTGTGTCCCCTTGGATATTTCTTTACCCCTGAGTTCTGTCCCCTCCCCTGGGATCTGTCCCTGCTTTGATATTTGCCCACACCCCCTGGAATCGGCACCAGGAATACGTCCGTGAGTTCTGTCCCCAGCTACTGAGTCCTCTCCCCGCACCTGAGTTCTGCCCCACCTTTTGGGATCTGTCCCCGCCTCGCCCGGGATCTGTCCCCGCCCCCTGATTTCTTACCCCACCCCTGAATTCCAGCCCCGCCCCCCTGGGGTTGAACCTCGACCTGTCTCCAGCCCGCTGGCAGGTCCTGCCCCGCTCCTTTCGCCGCCAGCCCCTCTTTCCGACGCCAGATCCAGGCCCCAGGAGGGTGCTCCTTTCCTCACTGCCTCCCTGGGTCTGGCCAAAAATACATTTGGGATTAAATTTTCATGATGTGGCACAGGTCCGCGAGGGAGTGGGAGGGAGCAGCCGGCGCGGCGGGCGGGCTCCACGGAAGGGATGGCCCGGCAGCCGCTGCCCGCCGCAGCCTCTAGCTTTGTCTCGCTGGGCCTCTGGGTGTCACAATTTTGCCTATGTTTGAGAAAACCCCGGATTCCCAGGGAGGAGAGGCTGGGGGCTGAGACTCCTGGGTCAGAGGGAGGAGGGAGCCTGGGGCTCGGACTCCAGAGTCTGAAGGAGTAGCCCGCGGATTCGTCCACACGCGCCACCCTGTGGTGACAGAATCCCCGGTCTGGGTGCGGAGGCGGCGGTCGCGGCTCCGGGCCAGGTGTGAAGGTGGAGCAGATGGTGAGGAGGAAGGAGTGGGAAGGGGGCCCAGCAGCTGCCAAATCCCGGGCCTTCGCCGGAACCATCACCATGGAGACCGAGGAAGGCAGAGAGGACCCAG
Source organism: Balaenoptera borealis (assembly GCF_965194805.1). Lineage (NCBI taxonomy): Eukaryota > Metazoa > Chordata > Mammalia > Artiodactyla > Balaenopteridae > Balaenoptera > Balaenoptera borealis. The sequence goes on from NC_138878.1 coordinate 62,195,592, forward strand.
CCCCACACTTTCGGGACCCGGGAATGAGTTCTTCTTCCTCCACGGAGGGTTCCCATGCAAACTACAAGTCCCAGCGGCCACTGGACTTCACCATTTGCTTCTGAAGGGCCGATTACTCCGAGGGCCGCTGGGAGTTGTAGTTCTCTGAGACAACGGGCTGAAGTTGCGTTGCGCCCTCTGGTGGACATGGCGCCCAAGTTCGCTATTTCCGAGGCCCAAGGGACCCTACCCAATGTCATCCCCAAACTTTTTCACCTTCTCACCATCTAATCCCTCTTTCCCCACCCAATTCACTCAGTTCCAGCCACACTGGCCTCCTCGCTCTTCTTTCAACATCTACCACTGAGGCTCCTGCATTTACCTATCCTCCTGGGATTCACTATGGAAGAAGAGTGTGTTGGCAATCATTCATGAACTCAACAAATATTTATTGAGTTCCTACTAGGCATCAGGCATTGTCACACCATAGGGGACATAGCTCTAATGAGAGTATCACTGGGTATTGGGGACCACCAGAGGAGGATTCTAACTCAGCCAGGGAAGATCAAAGAAAGCCTGAAGTTTGAAAAGCTTCCCAGGAAAAGCTCACTAAAAGGGATGACTGGGAGGGTCGGGGCAGGGCATGGTGTAGAGTAAGGAGATGTGCCCTGTGAGGGCAAACAACCAGAGGTACTGGAGTAGACCTGGGTAGGTGTACTGGAGAAGAGGATACTAAGTAGGGGAATAGCAGAAACTAAGAAAAGGTGTAAAAAACTGGTGTGGTCAGGACACTGCTCAGTATGACTAGCCTGAGTGACTGGAAGAGGCCAAAAGGGAACATGAAGGGGGACTTCCCTGGTGGTCCAGTGGTTAGTACTCCACACTTCCACTGCAGGGGACATGGGTTTGATCCCTGGTCGGGAGCTAAGATCCCATGTGCCCTGCAGTGGGCAAAAAAAAAAAAAAAAAAGGGAACATGAAGGCGACCAGACAGCACAGAACATTGAGTGCTAGCTGAGAGGCTTGGACTTTCTCCTAGGGGCACTGGGGAGCCAAAGAGGGGCTGTGAACAGGAGAGGGGCAAGGGCAGCTCTGGGGCCTTGAGAGAGACTGACAAGGGGAGAGACTAGAGGCCAGGAGGCCAGGGAGAGGATCGGGGGAGAGGACGAGGCCTGAGCTGGGGGAGTGACCTCCATGGGACTCCAGTCCAATGTCCCTCTTCCCTCCCACTCCCCACTTACTCCTAGCCAGACACAGAACAAAGGCAAAAATCTTTTATTTCAATTTTAGGGAAGCCACCATCCTCTTCCCTCCATGTAGAAGCACAGGGAGACACCCAGTCAAGAAGGCACCGACAGAAGGGGCATCGCCACCATCAATTGCTGAGGAGAGAGAGGAAGAGGAAAGAGGTTCAGGACCTGGGGATCCAGCCCCCAGCCCCTCCCCGCTCAGACCCAGAGTCCAGGCCCCCAGCCCCACCCCCCTCATACCCAGGGGTCCAGGTCCCCGAGTGTCCCTGGTTCCCCACAACCCCCAGCCCCCCAGTACCTTTCTCTTCTGATGGAAGGCTGCCTTGCTCTCATCACAGTTGATTCGCAGGGGAATGTAGGCATCCAGATGGTACAGCTGCTGGGGGCCCCCCATCACCAGGCGATTCTCCCCGATCTCCAGCGACAGTCCCAGAGCGCCTTCCTGGGGATGCAGCGGAATCAGCCCACCCTTCCCTTCTCGGCAACAGGACGGTAGGAACACAGACCAGTGAGAGAACTCTCGTGTATCGGGATACCATATTTAAAGAGTCTCATCTCCCAAGAAAAAGGTGGGACACAGTAATTACAGGTTTATGACTGAGCACTTACGATGCGCTGGGCATCCTCAGGACAGCACCAGAAGTGGGCCTGAGGCCCCCATGGGACAGAGGAGGCAACCTGCTCAGAGGGCAGCACTAGCCAGGCTCACACAGGTCTGATAACAAGCCCACATCACTTCCCCTCCAAGACCCCAACCCTTCCAGATCTCATTCTCCTGCTCTGGTGGAGGGTGCACTCACCAGTTTGGGGAGGTCAATTTCGGCCAAGAGGAGGTCAGGGGCCTCCAGCCAAAGGTTCAGGTGAGGCTTCTCAGGGCTGGGGAGGAACAAGACCCAGAACTCAGAAGAGCCGCCAGGGCTTTACCAGGGTTGTTCCCTCTCTTTCTCCCTCCCAGCCCTGCAGCCTCAGGACACCTTCCCAGAGAGAGTTCTGCTTCTCCTCCCTCTGGGTTCCCAGAGCCCCAGGACACCGACACCTACAGGATGGTGGGAGAGATTCCAAAGAATGTCGGGGAGACAGGAGATAGGGAGCCCACTGAATGCCCACCCTTTCTCAGGTCTCGGGGAGTCGGGCATGTACAGGTTCCCCAGCTCCTGGATCCGAGGACGCTGCTGGGGGCGGATATTCTGCTGGGAGATAGAGCCCAGGAAAGGTCTGTTCTTCAATATACGCCACTCTGAGGGGAAGGAGCACAGGATCAAAGGTCACATGGCTCAGGGTGTCCTTTGCTCCCTCCCCTAGAGGAGGAAGGGGGTCTTGCACTGCGAGAGCCTCATGGGAGAGGCTCCGCCCTCTGCCGAGGATACCAGGGATCTGACCACACCCCCAAGCTTGACTTTAGGAAGCGTGCCTGCCTTAGCCCCTCCCCTCGAGGCTCTCAAGACCCTGCCGCTTATCTGGAATCCCCCTTATCTGGACTCCCCCGTCTCCTCCCTCTCCCCCTTCCCAAGACTCACACAGCCCTCTCCCTGAACTCCACAGCCCAGGGGCTAATATAATCCCTGACCACACTAGTCCCACTTCTCCCAGGGGCCGCCCGCAAGCTCCTCCGGGTTTGGCTCCTCCCCGTGGCCCAGGCCCCGCCCCTCACCTGGATTTAGTGGCAGGCTGTATTTGTCCTCAAGGCCCTCCCTGGCAATGGTGATCACGAGCTCCCGCAAGAAATCGCTGTTCTAGGAGTGAAAGAGGGAGAAGAGATGTGGGAGGGCTGGGGGATGGAGGGAGAGGCCCCGGCCCAGGCCTCCCCTGCAGCCCCGCCCCCAACCTGCATCCTCCGGTAGAAGTCGCTGTTGACAGCTACGTCGTAGGCGGTACAACCCTGGCCTTCTGCCGGGAGAGAAAGGGGGTGAGACCCCAGCCTTCGGTGGGAACCCCACGGCCCAGGCACAGCCAAGGAAAACACAATCAAGAACAGCAGCCACAGACCCAGAGACATTAGGAAGTCAAGACACGCACTTGCCAGTCTGGATTCATACCAGCCTCGTCTCCCAGCTCCAGTCTCTTCCCCTCTGGTCCTTCCCCACCATGTTCCAGAGCTGACCCTGACCCTCCCCAGTTCATAGTCCTCCCAAGGCTCCCCAACACCCGCAGGGGGAGGACTGAGTCCTTCAGCCTGGCACTGGAGGCCCTGTGTGGTCTGCCCCTCCCACCTGGAGAGAGTTCACTTCTCCAGCAACCTCATCCCTTTAAATTTCTTCCAATCACTCTTGATTACTGATCAATTCAATTCAGTCATTTCTCTCCGGCCTCTGGACCCCTCTGTTCTCTCTGCCTAGAACCCTCTTCTCTGTCTTGGCCTGATGAACTGCTCTGGTTCCTTGAAATCTTATATCCGACATCTCCTCCTCCAGGAAGCCTTCCCTGATCCCTCAGTGGGAGTGAAGAGGCCCCCCACCCCACCCCGAGCACAGCACAGAGTCACACCACATTGAAATCACATCTGCCTCCTTCATCCTCACCCAAACCTGAGAGTTTCTCAAGGGCAGGTTCTGGGTTTTGATAAGTCCCTACTCCCCAGGGCACTGGCCAAAGCTTCATCCCAGGAGGCTTCAGGGGACATATGTGAATTGAAAAAAACAAGGATATAGAGACAGAAACTCAACAGAGACAGAGGTGAGACAAGGCAGAGACACAGAGACAGGGGAGAGGGTGGAGGAGAAATCAGGGATGAGTTAGGGCTGGCCGAGGACTAGAGCCAGGAGATCAGCTAATGAGCACCTGCCCAGCCCTCCCTTGCTCTGGGGTGGGGCAGGGAGAAGTGCCAGCCTGGCCAGGTGAGCAGAACCAGGACTGTCCAGTGAGAGTTCTGGATGCCCAGGAGGCTAGGGATATGCCATGGGGAAAAGGATCAGTACAGGGGTGCCAGGTTTCTAGGTCCTGAGGGAGGAGGGTCCTGGGCCCTGGATTCTAGGGAAGAAAGGACCGAGGGGGCTAGACTCCTGGGTCCTCTCAAGGCACTGACTTGCATCCAGTTCGGCATGCGGCTCTCCCAGACTCATGGGGATGCGAAACCCGGCTTGGTCCTCCTCCAGCATTTGAAGCAGCTCATCCTCGGTCAAGTCAGCGGGAGGAGGGATGGAGGGAGAGTGACAAATGTTGATGAAAACCTTCCCTTCAGATGAGTTGGTCTTTATGCAGAAACCTGGTGGGAATGGGTTTGTCCTTGACCATCTGTCTCTGCATGGGTCTCAGTGTCCATCCTTCTTTTGATCTGTCCCCCTCCTAGAGTATTAGTCCTCCACTTTCTGGGTCTGTTCCCCTTCCTGCCCCTGGGATTTCTGACTCTCTGTGTTTGAGTCTCTGTCCCCCTAGTCACCGCACATCTTTTTTTTTTTTTAATTTTTATTGGAGTATAGTTGATTTACAATGTTGTTACTTTCTGCTGAACAGCAAAGTGAGTCAGTTATACATATATATATGTATAACTCTTTTTTAGATTCTTTTCCCATATAGGTCATTACAGAGTATTGAGTAGAATTCCCTGTGCTATACAGTAAGTCCTTATTAGTTATTATTTTATATATATTAGTATGTATATGTCAATCCCAATCTTCCAATTTATCCCTCCCCCTTACCCCTCCTCTCTTTGGATCTCAGTCCCTTCCTTGCTCTCTCTGGGTTTCCGTTCACTCCCATCACCCAAGGCCTCTATATACCACTACTGTGTCTCCTTCCTCTCTCCTTTCCCTATGCCCCTGCCCCCAGTCTGTGACCACCTCTCTCTGGGACTCTATCCCTCTCTCTTTGGGTTTCTGTCTTTCTCACCAGGTTGAGGTTGTATCTGTGTAGATTCTGGTCTGCTTGTCTGGGCTTGCTGGAGCTCCTTGGAGGCCTGTGTGGAAGAAAACAACGTCCAGGCTTGGCGTTTGTGCTGTCAGAACCCCCTCATTTGTTCCTCAAATGTTTAGTGAGCAATTTTTACGTATATGAGCTAGGCAGGGCATGAGACATACTATGTCCCCTTCCTACTTTGAGGAACCCGAAGGCCAACCCTGATCCCACTCCCATTTCTTCCAGAGACTAGCGAACAGCTAGTAATAGTAGTAGTTAAGCAACTACAACTCCCGTAGGCCCTGTTGCTTACCCCCCCGCCCCCCGCCAGTACATTCTGGGAACTGTAGTCCCGTTTCTGAGTGCGCGCGCGCACACACAACACACACATACACATACACACACACACACAAAATCTCCCAAATCCTCAGGGACCCAGGAGTCCGTTCAGTCCGCACCTGCAGCAGCAGCTCCTCGAAACGCGCCGTCTCAGCGCTCATCGTCTCTGCCTCGTTTAGCTCCGGTACCAGCAGCTTCAAGTCGGCCATGGCCCTGGGGAAGAGACCTAGGCGTCCTCAGCAACAACCTTCGGTTGGATGCGAACTCTGACGCCTGCTCCCGGGCCCTCAACCGACTCCCGACACCCACAATTCTGTACGAAGATCTAAGAATCTGGCCTGAGACTACAGTTTTACTCAGGTCAGATACTTCATCAAATCTTTTAGAAGCCAATGTCTCTAGATGCCCTCTAAGCCCTTTGTGCCAAGTGTTTAAATGAGAGCCACTCTTCTGGTCTCTGCATAACCAGGAACTTGGGTAGGCCACACTTCCGACTACCCCAACGCTCGTTCATCTATCCTGCAACCGCATTCTGTACCAATCACAGAACAATCTAGTCTAAGTCTGAAACCACGCCCTTCACCTCAACCAATCAAAACTAAATCCAGGCAGCCGCTAAACGCCACACTTCCGGTGTGGATTAAAGCCACACTTCCGCTCCTTCCCTACAGCCACATCTGGCCAGGATACTGGGCAAAGCTGGCACACTTTTAAAACCTTAACTTCATTGTCCATCCTAAAGGACTCCCTTCTGATCTCTGAACAATCACCTCGTCCCCAGAGGTAGATTAGATTCTCGAGTAAAGATATTTCGGGCTAAAAGCTGCACTTTCGGCCTCCAATATGAACAGGGTGGTGGGAAGACGCCAATACGGCCACTCTTCTAAATCTGGAGGCCTCGTACCTATTAAGGCATTCATATTTTCGTTCCCCACTCCCCCCGCTTTGAGGAATGCGCATGCTCCAAACTACACTTCCCGGCGCAGACCTATAAGCGGAGTCACCGGGTCCTAAGGCGGGGTTACGCTCTATCTCCCGTACCTCGCCCTTTGGGCTGGAGGGGGCGGTGCCGCCCTTCAGACCTCGAGGTACCCTTGGGGAGAGAGTCCCGTAGTCCGTGGAAAGCGGCCTGGGAGCGTGATGGCTGCGACGCGCGCAGGACCCCGCGCCTGCGAGATCTTCACCACACTGGAATACGGACCGGTGCCGGAGAGCCACGCATGCGCATTGGTGAGGATTACCCGGCCGGCGCTGCCCATCCCCCTTCCCAGTCCTTCGGGCCCCGTTTTGAGCGCGGACTCCCGTGATACACCGCGGCAGCTCAGCAGTTCCGCCCCTCTCAGCTCCCGTGATTCCCGCCACTCCTTAGGATCCACTCTGGAGGACGTTCCCTTGAGCCCTTACGGTTGCTGCCTGTTAGCCCTTTAGTCTGTTCTCGCTTGCCCTAGTGGCTGTCGTGTTCCACGGTCCAAAAGTCACGGTGGTGATTCTCCTATTCTTCAGAATCCCCCGAGGGGCTTCTGTGATTCTTCAGGGCCGCCTCAGAGCTTCCTGTGATCCCCTGGGACTCAGAATTCCTGTGGGGCTCCCGTGATCTTCCGAGGACCCTCAGAACCCGCGTAGACTTCCCGTGATTCCTCAGAATATCCTATGGCTCCCGGGGTTCCTCGGAATTCCTGGGGGGGGCTCCCTTGGTCGTCCGGAGACCTCCGCGGAGCCCCCGTGAGTCCTCAGGGTCACGTCAATACTTGTGGGGATCCTATAGTCTCGGGAACTCTCGGAATCCCAGAATACATCAGAACTTCCTGTAATTACCTTCAACCCCGCAGAATAACCCCGTGGGGCTCCCGTGATCCCTCCGTGTACTTCAGAACTTCCCTAAGACTCCCGTGATTCATCAGGGTCCCCCAGAACGATCTTGGGGTTCCCGTGTATAACTTCGGTGCTTCGAACTTTGTATAGCTACCCAGCCCCCTCAGAATTCCCCCATGGAGCCGTCCTGATCTCACAGGGCCCTCTAGCACCTAGGTGTGAGAAGCTTGGGCTTCTCTGGAGGGAAAGAGGAGGTTAGAACAGTGGTCCACGTGGAAGAAGATGAGACCACAGCCTGGTGCGGACTGTAGAGATGGAGAAGAGATGAGGCAGAGATGCAGGAGTAACAGGGTTTGGGGTATTGAGAGGGCAAGGACAATGCCTCGGGTCTGGGTCTGGCTGTCTCTGTCCTCCCTCCACCCCCCATGGTGAACCCAAGAGGAGTAGGGTGGCAGAAAGGTTGGGAAAGACTGTGGGCTTGGTTATCACATGGTGATGATGAGAGGGAAAGCCTTGGGCCATGTGCAGGAGTCAAATACTACCTGTGCCTGAGCCTCAGGTCTGGAGACAGGGACCTCACAGTAGAAAGATAATTGAATGGTGGGAATGATGAGATTATCTAGAACTATAGTGTAGACTCAGATAAGAGGATCTGGGATGGAGTATAGAGAATTCCCACCCTTGGAGGTTGGTTAGAGATGGACTATCCTGAAATAGCAATAATGTGATAATAGCTTATATTTATTGGGTGCTTTCTATGTGCCAGCCTCTGTGTTCAGCATGATCTCATTTAATCCCCAAAACAGCTGTGAGAGGGGATTATTGTCATTACTTTAGTGATAGCAGACAGAAGCTTAAAGAGGTAAGTAATTTGCTAACAGTCAACACATCTTAAAAAATGTGAAAATGAGATTTGAACCTGAGCCCTGGGATTCCAGAGCCCATGCCCCCCATCCCCCCCACCCCGCCCCCCAGCTCAGTCTTACAATCTGTGGGCCAGACTCAACCAACAAACATGTTTTCTTTGGCCTGAACTTTATTTTTAAAAATGTGAATTAGTGGACAACTAATTTCATGTAAACATCCGGGATTCCAGCTTCTCTTGAAAATAAAATTCCAAAGTTTGGCAACCTTTGCCTCACATTCCCTGACAAAGATAATCTGGATCCAATAGCTAACTGTCTTTTTAGACAAGTCATGAGTTCCTAGTCTCCACCAGGGCCCTCTTCTCACACCAGGGTGGCCTGCCAGGACCCTGTGGAACATTCTTTCTGGGTTCTGTTTTTCTTTGGGGGGGAAATTTTGCAAAGTTACACAGAGTACTTAAATTATGAACTCCCATTTACCCATCACTCAGTGTCAATGATCATCAACATTTCATCCAATGTTGTATCTCTTTTTTTTCCTGGAGTGATTTAAAACCCAGATGTCATGTTATTTTCCCATAAGTATTTGAATCTTCATTTCTAACAGGTAAGGACTCATTTTGTAACAACCACCAGGCCGTTTTAACATTAACAGTCATTCTTTAATATCATCTAGTGCCCAGCCCATGTTCATATATGCCCGACTATTTCAAAAATATGTCTTTCCGTCGGGGGGGCATCTTTGAATTTGAAACTTATGAATTTTTACTTTACTTAAAAATTTTGGGGACTTCCCTGGTGGTCCAGTGGTTAAGAATCCGGCTGCCAACGCAGGGGACGCGAGTTCAACCCTGGTCGGGGAACTAGGATGCCACATGCCGCAGGGCAACTGCACTCGTGCGCCGCAACTAGAGAGAAGCCCACAGCGAAGAAGCCCACACGCCCCAGTGAAGACCCAGCACAGACAAAAAAAAAAATTTTTTTTGCTTTAAAGAAAAATGAGGAGGCCCAGTTGGTAGGGTAAGAGAAAAATCAGGAGACTAAGGCATCGGGGATGCTAAGAGAAAACAGTCTGGTGAATTCCCTGGCGGTCCAGTGGTTAGGACTCCTCGCTTTCACTGCAGGGGGCCTGGGTTCAATCCCTGATCGGGGAACTAAGATCCCGCAAGCCAGTGGCCAAAAACAACAACAACAAAAACCAGTTTGCAGAAGGAAAAAGTGGAAAGGATGTCTTGGATTTAGAAAGGATTTAGGGAAGACAGAGAAAGAAACAGGAAACAGACAGAATGAAATGCAATAAAATTAATAGGAAGTCTTAAGTAAGTGCTGTTCTGAGCCTATGACACATATGGATCCATTTAATTCTCATCACTGTCCTGTGAAATAGGGAGAGACTGTGATTATCTCCATCTTCCAGATGGGTTAGCTGAGACCAGGGTATTTTAAGACCCAGGCTAAGACTGCACAACAAGGAAGTTTCAGAGCCACGATTCAAACCCAGGCCATGTGGCCCCAGGCTCCAGGGACTCCCTACCTTGGGCTCAGTTAGGCACTTCACAACCAAGTAAACTGCACCTGGCAAGGCAGCATCAGGCCTGTGTCTTCAGTAGGGGTCACATCGTTCCCGAGTGATGACAGCAGAGGTGGGAGGGAATGCCATCACACGTGGGAAGGTATGGGAGTCACCTGGCTTAAAAGCCCCACCTCCCAAAGAGAACCTGATACCACGTGATACAGTCTCATGGGCATTGCAAGGGTCCTGGCAAGGAACATGCCTATCACAAGAATGCAGAGCACTCCAGGAAGCCCCAGAGTTCTGGCTTCCCACTGGATATTTATGGTGTATTCCCAGTTTTCCCGGTCCAGGTGCAGTGGACCAGTCGGGGGTCAATATTGTCTAGAGATATAACTGAATTGTATCAGATTTCCAGGGAAATAGAAAGTCATTTCTATTCAAGAAGGCCATTTCTCCACGGAGAAGAACAAGTTTTATTAATCCTTTGTTCACATTCTCCGTATGTAAAAGTCAATAGGACATCCCTCATACGTTGCTGGTGAGAATGTAAAATGATGCAGCTGCTGTGGAAAACAGTTTGGTGGTTCCTCCATGAATTACTCAAGAGCATTGCTATATGACCCAGTGGCTCCACTCTGAGATATATGCCCAAAAGAAGTAAAGACGTATTCAAAGAAAGACTTGTACGTGAACATTCACAGCAACACTATTCACAATAGCCAGAAGGCAGAAACAACCTAAATGCCCATCAGCTGATGAATGGGTAAAGAAAATGTCTCTCCAGACAATGGAATACCATACAGCCATAAAGAGAAATGAAATTCTGATCCATGCTACAGTGCGGTTGAATCTCGAAAACACCAAGCTGAGTGACAGAAGCTAGACACAGAAAGTCACATATTGTGGGATTCCATTTATATATGAAATGTCCAGAATAGGCCAATCCATAGAGACAGAGAGCAGATTAGTGGTTGCCAGGACTTGGGGGCAGGGGAGAAGGGAGGGTGAGCTCTTAATGGGTATGGAGTTTCCTTTTGGGGTGATGGAAATGTTCTGGATTTTTTTCTTTTGCTGTGCTGCTCGCCACGTGGGATCTTAGTTCCGCGACCAGGGATCAAACCTGGGCCTCCAGCAGTGGAAGCGTGGAGTCCTAACCACTGGACCGCCGGGGAATTCCCAATGTTCTGGAAGTAGATAGTGGAGATGGTTGCACAACATTGTGAATGTATTGATACAAAATGCCCTGAATTTACACTTTAAAATGGTGAATTTCATGTTATGTATTTTTTATGTTTATGTGTATTTTCCTCCTACACGGGAAAATAACTGATGGGGCAAAGGGGGTGGGTATTCTTTTCCCAGAGGACTCTGGGTAGGGATCAAGCTCCCCCAGCTGCCTCTCAGACCCCTTTCCGAACTCTCTCCACCTCCCCCAGGCCTGGCTGGACACCCAGGACCGGCACTTGGGTCACTATGTTAACGGACGGTGGTTAAAGCCTGAACACAGGAGTTCAGTGCCTTGCCAGGATCCCATCACAGGTATGCGGTGTCCCCCAGTCATGGGAAAGAGGTGTCTGTGGCCCCAGGTGTACCCACCAACAATATACCATTCTCTCTGCTCAGGGCCCTGAGGGCAGGGAGCAGCTGATGGGAGAAGAAGTCTGAGATTTCTGGCCCCTCTTGATAACAGTCCTCCTAATTATGGTTCCAGGTCCCTGTGAACACTTTTGAAGTCACTGTCTCCTAAAATCCCTTCCTTGCCTGTGGGAGGCAGTCAGAGCAAAGACCTATATAGATTTATCCCCATTTGTCAGATGGTAAAACTGAGACCCTGTGTGGGGTAGGGGGACCAGCTTTACCGCCTTGGGGTGCTTCTGGGCTCCAGAAATGTCAGCCCCCTCCAGTTCTGACACGGGTTCCCCCCACCTCCCAACTGGGTTCCCCCCATTCATCTCCCCAGGAGAGAACTTGGCCAGTTGCCTCCAGGCACAGACGGAGGATGTGGCGGGAGCCGTGGAGGCTGCCAGGACCTCATTGGAGAACTGGAGCACACAACCTGGAGCCTTTCGGGCCCAGCATCTGACCAGGTGATGCACTTGAGGTGTGGACCCCAGGAGACGGAGAAGGATTTGAGAACAAAGACTCTATATTTCCCAATATCCCCCTGAATTCACTGGCTGCTAAGACTCATATTCCCAGCATGCCTTTGAGCCTTTAGCAGCTAAAACTTCCATTTCTCACTGTTCGCTGGGACTAGAAATGACAAAGCCTGTTTCCCAGCATACCCTTGGGACTCATCCGGGCGCCATTTCTCAACAGCTCACTGGGGCTGGTGAAGCTCCTGAAACTGTTTTCCAGCACATTCTTGGGGAAGTTAGAGACAAAGATTCCATTTCCCAAAGAACAATTGAACTTAAAGGCTAAACTTTCATTTCCTAGCACGTTTGGGGGTTACAGGTGGCCAAGATCTTTACACAGCACCCTGAGGTTTTGAGTGTTTACCAGACTACATTTCCCATACATCTTTGGTGCCCTCCACCAAAGATGCCCCAGGGGTTCCTGGGGATTGTACTTCAGGTATACACAGGGCGTGTTCCAGGACTCTATCAGGCCAAGGGGCAGTGGGAAATGACCATCCCAGGACTTCCCTGGCGGTCCAGTGGTTAGGACTCTGCGCTTCCACTGCAGGGGGCACAGGTTCGATCCCTGGTCGGGGAACTAAGATCCCTCAAGCCGTGCGGGCGGCCAAGGAAAAGGAAAAAAGAAAACAATGACCATCCCACCTGCTTGCTCCACAGGCTGGCCAAGATGATCCAGAAGCACCAGCGGCTGCTGTGGACCCTGGAGTCCCTGGTTACTGGACGGGCCATTCGAGAAGTTCGAGACAGGGATGTCCCTCTGGCCCAGCAGCTGCTCCAGCACCATGCAGTCCAGGCACACACCCAGGAGGAGGCGCTGGCAGGCTGGGAGCCCCTGGGTGAGAAGCAGGAGTCCCAGCCCCCAGCCCCCTCCTCCCTCACCATCCAGCAGCGCCTGCGCCAGTCTCATTTGTTCTTGCAGGAGTGATTGGTCTCATCTTGCCACCCACATTCTGCTTCCTTGAGATGATGTGGAGGATTTGCCCTGCCCTGGCTGTGGGTAAATGATTGGCTGGGGGTTGGGACTCCGGGGTCTGAGGGAGAAGGGGGCTGGGGGTCTGGACTCCAGGGTCCTTGAGCTGCCTGCCTTCCCCAGGCTGCACTGTGGTGGTCCTCGTGCCGCCAGCCTCTCCGACGCCCCTCCTTGTGGCCCAGCTGGCGGGGGAGCTAGGCCAGTTCCCAGGAATCCTCAATGTGATCAGCGGCCCTGCCTCCCTGGGGCCTGTCCTGGCCTCACAGCCTGGAGTCCAGAAGGTGGCCTTCTGTGGCGCCATCGAGGTATCTTCAGGGGTGGGAGGGTGTCTGGACACAGCTGGGGGGCTGGAATGCTCCTCCCCGCCGCTGACCCCTGCGTGGATCCCATAGGATGGCCGTGCCCTACGGCGGGCCCTCGCGGGCCAGGGTCCCGAGCTGGGCCTGGCACTGGGGGCTGAGTCGCTGCTGCTACTGATGGAGACGGCGGATGTGGACTCGGCCGTGGAGGGCGTCGTGGATGCAGCCTGGTCTGACCGCAGCCCGGTGAGACCTGGGGGCTGGGCATGTCTGTCTCCAGACCCTGGGGCTCCATGGCTTCATTCATTTTATTTATTTATTTTTTAAATTAATTTATTTGGCTGCGCTGGGTCTTAGTTGCGGCATGCAGGATCTTCGTTGCCGCGTGTGGGATCTTCGTTGTGGCATGCGGGATCTTTTAGTTGTGGCATGTGAACTCTTAGTTGCGGCATGCATGTGGGATCTAGATCCCTGACCAGGGATGGAACCCGGGCCCCCTGCATGGGGAGCGCGGAGTCTTAACCACTGGACCACAAGAGAAGTCCCTTCATTTGTTTTAATTTTCAGTTCTTTGTGTCTCCAAACTCTTATCTGTAGACCGTCGCATGCGAAGGACTCTTCATCCTCTCGAGTTTCTGAATCTCCATGTTCCCGGCTCTCTTGGGCTTCCAGGCTCGGGGGCTCTGTGTCTGTTGTTCTTTAGGACTCTTCATTTTTCTGAGTGTCCACGTCCTAGTTTTCTAGCGTCTCTCTTCACTCTGCGTCACCAGCTTTCTGTAACTCCACATCCTCCCTGAAGTTTGGGGCCTCAGGGAGTCTCCTGGTCCTCGGCCACTTCTCCCTGACCCTCCTCTGGTCTGTACACATATGTCCCCCAGGCTTGGCCCTCTGTGGGGATGTGACCCACCCACATAGGCTCCAAGTTTGCCCACCCTAACCCCCCCTTTTCCTAACAGGGGGGACTCAGACTCCTCATCCAGGAGTCTGTGTGGGATGAGACAATGAGGCGGCTCCAGGCGCGGATGGGGCGGCTTCGCGGTGGCCGAGGGCTAGACGGAGCCGTGGACATGGGGGCCCGGGGGGCTGCTGCACACGACCTGGCCCAGCGCTATGTGCGCGAGGCCCAGAGCCAGGGTGCACAGGTGAGCCTGGGCGCAGACTCTGGGGTGCCGGGGGAGGAGGGACCTCAAGATCTGACTCCTGGGTCTGTGGAGGGATGGGTCTGGGGGCCTGGACTCCGGGGTGTGAGGAAGGAGGGGCTGGGGTCTGACTCCCGGGTCTGAGGGAGGAGGGGTCTGGGGTCCAGACTCCTGGATCCCTGGGGAGGAGAGGACTGGAGTGAACTTGCAGATCTATTTCTCTGTCTCCCTAGGTCTTCCAGGCTGGCAGTATGCCTCCAGACAGCCCATTCTTTCCCCCATCCTTGGTCTCTGACCTCCCTCCAGCCTCTCCATGTACCCAGGAAGAGGTAAGCCCCTCAGGGTCTCAGAGACCCTAGGCCATCCACCCATCCTCAGCCGGACATGGGCGGCACAACACAGAGGCCCCCGGGGTGACCATTTGGACTGGGTCTGGGGGCTGCTGACTGCTGTAGGCTGGACTCCTAGTGGGTGGGGTGTTGGAGGGAGGGGCTGGCCAGGCCGCCTGAGCTCCCTTGTCACCCCTTCCAGGTGCCGTGGCCTCTGGTCGTGGCCTCCCCTTTCCGCACTGCTAAGGAGGCGCTGGCCATGGCCAACTGGACGCCCCGAGGAGGCAGTGCCAGCGTGTGGAGCGAGAGACTGGGGCAGGCCCTGGAGCTGGCCTACGGGTCAGTTCACACCCACTGGGCACACAGGGGGCCCTGCTGGGATGGCCCCAGCTTCAGTCTCGATGTCTTCCCCTCTCTCTGGGTCTCTCCCCGCCTCTCTGACTACCCCTCCCCGCCTCAAGTTTGTGCATTTCTCTCTGATGGCCCCTCCTCCCCACAGGCTCCAGATGGGCACGGTCTGGATCAATGCCCACGGCCTCAGAGACCCTGCAGTGCCAACAGGTGGCTGCAAGGAGAGTGGGTCTTCCTGGCACGGGGGGCCAGATGTGAGTGCACCCCTCCCTGCCCATCACCACCCCTTCATCCACCTTGTGCCCTTCTCACGTCCTCTTGACACTGTCCCTCTCTCAGGGTCTCTATGAGTATCTGCGGCCCTCAGGGACCCCTACCCGGCTGCCCTACCTGTCGGAGAATCTGAACTATGACACCTTTGGCCTTGCTGTTCCCTCCACCCTACCAGCTGGGCCTGAAACAGGGCTTAGGTGAGCTGTTCTAGGGACTACAGCTCTCAGAATTCCTGGCGTGTGGAAGGTCTGTGCTCTCCCAGAGACTCAGGGGCCAGGAATGTGGGGTCCCGCAGAGGCTCATGGGAGCTCGAGTGGTCCATCCGGTGGGGTGGGGATGGGGTCTGAGCAGTCCCTGCCCCAGCACCCACCCTCACACCTCACCCTGCTCCAGCCCAGCACCCCCCTATGGGCTCTTTGTGGGAGGCCGTTTCCAGGCTCCTGGGGCCCGGAGCTCCAGGCCCATCCGGGATTCGCAGGGCGATCTCCATGGCTACGTGGCTGAGGGCGGAGCCAAGGATATCCGAGGCGCCGTGGAGGCTGCGCACCAGGCTGCCCCTGGGTAAGGAAGCGGGGCGTCACGTGAGACAGCGCAGGGGTCGTGGGGTGTCGGAGAGGGGAGCCCGAAACCCCAGGACCGGGCTGATGCTGATGGGACATGGGGTCTGGACCCCAAGGACTGTGGGCTACGGAGTCTGAGCTCCCAGGGCTGACGGGATGTGGGTCTGGCCCCTCACTCTCCTCCCCGGGCAGATGCGCTACGGGGCCTGGACCCCCAGGGTAGGAGCTGTGGACAGAGGTGGGGCACCTGGAAAGAGCCAGGATGAGGAAACCAACCCCCAATGTGCCCTGTCCACCCACAGCTGGGTGGGCAAGTCGCCAGGGGCCCGAGCAGCCCTACTGTGGGCCCTGGCGGCCGCACTGCAACGCCGAGAGTCCACCCTGGTCTCGAGGCTGGAGAGGCATGGAGTGGAGCTCAAGGTCGCCAAGGCAGAGGTGGAGCTGAGCGTGAGGCGGCTTCGGGCATGGGGGGCCCGCGTCCAGGCCCCAGGCTGCACCCTGCAGGTGAGAGGGGTCTGTGGGCCGGCAGACAGGGCAGGCAGTCTGGAGTGGCGTCAGAGGGGCTCCAGAATGAGCCAGACTAGGGGTCCAGGCCCAAGTGGCCTCACCTCTCTACATCTTGCTTTCGTCCTCTGTATAATGGGTATCCAGCCCACCTCATAGAGTAGTGTTTCAACTTGTTGTTAGTGACCCATTACTGAGCCATAAAACCAATTTAGTGGGGTCATAGCCCTGCTTTGGTGTTTTTGTTCTTGTTTCTTTTTTTAACAAAAGAGAACAGGATAGAAAATATAGAGTGCATTGCACAGAGTATTGTTTGGTGTGATTTTTGTTTTGTTTATATATATAATATGCAGCTAAATATAGATACTAGGTTGGTCTGAAACGTATGGTGGGTCCAGTGAAGAAAGCGTGAGGATTCAGTGACTCAAGCAATGGCATGGGCACACTCAGGGATAGAGATAATAGAAAGATAATGGAAAGATAGCTAGTCATTTGACCTGGGCTTCCTCCATAAATGATATACAATTATACACTTATACAGTGGTACCGACCTTGAAGAGTTGTTATGAAAACTAAGTGAGCCGAGCATTTAATGTCTGACGTGTAGCCAAGGGCTCAGAAAATGTTTGCTTATGGATGGCCAATAAGCACATGGAAGAATGCTCCGCATCATTAGTCATTGGAGAAATGCAAGCGAAACCACCATGAGGGACTTCCCTAGTGGCGCAGTGGTTAAGAATCCGTCTGCCAATGCAGGGGACACAGGTTCGATCCCTGGTCCAGGAAGATCCCACATGCCGAGGAGCAACTAAGCCCGTGCGCCACAACTACTGAGCCCACACTCTAGAGCCCGCAAACCACAACTACTGAAGCCCACACACCTAGAGCCCATGCTCTGCAACAAGAGAAGCCACCGCAATGAGAAGCCCTCGCACCACAATGAAGAGTAGCCCCTGCTCTCTGCAACTAGAGAAAGCCCGCGCGCAGCAACGAAGACCCAGCGCAGCCAACAACAAAAATCATCATGAGATATCATTAGGCACCTATTGAATGGCTGAAATTCAAAAGACTGACCTTACCAAGTGTTGGTGAGGATGTGGAGGAACTGGAACTCTCGCACCCTGCTGGTGGGGCCATCAGTGGGACAACCACTTTGGAAAACAGTTCGGCAGTTTCTTAAAAAGTTAAATATACTCTTTTTTTTTTTTGGCCGCACTGCATGGCTTGCAGGATCTCAGTTCCCCAAGCAGGGATTGAACCCAGGCCACAGCAGTGAAAGCCCGGAATCCAACCACTAGGCCACCAGGGAACTCCCTAGATATACTCTTAACGTATGACCCACCATGAGTCCTAGGTATTTATCTAAATAAATTTAACTTCTAGGTTTTAGCCCAAGAGAAATGAGCACATATATCCATACAAAGACTTACGCACAAATTTGTTTTGTTTTGTTTTGTTTTTTGGCCTTGCTGTGCAGCTTGCAGGATGCAGGATCTTAGTTCCCTGACCAGGGATCAAACCCACGCCCCCTGCAGTGGGAGCATGGAGTCTTAACCACTGGACCACCAGGGAAGTCCCTGCACAAATGTTTATAGCAGCATTATTCATGGTAGCCAAAAAAGCAATCCAAATGTCCCTCGATAGGTTAATAGATAAACAAAATGTGGCCCACCCATACATCGGACTCCTACTCAGCAATCAGGAGGGAACAAGTTACATCATGGATGAATCTCAAAATGGTTATGCTGAGTGAAAGCAGCCAGATAAAAGAGTACAGACTGTATATGATTCTATGTCTAGAAAATTCTAGAAAATACTAATTTATAGAGAGAAAACAGATCACTGGTTGTCTGAGCACAGAGGGTTCAAGTAGAGGCAGGGAGGGAAGGATTACCAAGGGGCACAAGGAAATTTGGGGGAGTGAAGTTCATTATCTTGATTGTTGTGATTGGTTTCACGGGTGTATCCATATATCAGAACTTATCAAATTGTACACTTTGAAGTGTGTGCAGTTTAGTGATAGTCAGTTATATTCAATAAAGCTTTAAAACACACACACAGGGCTTCCCTGGTGGCGCAGTGGTTACGAATCCGCCTGCCAACGCAGGGGACACGGGTTCGAGCCCTAGTCTGGGAAGATCCCACATGCCATGGAGCAACTAAGCCCGTGTGCCACAACTACTGAGCCTGTGCTCTAGAGCCCGCGAGCCACAGCTACTGAAGCCCGCGTGCCTAGAGCCCGTGCTCCACAACAAGAGAAGCCACCGCAGGGAGAAGCCCGTGCACCGCAACGAAGAGTAGCCCCCGCTCTCTGCAACTAGAGAAGGCCCGCCCGCAACAACAAAGACCCAGTGCAGCCAAAAATAAATAATTAATTTAAAGAAAAACACACACACACACAAACCTATAGGCTAGATTTCGAGACCTCTACACATATTAACTCATTCTATCTTAACAGTAAATCTCTGAGGTAAGCACTATTATTCTCATTTTAAAGGTGGGAAACTGAGGCCCAGAGAGGTTAAGTAACCCACCCAAGGTCACACAGCTGATGTGAACCCAGCGTCTGGCTCCAGAGTCTGTACTCTGAAATATCACCTGGTTTTATTATTATGATTGGAGTTGTTACGGAGAAGTAAAGTTGGGGATGAGAGGAGAAAAAGGGCGGGTGATAGAGGAGACCAAAGGAGGGCAGTCAGGCTCTCCTGCCCCGCCCTTGACCTCCTGCCTGTCCCTGCAGGTAGCAGAGCTGAAAGGCCCCGTGCTTCGGCTGCAGGAACCTCTGGGCGTGCTGGCTATTGTGTGCCCAGAAGAGTGGCCCCTGCTTGCCTTCGTGTCTCTGCTGGCCCCTGCTCTGGCCCACGGCAACACTGTGGTCTTGGTGCCCAGCGGGGCCTGTCCCATCCCTGCCTTGGAGGTCTGCCAGGTACAGTCGCCTGCCTGCCTGCTGCTGCTCCCAGCAGCCTGTGGAGCAGCAGATGGATGAAAGATGCCCCAAGACCTGCAGGAGCTCAGCTCTCACCCCACCCCCTTGGTAACCATGGTAACCTGCATCCTGGCACAAAACCTTCACTCCTCATAGACCCAGTGATGGTTCTCTCCAGACTGTGAGCCTTCACCAGTCATGACCCCAGTCCCATTCCTTCCAGGACCCCCATGGCCACTCCCCAGATGCTCATTCCTTACCCTCCCCGACAGCCCTGGGGGTCTCTGACTCCCTCCCAACCCTGGATGACCCACTATCCCATCCCCTAGGATATGGCCACCTTGTTGCCAGGGGGCCTGGTGAATGTGGTGACAGGAGACCGGGACCACCTGACCCGCTGCTTGGCCTTGCACCAGGACATCCAGGCCCTGTGGTATTTCGGATCTGCCCAGGTACCTTTTGTTTTGCCATCTCCAGTGTCTTAAACTTCACCAACAAACTCTTCCTTTTCTGGGGACATGGCTGCACCCCCTTAGAACACCCATTGCTAAGGGGGAGAAACTCCTTGGCAACCACGTTCTGAGATCCTGCCCCTTTAGAGCCCTGGTTGCTAAGGAAGAGGATCTCCTTAGCAACAAGGGCCTGAGATCCTGCCTAGCCCAAAGACTTAATCTCATTGGACAACCCATTGCTAAGGACCACACCCTAGCAACAGTGTCAGAAGCCTGCAGTCCACCCTCTTAAACCTCCTGATGGTAACAGATGGGAACTCCTTGTCAACAATAACTTCAGGCCCCATTCCTTTGAGTGTGGGCTGTTAAAGGGGAAGAAGTTCCATAGCCGTAAAGGTCAACCTTGTTTCCCTCAGCATCTGGAAGGTTTGCTTTCTAGGAGCTGAACATTCTAGCCACAGAGCCTAGGCAAGCCTTTAGGCCCCTCCTCAATAATAGTCCTTGTTGCCAAGGAAGCAGCTGCTTAGCAACCAAGCCAATGGAAATGCTGACCACCCCCCCACCCCCCCACCCATCTCCCCACGCCAGGGCTCCCAGTTTGTGGAATGGGCCTCAGCAGGAAACCTCAAGCCAGTGTGGGTGAACAGAGGCTGCCCGCGGGCCTGGGATCAGGACGCCGAGGGGGCAGGCCCAGAGCTGGGGCTGCGGGCAGCACGGACCAAGGCCCTGTGGCTGCCCATGGGGGACTGATTGCCCAAGTGTCACCCACTCCATCTTGGACAGAGGACAGATGGACCCCAACCGATGCCAGACATCTGGAATTTTCCTCTTATTATGGTTCCAATAAACTCTGACCAATCTTGGCTGTGTTTCTGAGGGGAGGAAGGGAGGAAATAGCAACTTCTGGGCTATTGAGGCCATTTCAGTTCTGAGACTCAGCAGCCCCATGGGCTGGCGCCAGGACAACACAGTGTCTGTGAAATAGATACAAGGGACTCTAAGAAACTTTGGACAGGGCCTCAGCGACTCTTGTCTCTTCTGGTCTTTTCCATCCAATGGCTCCTGCTCCCTGGTTTTCTCTGCCTCTGCATTGCCTCAGAATCTGTGGTGTGCTGGTGAAAATAAAATACAGTAGCTCTCTGGGATAAAATAAAATCCATGGTAAGTAACTTTAGCCAATTCCATGGTGCTCCTACCGTGTCAATTTCAAGCTCCAGATGATTGAACAACCGGCTGACAATTCCTGAACTTTTAACAGTTCCCACGAGCCACTCCAGCATACCACTGTTTGAGAATTCTTTTTGATGCAAGGAACCCACACACACTAGCTTAGGATAAAAGGAAATTTTCTGGAAAGCTACAGAGATATGGAAAATAGGGCGAGATACACAGCCGGGAACCCCAGGTCCTCAGAACCCGAGTGCAAGCAGGAGCTGTATTCAGGTCCCGGCTCAGTGGGTCACGTGATCTCTTGGGTCTTGTATCTGCCTGTCTGCTTCATTCCAGATCCTTCTAGCCATGTGACGTTAGGAAAGCTTCTTAACCACTCTAAGCCTCGGTTTCCTCATCTATAAATTGGGGCTAATAGTTCCAACCTCATTGGGTAGATTCTGTGATGGTTACACAAAACATGCTGTTAATTAGAGGTTGATTTTGTCCTGGGGCAAATGAGAGCAGACAACCTCCTGTCAGTATTTGACTAAAGCTGGGCAGAATAGATAACCTCTCCCAAGATCTGGACGTTTGGACAGGAAAGACATAGGAACGTCTTGGAGGAAAGTCCCTGGAAGGCTCTAGTTCCTCTGGGGTTTCATAACTTTCCCCCAGATTCCATGGGCTGCCTCAGTGACCTTCCTATTAGTCCTGTTGCTTTAACCAGCCAAAGCCAACTACAGGAGGTCTCTATACCCCCAGCCCAGACCACAGAGGACACTTAGTGCCACATCCACAGGAGAAGAAATCTGGCCAGACTGGGGTAGATGTCCACTTCTGGTCCAATCTTCTCTGGCTTAGGGGCAGGAGCTCCTAGTTAAGGCAGCCATCTAGTTGGTCAACAAAAATCGGTTGAGTGCCTGCTGTGAGTGGGGCACTGTTGTAGGTGCTGGGAATGGCCATGAACAAGACAGAACTTAGCCTTGTGAGCTCATGCAGTGGATGAGAGGTATATTCATTTCTTGTCAGTGCTGTGACAATGACCACAAAGTTAGTGGCTTAAATAAAACAATGCAAACATATCATCTTACAACTCTGGAGGTCAGAAGTCTGAAATGGGTCTCACTGAGCTAAAATTAAGGTGTCAGCAGGGGTTGGGAATTTGTCCCAAGGGCACTAGGGAGCCATAGAGGATCTGTGAGCAGAGGAGAGGTAGGCTCAGCTCTGGCTGAAAGACACTGATGTAACCTAAGGTGACAGGTACAGTACTATAGCAGTGGTAGAAGCTCAGGGCACTCTGGGGGCCTGAAGAAGACACCTTTCCCAACTTGAGTGTGTGTGTGTGTCTGTGTATGAGGTGAAGGCGAGAGAGATGGCAGGAATTTTCCCAAGGCAGGTGCCCCTTCACTGAGTTTTTTTTTTCCCCAGCCTTATTGGGGTATGATTGACAGTTAAAAATTGTATATATTTCAGTTTTACAATGTGACTTCTTAAGGTGTGCAACATGATAATTTAACATACATATGCACTGTGAAATGATCACCACAATCACGTTAATTAACACAGCCGTCACCTCACATAATTACCTTTTTTATTCGTGGTGAGAATACTGAAGATCCACTCTCACGGGACTTTCCCGGTGGCGCAGCGGTTAAGACTCCGCCCGCCAATGCAGGGGACACGGGTTCGAGCCCTGGTCCGGGAAGATCCCACATGCCGCGGAGCAACTAAGCCCTTGCGTCACAACTACTGAGCCCGCGTGCCTAGAGCCCGTGCTCCGCAACAAGAGAAGCCACAGCAGTGAGAAGCCCACGCACCGCAACGAAGAGTAACTCTCACTCGCCACGGCTAGAGAAAGCCCTCACGCAGCAACGAAGAGCCAACACAGCCAAAAATTAATTAATTAATTAATTAATTAATTAATTAATTAATTAAAAAATCCACTCTCAGTCACTTCCAAGTATACCATACAGTCTTGTTAAATGGAGTCACCATGCCGTGCATTAGATCCTCAGAACTTACCCATAACTAAAAGTTTGTCTTTTCTGACCAACAACTCTCTGTTTCCCTGACCTCCCAGCTGCTGGCAGCCAACATTTTACTCTCTGGGTCTATTAATTTGACTTTTTTAGATTCCCCATATGTGACACCATACAGTATTAGTCTTTGACTAATTTCACTTAGCATAATGTCCTCCAGGTTAATGGCAGGTTTTCCTTCTTTTTGTGGCCGAATAATATTCCATTGTGTGTATATACACACATCTTCTTTATCCATTAGCCGATGGACACTTTTTTTGTCGTTCTTTTGTTTTTGGCCGTGCTGCGTGGCTTGCGGGTTCTTAGTTCCCAGACCAGGGATTGAACCCACACCCTCGGCACTGAAGGCAGGGAAAGTGTGGAGTCCTAACCACTGGACCACCAGGGAATTGCCTCTATTTGTTATTTTGTTAGGGATCTTCACACCTTTTTCCATAGTGGCTGTACCAGTTTACATTCCTCCTCACCCTCTCCAACACTTATCTGTCCTTTTGATAATAGCCATCCTAACAGGTGTGTGAGGTGATACCTCACTGTGGTTCTGATTTGCATTTCCCTGGTGATTAGTGATTGCATTGGGTCTTGAAGGACAATGAAGATCTAATTAGGTTAGAAAAGTGGTGGGGGGAGAGCATCCCTGGCAGAGGAAACAGCCAGTGCGGCCTCTGCACATGCTGTTTCCAGAGGTGAGAAAAACAGCTTTGGGGGAACTAGTGGTTTCAGTGGTAGCCCCCAAAAGATAATGTCCTAACCCCGGAACCTATGAATGTGACCTTATTTGGAAAAAGTCTTTGCAGATATAATTAAGTCAAGGATCTCGAGATATCCTGGGTTATCCAAGTAGACCCTACATCTAAATACAAGTTCCCTTATAAGAGGCAAAAGAGGAGAAGACAGAAGAGGAAAAAGCCATGTGAAGTTGGAGACGGAAATTGAACTCAATTTCTAGCCTCCCTCCCCTTCCCTCGAGGTTGGAGTTGAGAGGTCGGTAAGTTAGGCTTCTTCCTGTGCCTCCAAGCCCCAACCCTCTAATCACATGACTGGTTTTTCTGGTCCTGACCAGCCCCATCCTGAGTCCCTCATTAGTGTAAACTCAGGTGTGGTCAGGGAGCGCCCCCATCCATGAATAACAAAGACAAGCCTATCATTTACCTGGAAGTTCCAAGGACTTAGAGGTTGTCTCCCAGGAAACAGCCGGACACCAGATGCATTCTCCGATATACCACACAATGCCGAAGGGCCAGGATCCACTTGGTCATTCATTTAACAAATATTGATCGAGCACTTGCCGTGAGCCACGCACAGTTCTTGGTACTGGAGATCCAGCAGGGTAAGCGGATACTCACCGTGGTCCTCCCAGAGCTGACGTCCTCATAGGGACAACTGACAATAAAGAAGAAAAGTAAACGGCAATGGTGTGTCAGAAGGTCATGAGTGACGAGGGAGAGAGCAAAGCAGGGATGAGTGGGAGTGCTGGGAGGGGGGTGCAACTTGAAAAAGGGCGGTTGGGGAAGGCTTTGCCTTGTGTATTTGAGCAAAGACCTGAATGAGATCAGGTTGAGCCATGTGGGTATCTGGGGGAAGGGCATTCCAGGCTGAGAGAACAGCCAGTGCAAAGGCCCTGGGCCAGGAGCGTGCCTGCCTTAGGCCAGCTTGGCTGGATTTGAGCGAGGAGGGAGGAGAGAGGAGACAGGGGACAGGGCCAGATCCTGCACGTCTGTTTAGGCCACAGTGAGGACTTGGACTTTTGTGGCAGGTTCGGGGGTGGGCGGTGGCGTTGGAGCAGAGGAGGGACGTGAGGGGACTTAGGTCTTCACAGGCTCCCTCTGGCTGCATATGGAGAACAGGCTGTGGCAGGTGAGGGCTGAGGCAGGGAAGCTGATGAGGTGAGTAGGGAACAGTGATATTCAGGCGTGTGATGGTGGCGGCAGTGGGGGTGATGAGAGGTGGTCGGATTCTGGATACATTTTGATGGTCAGCCAACAACTTTGCTGACGGACTGGACTGTCAGTGGACAGTGAGAGGCAAACAGAGTCACAAGTCCCCTCCATGCCTTTGGGCCTGAACACCTGGAAGGATGGAGCTGTCACTTACCTCGATGTGGAAGGTGACCGGGGTTGGGGGCTGGGGCTGAGGTTTCAAGACAAAGATGAAGGGCTCGGGGTGACCTCCTCCTGGCCCTGTGTGATTAGCTCTAGCTAGAGACAGATCCACGTTGGAACCGCAGCTCTCCATTCACTGTGTCCCCCCACCCCCCCACCCAGGGAACAACCCAACCTCAGCCCGCTTGAGCGGGAGTCCCACTGAGGCGCCCTTTGGGGCGTCAGCTACCACTGTCACCACCAGGTGGCGCCCCTTGCACCACCCCAATCCCCACCCGCCCAGCTCACTATCTCCCCCCAATATTTCCTTTCACTTTCGATCTCCGGCTGTCACCCGGCGTGGCCCCTTCCACACCCAGCTGGGGCAAGCCTGGTGCGTGAGGAGAAATGGGCTCCTGGTCCCCGAAGGGCGGGGCCGGGATCCCCCTCTTGGGGCTGAGCGGAGAGGCGTGGGGGTCGGGTTCCTGGGTCCCTGGCCTGGGGAGGGTTGCGGGCACCGGACGTCGGGGTTCTTAGAAGGGGAGATGAGGAGTTTTCACCATAACCGTGCTTCACGCAGGAAGCTCTATAGAGTAGGAGGCGGAAACTTAGCCACATCAAAGGACCGAGGGAGGGGCGGAGGGGCGGGGAGGTGGAGGGGCGGGGAGGTGGAGGGGCGGGAGGGGCGGGCAAGGAAGGGGCTGGGGTGCGGGGGTCCGAGACTCGCTCTTCTGTCCCTTCCAAGATCCGGCCACAGGCATGAGGGGCCCCGGGCCGAAATGATAGTGCTGGCGCCAGCCTGGAGCCCAACTGTGCGTATCCCTGGGGGTTAAGGTGGGGCAAAGGAAGAGTGGTGTCCAGATGGGCAGAGCTGAGAGGGGAGATGGACAGAGTTGGGGGGAGATGGACGGGGTGGGGGAGATGGACAGAGTTGGGAGGAGATGGACAGAGTTGCGGGGAGATGGACAGGGGTGGGGGAGATGGACAGGGGTTGGGGGAGATGGGTAAGGGTCGGGGGAAGAAACAGGGAGGTGGGTACAAGTGGGAAAGATGGGACCCAGATTGAGGGAGAAACAGGAGAGATGAGCATGGAGGGGCAGAGGGATGGACAGAGATGAGAAAATCCTGGGCAGAAGTGAGCAGAAGTGGAGAGAGATGGGTCGAGGTAGGGAGATGGGGGGCGAAACAGATGGGGCAGAGGAGGGTGAAACCTGGTCAGCACCCGACCAGAGGCAGAAAGAGATACAGGAAAGATGGTCAGAGGTGGGCACACAGGAGCCAAGAGGAGGAGGAGCCGAGAAGTGGAAGAGCTGGAAAGGAGAAAGAGGGAAGAGAGAAAAGGGGGCTGGAGGGGGCAGCCTCGACGAGGGAGGGGGGGCGGGCGTGGAGCCAGTGGGGCCCTCACTCCGCGCCGCCCGCAGACCTCCCTGCTGCTCTTGCTGCTGCTGAGCCCCGGCCTCCGCGGGACCCCGGACTGCTCCTTCCCCCACAGCCCCATCTCCTCCACCTTCACCAGCACCATCGGCAAGCTGGTGAGCGTCCCTGCTCCAAATCCGAGGCCGAGGTTCTGTCTCTGGGTTTGAGTTCCCCCTGTCTAGGTCTCTGTGGCTCCCTGTCTCCCCACTCTGGGTCCCCGTCCCCCTCTCTCTGGGTCCCCGCCCCCTCCGGGTCTCTGTCCCCCTATCTCTGGGTACCCGCCCCGCCCGGGTTTCTGTACCCCTCTCTCTGGGTCCCCATCTCCCCACCCTGGGTCCCCGCCCCCTTCTCCCTAGGTCCCTGTCCCCCTCTCTCTGGGTCCCCGCCCCCTCCGGGTCTCTGTACCCCTCTCTCTGGGTCCCCATCTCCCCACCCTGGGTCCCTGCCACCTTCTCTCTGGGTCCCTGTCCCCCCGCCCCCGGGTCCCCATAGCTCTCTTTCCTCCTGTCTGCAGCCAGGCCTGACCCTGTTTTCTCCCGCAGTCTGACTACCTGCTTCAAGATTACCCAGTCACTGTTGCCTCCAACCTGCAGGACGTGAGTCACAGATGGGAGGGGCCCGGGATGGAGGTGGGAAGGAGAGATTCAAGATTCACCACCCCTCAGGGAGCCAGGCTAGTGTGCTGACCCGGCCCCCTCCTCCCCCGGGACCCTGGAGTCCCGGCCCGCAGCCCCACCAGTTAAGCCCCCTGCCCCCTCCGCCCACGGGACCCAGAGCCTGGGTGGTCTCTCCCCAGGACGAGCTCTGTGGGGCTTTCTGGCGTCTGGTCCTGGCCCAGCGCTGGATGGGACGGCTCAAGACCGTGGCTGGGTCCCAGATGGGGAAACTGCTGGAGGCTGTCAACACCGAGATACACTTCGTCACCTCATGTGCCTTCCAGGTCAGCCCTGAACTTGGGGAACAAGTGAGGGGAGCGTGATGCTTTCCTAGGGATTGGAAGCAAAGGTCTGCTAGGCCTTACTGGAGATTTCCTTTGACCTGAGCAGCCTGAGGGAGATGGAGCTGGAAGTCCAGTCCTGCTGGGGGCCCTCAGTGCTGGGAAGTGACAATTCTCTAAGTACTGGAGGATGGCCAGGGGTCTGAGCCCAACGCACCAATTCTAAGTTTGTTTCTCAGGCCCTGTTGAAGGATGTTGCTAAGGGGTTCTCACCCCTAGCAACCCGGAGAAGGAGGGGATGTAAACTCCCTCCTGATCCAGGTCTGACTGGACCGCATTGCTAGACATTGCTAAGGAGGCTTCCCCCTAGCAACCTGGGGGAGCAAGGCTCCAAACTCTCTGTGAGATCCAGGCCTTGCCCTTGACCTGAGGTGACGCTGGGGGTGATGCCGTGGTGACGTCTCCCTCCCCTGCCCCCAGCCCCTCCCCAGCTGTCTTCGCTTCGTCCAGGCCAACATCTCCCACCTCCTGCAGGACACTTCCCAGCAGCTGGTGGCCTTGAAGCCCTGGATCACCCGCCGGAATTTCTCCAGGTGCCTGGAGCTGCAGTGTCAGCCGGGTAAAGGTGCCCAGCGCCCCATAGCCCACCGCCCCACCCCCTCCTCTCCCACCTTCACTAGGCCCTCACCCCTTCCACTCAGGGCTCCCCAGACCCCACCGTGCTCCTTTGGGCTGTGTGACTTTGAGCCTGTCATCCCCCTCTGGGCCTCAGTTTACCCATCTCTGAGAAGGGAATAACCATCCCTGCCTGTTTCTCTGAGGTAGCTCTATACCATAGAAATAGAGTCACACGTTTGAGTGTAAATTTTGTTGTAGCTGTGTTTAAAAAAAGTTAAAAAGAAAAAAGGTTAATTCATTTATTTTTCAGGATTCTTAATGTTTGTTATTTTTTAGCATGTTATTGGTGGATTTATTTTTTAAACTTTTTTATGTTGGGATAATTACAGATTCAAAGGAAAGGGGCATAGAATCTGTACAGGGAGGTCCTGCACACCCTTCACCCAGCCTCCCCAGTGGTACCTTTTGCTTGGTAACATTAATTATAGCACTATGTCAAAACCAAGAAATTGACATGGGTACAATCCACAGAGTTTATTCAGAGTTTACCAGTTATATATGCATGCATCCATGTGTGTGAGTATTAGTTTGTTACAGCTGCTGTAACAAAGTACCACCAACTAGGTTATTGAAGCAGCAGAAGTTTATCTTCTTACAGTTGGGAAATTGAGGTGTCAGTAGGACTAGCTTCTTCTGAGGGCTGTGAGGGAAGGATCTGTTTCAGGTCTCTCTCCTTGGCTTATAGATGGCCATTTTCATGTTCACATGGCACTCTCCCCCTATGCATATCTCTGTGTCTAGATTTCCCCTTCTTATAAGGATACCAGTCATATTGGATTAGGGCCCACCATTAACAACCTCATTTTAACTTGATCACCTCTTTGCAGACCTGATCTCCAAATAAGGGCACATTCTGAGGTACTGTGGGCTAGGATTTCATCATATGAATTTTGAGGGACACATTCAACCCCTAAAAGAGAGAGTGTGTGTGTGTGTATATATGTGTGTCTATGTAATTTTATCACACATGTAGCTTTGTGTAACCACATGTGAGTTTGTGCAACTAGATCTCATCCTAAAACTCCCATCCTAACCCCTGTCAACCAGTAATCTGTTCTCTATAACGATGTTATTGAATTTATTATTATTATTATTTTTTTTTTTTGGCTGTGCTGCATGGCTTGCAGGATCTTTGTTCCCCAACCAGAGATCAAACCCGTGCCACCTGCAGTGGAAGCGTGTAGTCCTAACCACTGGACCGCCCGGGAATTCTGTGATGTTATTGAATTTATTTATTTATTTAGCGGAGTCTTAACCACTGGACCACCAGGGAAGTCCCTTGAATTTAATTCTCATAATTTTATAATTTTTAAAATAATATTTAAATCACAAGTTTTTTGGGGGGCCACGCCCCGCAACTTGTGGGATTTTAGTTCCCTGATCAGGGATCGAACCAGGGCCCTCGGCAGTGAGAGCTCACTGTCCTAACCTCTGGACCGCCAGGGAAGTCCCTAAACCACAAATTTTACCAACTCAATATTTTTTATTTAACCCAATATATTTTAACCCAAGATATCATTTCAACACATAATCAATATTTTTAAAAATTACTTAATGAGGTATTTCACATCCTTTTTTCCCTACTAAGTCTTTAAGAATTGGTGTGTATTTTACACGGACAGCACATCTCAGTTCAGATTGGCCGCAGGTCACATCTTTAGTCGCCACATGAGGCAAGTGGCCGCCATATTGGATGGACCAGCCCTAAAGTTTCAAAGTGGGGAATTCCCTAGAGGTCCCGTGGTTAGGACTCTGAGCTTTTGCCGCCAAGGGCACAGGTTCAGTCCCTGGTCAGGGAACTAAGATCCTGCAAGCCACGTGGTGCGGCCAAAAAAAAAAAAAAGTTTCAAAGTGAAATAACTTTATTGGAATATGACGAGAGACCACGCCCTGTGAAAACTTAACTTGTTCAATTTATTAAGTTTTCCTTTATGGCCAAGTATATAATCAGTTTTGTAACTGAACAAGGTCTTAGGAAAATAATAGATTTTGTTTTTTTGTTTTTTTTGGTATGATCAGGATTGAATCAGTGTGTATATATTCTATCAACCTTATCTTGGTATTCTTCAGAGACTTTCTGACTTCGTTATATTTGTCTACAAGACCTGTCAAGTTCTGAGAGGGATGGTTAAAAACGTCCCGCTCTAGGAACTTGCCTGGTGGTCCAGTGGTTAAGACTCCATGCTTCCACTGCAGGGGGCACAGGTTCCATCCCTGGTCAGATCCCGCAAGCCGTGCGGGGGGTGGGGGTGGGGGGACATAAGAAAACCTCCCACTCTAATTATATTCTTCTCAATTTCTTCCTGCATTTCCAATCGTTTAGTCATTTATAGATATATAAATTATTTGTTTGTTTGTTTGTTTATTTATTTTTGGCTGCATGGGGTCTTCGTTGCTGGCGCAGGCTTTCTCTAGTTGCGGCGAGCGGGGGCTACTCTTCATTGTGGTGCGCGGGCTTCTCATTGCGGTGGCTTCTCCTGTTGCGGAGCACAGGCTCTAGGTGCGTGGGTTTCAGTAGCCGTGGTGCGCGGGCTCAGTAGTTGTGGCTCTCGGGCTCTAGAGCACAGGCTCAGTAGTTGTGGTGCATGGGCTTAGTTGCTCCGCGGCATGTGGGATCTTCCCGGACCAGGGATCGAAGCCATGTCCCCTGCATTGGCAGGCGGATTCTTAACCACTGCGCCACCAGAGAAGTCCTAGTCATTTATATTTAACGTTGTCATTTGTATTTACATGTATCACTAATCATTCATTCAACCAACCTTTATTAACCATCTCCCTGGTGCCTGGCATTGGAGACACAGCACAAAACAAGATCAAGTCCATGTCCATGGGAGGCTGACCTGCTAATAAAGGAGACAGATAATAAACATGTAAACATATAATTAATCAGGAAAATATCTGAGTGTAACGAGCCCCATGCAGGCAAATTAAAACAGGGTGATGGAATCATGGGCTGAGGTGGTTGACTGGAAAGTCACTGAAAGTTGACAAGGGAACAGCCAGTGCAAAGGTCCTGAGGCAGAAACCTGCCTACCCGTTTAAGGAATCATGAGGAGGCCCCAGTGGCTGAGGCCAAGTAAGCAAAGGGGAGAAGGTGGGGGGTGAGGGTTCAGAAGGAACAAAGGGGGCCAGATCAAGTGGGGCCTTGTGAGCCATCATAGCTTCACACATTGTATCTTTCATTGTTCTATTATCTGTCCATTCATCCACTCAGATATTTACTTTATGTAAATTAAACTATTATTTCATCAGCACTAAGTAGTAGGTTCTGGCAATAAGGCTCCTGTCACCCTCATGTAGCTCATAGACTATTGGGGGAAGAAGACAAATAAGCAAATCGATACATAAGCACTAGACACACATTTGTCCCTTTTTAAAATAAAATGTAGGGAATTCCCTGGAGGTCCACTGGTTAGGACTTCCACACTTCCACTGGCAGGGGCCTGGGTTCGATCCCTGGTCGGGGAACTAAGATCCCACATGCCGTGCGGGCAAAAAGAAAAAAAAAGAAAAATGATATATTTGAAATAAAAAGTTATTAGTGGCTTTAAAAAATAAATAAAATTCAACCTTACTACGTGCTAGACACTGTTCTAAGCACTTTCGGTATATTCACGCGTTTAATCTTTGTGACAACCTTATGAAGTCGACACAATAATTATCCCCATTTTATGGATGAGGTGACTGAGGCCCAGAGAAGTGAGCAGCCCACCCGAGGTCACACAGCAGGACCAGGCAGGCCTTTTTTTTCCTTCCCTGGCCTGGCCCTTCTTCTCAGTCACCCAGCCTCCTCTCTCCTGGCAGACTCCTCCACCCTGCTGCCCCCAAGGAGTCCCGGGGCCTTGGGGGCCACATCCCTGCCGGCCCCGCAGGCCCCTCTTCTGCTCCTCTTGCTGCTGCTGCCCGTGGCCCTCCTGCTGCTGGCCGCTGCCTGGTGCCTGCACTGGCGAAGGAAGAGACAGAGGATGCCTTACCCTGGGGAGCGGGTGAGCCAGTGGGGTGGGCAGAGGGCATGGCCAGAGTCAGCTGATCCTTTGGGGGCCATAGGTGCCCTGCCTGGAGCACTGACTCCTCATCAAGCTGAGGACCCTGGATTTGGTGTTGGTGTGGGTGGCCTGTGTGGAGGGGGGCCTTGAGCAGGGAAGGTGTGGGTCAGTCCGGATGCAAGAAGACCCTTCTGGGGCCATGGAGGGGGACAGACTGGAACAGACAGCAGACTGGAGGCCAAAGTGGAGGCTGCTGGGCGAGGGTCCAGGGAGAGAGGACCAGGCCTGAGCCAGGGCCGGACCACGGGGACGGAGAGGAGGGGACGGGCAGAGTCAGGGGTCAGGGATCATCAGGAGGGATGGGGCTGGAGACTGACAGGCTTGGTGGGGGGTGGGAGGAAGGAGGAAGGGGAGGTGGCGCAAGCAGAGGACGCTGGGTCTGGCCCAGTGGGGAACCTGGGGGGAGGAGGGAGATTTGGGAAAGACAGTGAGCTCAGTGGGGACCTGCGGACATGAAGACACCACCCACCCCAACCTCCGGGGAGGTATTTGGATACAGGAGTCTGCAAGCCAGGAGAGAGCGGCCTCCTGGAGCAGGCAGAGGGGACCGCCTCTGCAAAGCCCTCCTGGTGTGAAAAAGGTCAGGGTGTTCTAGCAACTTCGCCCAGCCTGGGGTGGGTGGGTGGGGGATTGAAAATGACACAGCAACATCTAGGCCTCAAAGTCGAGGTAAGGGAGCTGAGACTTCTCACCTAGGGCAGCAGGAAGAGGAAGCCCCAGAGGCAAACTTGGGAACCAGTCTGGGGGCAGAAGGTGGGTGGTTCCCCGAGGGAGGAAGGAGTGGAGGGCCCAGGTTCCCAATGTGCTCAGAGGGATCTAACAAGAAACATCTGGCATCAATGGCTTACACGTAGAGTGCCTCAGTGTCTCAGGTCTTGTGCTGGAGCTTTCTACAAATTAACTCACTTAATTGAGAAGCTGGTGCCATTATTATCCCCATTTCACAGAGGCGGAAACCAAGGCCCAGAGAGGTAAATCATTTGCCAAAAGTCACACAGCTCATGAGTGACAGAGCCAAGATTTGACTCTGGGCCTTCTGATTCCGGCTTCTGTGCCTTTCACTCTTCTGCCTCAGTTTTCTTATCTGTACAAAAGACTCTAATAATAATCCTTCTACCATAGAGTTGTTGAGAGGTTAAGGGAAGTGACCACGAAAAACCCTTTGAGCAATGCTGTCCAATGAAATGGAATATAAGCCACACATGTGATTTTAAATTTTCTAGTAGCTGAATCTTTTTTTAAAGTAAAAATAAGCAGGTTAGTATAAAGAATATATTTTAGGGAATCCCCTGGTGGTCCAGTGGTTAGGACTCTGTGCTTCCACTGCAGGGGTCACGGGTTTGATTCTTGGTCGGGGAACTAAGATCCCGTAAGCCCAGTGGCGTGGCCAAAAAAAAGAATATATTTTATTTCACCCTGTGTATCCAAAATGTTGTCATCTCAACATGTAATCAATACTTTAAAAAATTATCAGTGAGATATTTTTACATTCTTTTTTTCATACCAAGTCTTCAGAATGTAGTGTGTATGCTACACTCACAGCACATTGCAATGCATATGCGAAATTTTTATCAGAAATATTTGATCAGTATTTAGATTCCATGAAATTTACAGCTGCATAAGTAGATTCGTATACTCAAGTTCTTTGAAACCTACAGAAGTTTTCCAGTAACTGGATCACGGAACAATTTCTAAATTAAATGATCTTTCATGTCAGCATTTGTTTTGGGGAGTACTTTTTTTTTTTTTTTTTTTTTGGCTGCATTGGGTCTTCGTTGCTATGCACGGGCTTTCTCTAGTTGTGGTGAGCGGGGGCTACTCTTTGTTGTGGTGCGAGGACTTCTCATTGCAGAGCACAGGCTCTAGAGCGCAGGCTCAGTACTTGTGGTGCACGAGCTTAATAGCTCTGCGGCATATGGGATCTTCCCGGATCAGGGCTTGAATCCGTGTCCCCTGCATTGGTAGGTGGACTTCTAACCACTGCGCCACCAGGGACGTCCCCGAGATACAATTTTCATTGAGAAGTTTTCCTCCTACCCTTGTCCCTGTTCACACCCTGTTTTCCCACTCTCCCAATAACCACACTATTTAAGTTTAAATTAGGTAAAATGAAAAACTCAGTTTCTCAGTTTTGCTGGCCACATTTACAGTGCCCAGTATTCACATGTGGCTGGTATCACAGCTGTCCTGGAGAGCGCAGATCTCTCATGGTTGCAGAGAGTTACTTCTCTCGGCCAGCGATGCCCAAACACATAGTGAGCATTCAGGGTGAATGGAGTTGGTTTTGGCATTGAGACTGTGCCAAGCCCTGAGCTTGGTGCTTTCCTCTCCTCTGTCCACGGAGCCTCAAACAGCCCAGTGAGTCATCTATCATCCCATTTTACAGAGGAGGACACTGAGGCCCAGAGAGAGGAGTCACCTGCCCGAGGACACAGAGTCGGAACTTGGAGGAAGTCAGCTAGAAACTGGTCCTTTCCTTGGCCACATTGCTCCTGTCACTGTCTCCCCAGGATGGAGGCAACGCCAGCACCCAGCAGCGGCCCCGGCCTCACCCTCCCCCCTCTGTACAAAGCCCTTGTCCCCAGGAAATTGTATATAAATCATCCTTTTCTACCAGCTCTGGCCAGGCCTGTCTGTGGATGGGACAGGGTGAGTGGATGGGGCAGCTTGGGTTTGGGTCTTGGTTTTTCAGTTAATGCAGTGTTTCATTCAATACCTATTTTCTGAGGCCTCCTGGGCCCCAGGGCCAGTGCAGGGCAAGGCTGGGACCCAGACGTGAGTGAGAACCAGCCCCACCCTCTCAGGGTTCCTGGTCCATGGGTGAGAAGACAGGGGCCCCAGAGAGCCCCAGTACAGGATGACACACGCTCTAATGGAGGTAGCATAGGCACTGTGGGAGCCCCGAGGATGTACCTGAGCCAGCCTGAGATAACAGGGAGGCTCTCTAGAGAGAAGGACTCAAGCCAGATTTTAGAAGGTGGGGGTGGAGGGGAGGGCATCCCAGTCAAGGGGCACCGCCAAAGCAAAGGCTTTGTCCAGAAAGTGAGAAGCTCCTTTGGGGAACACTCAGGCATCTAGAAGTCATTCCTTCATACGTTAGATCTCATAGGGAAGACTATCTCCACCTTTTTGACAGGTGAGGACACTGAGGCCCATACACGGCCAGGGATTTAGCCAGATCACAAGGAAGCCGGACAGACACCGAAATCCAGATCTCTAAGCCTAGACTGAAGCGCTAAAGGGCAAGCCTCGTTGCCTGCTGTGGGCCTACACGTGATATCGCTTTAGGGGTTAAGAGCGCTTCTCCTCCAGCCTTCTCGCCCCCGCCCCACCGCAAACACAGCGAGCAACTCGCGCGAGGATTACCAGCCCCTCCTAAATACGGCAACAGAGGCTGAACAGCCCCGCCCCCGCAGAGCCCCCTCCTACCCCACGTGATCTCGCCCGGCACAGCCATGGCCGCCTAGGTTCGATAGAAACGATACTGATTGGACAGTCAAAAGATGACCCGCCTTCCAGTGGGCCTTTCTGCGCACGCGCAAGGCACTCTGGCCAATGAAAAGACGGAAAGCGCCCGTGTTGCGTCACTTCCTCCGCCCCTGTTTCAAGGGATAAGAAACCCTGCGGTTAAGGTTCCTTCTTTCCCAGGCGGCTGCCGAAGATGGCGGAGGGACAGGTACAGGCTCTGCGCGGGCCGGAGCGGTGTGGGGCCGGGTGGGGTCGAGACCGGACCGGGGTTGGACCTCTTTCCTCTCGTAAGTGTACTGTGGAACTTAAGATCGACAACTGAGCAAAACAGAAAGCTTTCGGGGTAAGAGGAACCCAAAACGGAAATATAAAACGGTTTTTACGCTCTCGGCTGGCTAGAATGCGGCATCATTTTTCGCCCAGGGGGCAGTGGTCGGGGCTTCCAGCACAAGAAAAGTTATTTTAAAACTAGGCCTGATTTACCTTGATTTTTACCGGGCCTTGGCCGAATTGGGCCAGTGTGTCCTCAGCGGTGGGGAAGCACGCGGAAGGCAGCTGCGCGGCCAGGGGACGAAGAGAAGCCGAGGATTGGCCAAAATGGAGGGTATTTCCGCCCTGCCCAAGGCGCGGGTTGTTTCGGCCTCGTGGGAGTGCGCATCAGGGTTTCCCTGCAGCTGTGGGTATTTTAGCGCGAAATTTTTGCAGTGGGTCGAGAGAGCTCCTGCCTACAGGGCATGCAGGCACGAATTGTTATTTTCTTTCCTCTTGGGGGTCGAGGAAGTCTAAAGGTCTGCTGGTGCTGGAAACAGGATTGTGATGAAATGTTCACAGCCCTGGGATATCGTTTGTCCTTAACGACCTGGAGGCCCTCAAGGACGGCAGCAGAAACTTAATTCTGACTTTGCCCAGTCTTCTTGTGTAACCTATTCGATATAAAGGAAAGGATGCCTCTGGAAGGGGTGTGCCTGTGATGGGTCTGTGGTTCAGGAAGGAAAACCACGTTTGGGGCCAGGCAAGTGGTAGAGTTCTCCGAAACCGTGTCCCTGCATTTACGGCGCTTGGTACCGTTTGCCTTGTATTTTGTGTAATTCAGTTAATTTATCATAGTGTTCCTGAAACAGATATTGGAGATTTGGAGGGTTTTGACCAAAGTTATGTTGTCAGGAAGTCTGGTTTTAGATTTTGTGGCCTTTTGCACCGGCTTCCAAAAATCATAACATGTATAGCAAGCCCTTGGTAAACTTGGGACTTTTACACTTGACAAGAAGTTGAGGATTGGCGTTTGAGCAGTTCGCCGGAGGATGCAAATCTAGTCAATACCAGAGCCAGCCAGGGCTTTAGACTACCCTTCCTAGCTTCATCCGCTCTGAACCTTCATGCTAGAAAAGTATCTGAGACCAGGACAGAACCAGATTCTGTCGAGATTCTGCAGCTTGTATCCAGATCACAGGTTCTTCTGCCTGGAGGATCAGTATTGCCAGTCTGGATTCAGATTGTAGCTCATTTGCTGACTGTCAAGCATAATCTGGGCATAAAGATTCTTGCCCTTCAAGCAGCTGAGATGTGAGGGGAGTCCTTTGGTATCTTATTCCACTTACTGAAATTCTGAGTCAGTCACTTGCTCTCTTGGCCTTGTCTGTAAAGTGAGCCTTAGGTTCTAGTTTCTGGGTCTTGTACTTGGTTAACAGGTACTCTGGGAGGTAGGTGAAATGAACAAGTAGGGAGGAATGATTGTTTGAGGTGGGGAGTCAAAGCTGTGGGTGCCTCTGAGCCCTCTCAACCTATTTCCAGCAGGTCCTGGTTCTCGATGGCCGAGGCCATCTCCTGGGCCGCCTGGCAGCCATCGTGGCTAAGCAGGTGCTTCTGGGTAAGTCTGCCCCCTGCCCATAGCTCCCCCAGACACGAGCCTCAAGGTCAGTGATGAGCAAAAATCACCATCTTTCGTTTGAGTCTAACGACTATGAGATCAACCCCATGCACCGCTCTGAGACCTGCCAACCTCCTCCCCTCCCAGGTTGGGGGCTCTGGGCTCTGTTAGACTAACAAATTGAACTTAAGCATGAGTCCAGCTTCGCCGATTGCTGCTCTGTGACACGGGGCAGGAGACTCCGTGCCTTCCTTGTGCACTGTGGCCAGTTTGAGACGGAAGGAGCCTCCTTTCTGGGTCCTTAGCAGTAACTGGGCCTGCTTCCTAACTTTTGACCTCCTTGATTGTCTCATTTTCCATTCCCTCTAGGTCGAAAGGTGGTGGTTGTGCGCTGTGAGGGCATCAACATTTCTGGCAATTTCTATAGAAACAAGTGTGAGTGAGGGCCTGGGAGGAGGGCTGGAGAGGGTGGACCTCTGTAGGGCTCACGCTTTCACGGGCTCCTAAGCAGTCCCACCAGTGGTGGGAGGTGTTAGTCTGAGTTCCCGAACACGCCCTCGGAAGTAAGGTTGTGTGCTGCGTTGGAAGGAGTTACCATCTGCCTGAGGACTCTTGAGGCCTCACACACTCTCCCCTCTTCCCAGTGAAGTACCTGGCATTCCTCCGCAAGCGGATGAACACCAACCCCTCCCGTGGCCCCTACCACTTCCGAGCCCCCAGCCGCATCTTCTGGCGGACAGTGCGAGGTGAGCTGGGCCTGAGGACCACGGGCTGATGGGGCGGGTGGCCGGTGATGAAGACTTTTCCCACTCGTGTTCGAGTTTCCCAACCGTGAGATGACTCCACATGCACTACCATCTGAGGCCGCCCGCCTGCCCGCCCGCCCAGGTGAGGCAGCGGGGTCCTCACATGCCCCACTGAGCAGGCCTGTTGTCCTCTGCCCACAGGCATGCTGCCCCACAAGACCAAGCGAGGCCAGGCCGCTCTGGACCGCCTCAAGGTGTTTGATGGGATCCCGCCACCCTATGACAAGGTGAGCAAGACCCATCTCCCTCAGCGGCATCTTTGTCTGGTGTCCGTGATGTTCTGCAATTACCTACATTGTTTGATCCTCGTGAAAACAGCACTGGCTGAGACGCCTGCCCCAGCCAGCCTTCTTCCCTGTCTGTCCCTCACTCCAGGTCTCTAAGTCCCTCTCCTTCTCTAACAGAAAAAGCGGATGGTGGTTCCTGCCGCCCTCAAAGTTGTGCGTCTGAAGCCTACACGGAAGGTGAGTTCCAGGGTCTGCTGAGCGATGCCTTGGGGTCCCAGGCTTCCTGGGGGGCGCACCTAGGGCCCTGAGACTGGCAGATGATGGCTTTTTCTCACGATGGTCTGCGGATGCCACTGTGGGCAGTGCCGATAATGCCAATGGCTCAGCTGATGCCAGGAGGAGCAGAGAGCCCTGCCAGGGGTGGCTGTGTCTCTTGAGCGCAGGCTTGCTGCAAAGTTGTACGGCTGGACTGGGACCCTCTAGGACAGGATGTCAGCGCCCTTCCCCTAGTCACCCTGGCCTCGTTTCCTTACAGCTTCGTTTCTCCCTCTCCCCCCCAGTTTGCCTACCTAGGGCGCCTGGCTCATGAGGTTGGCTGGAAGTACCAGGCAGTAACGGCTACACTGGAGGAGAAGAGAAAGGAGAAGGCCAAGATCCACTACCGGAAAAAGAAGCAGCTCATGGTGAGGGCGGGGCTGAGGCTGGAGGGGCACCACGCTTTCTGGGGCAGGGTCTGGGAGCTGATTACTCTTGACTTGGGTCTTTGTTATGCCCTCGGAAGGCTCTGCCTAAGGCCCGGTGTGGGTGGCCCCCTGGGATAAGGGCAGTCCTAGGGAGCAGCCACTAACCACCACCTGTCACCTTGACCCCACAGAGGCTACGGAAGCAGGCCGAAAAGAACATAGAGAAGAAAATCGACCGATTCACAGAGGTCCTCAAGACCCATGGATTCTTAGTCTGAGCCAAATAAAATTGACCGTTTCTTCTTCATGCTTGGCCTGGCCTGCCCTTCCTCCATCGCCACCCTAGGATGTGGGGGACCCCCAGGGGCTGCCGTCCAGGTGCCACAGGCAGCCTGGGGCTTAGAAGACTGGGTATAGCAAAGGGGCCTTAGCCACTGCTGTTTTAAGAAAGGCCTTTTTAAAAGCGTAGACAGTTGTAAGGGCTGTGCAGGCAGAATTTGCCTGTGACCTATTCATTCATGAGAGTTTTAGGACATGGACAGTTCGAACAACCCGTGCTGTTGCAATACTGGCAAAAGTGAGCTGGAAGACCTAAGTAGAAGGGCCACTCACGTCGCCTACAGGGAGTCTAAGCTTCCCACATGGTCAGGTACTATACTCTGCAGCTGTTAGGATGTGAGAGAATGCTTGGGCAGCACGAGTCTGGGGTTCTAAAAGGTGTTTATGGAAGGGAAGTACGGCCCAAGGGGTCACAGGCATTGCCCTTGTGTCTTCCCTATATTTTGTGATCCAAAACTAATAAATTATTTTTAAAGAAATTTGGCGTCTTTGCAGTGTGTGTCTGCCATAGAGGCAGGCCCAGGGGAGCAAGGCCCTCGGCTGATGGGAGGCTTTGAAGAATAAAACTGGCTGTGCTCTTTCTGCAGATGATGGATTAGAAACTGCCTTTCGTGGAGGAGTTGACCTTTGTAGAGATTGACATGCCAAGGAATTTGAGATGCCTATGGGATTGGTATTTACGACCTGTAGAGCCTGGTGTTGCCCAGTTTGCATAAAGTTGTCTTCCCTAATTCAGCTGCAAAGTATGGAGTTGCCACCATTCTCTAAAACCAAACCGGTTCCTCACTGTGGGGCATGTGGTCTCTTCCAGTCTGCCATGCTGGGCCAAGCTTAACGTGAAGAAATGGACAAGAAAAAACATTTTGTAAACGGTGGTTAGGCATTAGAGAAAGTGGGATTTGAAAGCTCTTGGTGCTTTGTAAGATTAAAACTAGGCTTGTTAGATCTGTCAGGGTGAGTCCCTGAAAGGGTAAACATTAGGGTACCCAGCCCTGGATAATCACCCCTGGTCACCTCTCAATACTTGACCCAGGTGGGCCCCCATCCCCACCTTACTGAGGAGGGTTATGTGCAGTCAGCGGTGTCAGCCAGGATGACACGCAGAGGGGTCAGGTATGACCCAGGTACGCACATCTGTACTGGGCAGAAAGCTAGATTCGTGCTGCCCTTGGGACTGGTGGGCAGTACTTGCTAGTTGGTTCACGGGGCAGATCATAACTTGGGACACTGTGCCATTCTCTCTTGCTTAATCTCCAAAATGTCTAAGACACCACAGTGGCTTAAATTTTCTCTAAGAATCATTTTGCAAGTGGGTGGTTCCCTACCCCTCCTGGGGCTCCCGCTTACCAGCAGAGCTGCCAACAGAAGCAACTGAAAACCAGAGTTTAAGTCTTAAGTTTAACAGGACTGCATGTAAAAGCACAATATAATCCCCTGGAAACCACAATCCCTTATATTTGGCTTAAAAATGTAAAACTTGCCACTTGTAAAGACACCCACCATTAAAAAGATGAAGACAGGTCAGACTGGGAGAAGTTATTTGCGTATCTCTTGCAGGACTTGAATGCCAAATACAGAGAAAAACTCTTCAAAACTCAGTAACGAGAGATAACCAAATAAAACTTGAAACTTGAAAACACGTTTCACCAAAGAAGATACACAAATGCCAATAAATAAACATGAGAAGATGCTCATCATTCCTCAGAGAGAATGCAGACGAAATCTCCAGGCATAACCTTAATCATTCCTGTGGGACAAGTACAGGGAATCAGAACCTCTGGGCCAACAGAATGAACATTTCCAAAGCTCCAGTTCCATCTTGCCCAACTGCCCACAACCAAAGGACCCTCCAGGTCAGCCTCATCTCCTGGGCTATAGCAACCTTGGAGACCCTGGTCTGTGGGTGGGGTGCAGGGATACGTCTTGTTTTAATAGACATTTCTGTGCTCACTGGGGAGGGGGAGGGTCTCCAGTTCTCCTAGCTTTTGGATTTCTGTTGTGAAATGCTAGTAAATGTCTGAAATCTGGCAGAGACAGGGAAATACGCCCTCAAGTGGTAACAACTAGAGTTGGCTGAAGTTTATTATTGGGCAGCAAGGCTGTTTACACTGCAGTTCAAAAAAATCGATGTGGTGGGCTGTAAGCAGCCTTAAAATGATAATGAAATTGAGGGGCTTCCCTGGTGGTCCAGCGGTTAAGACTACACGCTCCCAATGCAGGGGGCCAGGTTCGATCCCTGGTCAGGGAACTAGATTGCGCATGCTGCAACTAAAAAAAGAAAGATCCTGCATGTCACAACTAAGACCCGGCAGACCCAAATAAATAAATAAATATTTTAAATAATAGTGGTGATAACGAAATTGAATAGAAATGAAAAGGAAAAAAATCAGTGTATTACAGAAAGGAAAGGAGAGAGTTAAAAGACTTAAAAATTAGAAAACAGAAGAAGGCAGAGGAGGGTGAGAGAGAGGTGTGTGTGTTTGGTCACAATGCAAAATGTATTTCCTTCTGTGGGTTGTGATCAAAAATATCTAGAAGCTAAGGACCTAAACATCTCCGATTTGCCCTCACCCCTTCAGAGTGAAGCAGTATTTCTTTTCTTTACTCTCCCCTTATCAAAATCTCACCAGCTGCTCAGCAATTTGCAAAATATTGAGCATTTGAGACACGAGACAGGAAATCATACCTAATCTCACCACCTGGAGATGTAAACCACCAGGGCAATATCATGCATTTCCTTCCAGGCTTTTTTCTAAGTTAGAAACTTTTATGCAGACTTTTATATGTAACTTTTGTACATAGTTTATTTAGCACACATTGTAGACAGCAACTCCAGGTCCTGCTTTTTTTTTTTTTTTTTTTTAACTAAATATCATAAATCCTTTCTAAGTCATTCAAATACTCCAGAACTTACTTTTTCTTCAAAAAATAAATTATAAAGCTACTACAAGGTCACTGGGGGGAAGACATAGCAGGTTCTAAAATGAAAAGTCCCTCCTCAATGCTACCCCAGAGGGACTGAAACAATGATAATTAACAATGTATCATTCATCACCTATATGTGGAATCTAAAATATGACACAGATGAACTTATGAAACAGAAACAGACTCACAGACACAGAGAACAAACGTGGTTGCCATGCGGGGCTTGGGGGGAGGGATAGACTGGGAGTTTGGGATTAGCAGATGCCAACTATTATATATAGGTTGGGAAAACAAGGTCCTACTGTGTAGCACAGGGAACTATATTCAATATCCTGTGATAAACCATAATGGAAAAGAATATGAAAATGTATATGTATGTATAACTGAATCACTTTGCTGTACAGCAGAAATTAACAACATTGTAAATCAACTATACTCCCGTAAAATAAATTTTTAAAAATGTATCGTTCAAAATTCACAAAGCTATCAAGTGTAAAAGAAATTTAAATAATTAAACTTCAAATGATTTTTTGTAAGTTTGTAGCATTTATATTTCTGAAGTTATTACAACTTAAAAGACATCATATATATTATATATACATATATATGCAACCAGCCTTCTCTGTCTATAAGAGCATTTTTTTATGTTGATAAAAAATATACTAAATCTTTGCTGTTCGATATGCAAGCCACTAGCCACATGTGATTACTGAGCATTTGCAATATGAATAGAATGAGTGAAAAATTGAATTTTAAATGTTACTCAATTTAAATTTAAATAACCACATGTAACTAATGGCTGTGTTATTGGACAATGTAGTCTATAATACCTAAAAAGATAAGCCCCAACTATATCATGTAATAAGCTTTAAAAAATGCATTAAACAACAAGGACCTACTGTATAGCACAGGGAACTGTTTTCAATATCCTGTGATAAACCATAATGGAAAAGAATATGAAAAAGAAATATATATGTAAAAAAATGCAGTCGTCCTATAGATTGTCCATAAACATTTGAATAAATGGATCATGCTGTGCCTCTTGTTCTGCACTTTGCTTTGTCCACATACAAATTCAACAGAGGGTAGACTAGTTTGAAAGACACATTGGCAGATGATAACAGGATGACAGCAGTTGCTTCTGCAGAGGGAAACTGGGTGCGCATGTCCGGGGAGAAGAGTGAGGGAAAGATTCATCTTTCACAACTTACTTTGTACTTTTAGAATTCTGTACCATGTGCATGAAATCCCTATTCAGAAGTCATCGGAAATTTAAAGATTAAAAAATGAAACATGTCTGGCAGTGTTTTCACTTCCAGATTGGTTGACTTACCTCATGTTTATTACGTGCTTGCAGAGTGGTCCATGATCAAGCTATGCCAGGATCTACCCATCTGCCTGTAAGTGGACATTTTGGTGTATCTAATTCTCCTCCATTCATTTGGTCAGTTATTCAACAAGGACAAACTGAGCACCTACTATGTGACAGTCACCAGAAGCCCTGGAGAACAAAGGCAACGAAAATTCCTGCCCTCATTTTAGTGGGGAAGAGGAAACAAAGGATAAATAAGAAAGCATGAAAGGGGACGGGGCAGGGGGAGTTTGGAATTAACATATTCACACTACATAAAATAGGTAAATGACAAGGTCCTACAGTATAGCACAGGCAACTATACTCAATATCTTGTAATAACATAATGGAAAGGAATCTGAAAAAGAATATATACACATATATATGTATAACTGAATCACTTTGCTATACACCTGAAGCTAACACAACATTGTAAATCAACTATACTTCAATTTTTTTAAAAATTGGAAAAAGATCAAAAGAATAATATTTTGTGACCTGTGTAGAAGTTTGTTGGGAGCACAGATTTTATGTTCTAAATGCAATGCTTAAGAAAGTCTTTACTAGGGAATTCCCTGGTTGTCCAGTGGTTAGGACTCTGCGCTTCCACTGCCATGGGAACTAAGATGACACAAGCTGCACGGTGCAGCCAAAAAAAAAAAAAAAAAATTCTTTACTAGACTCGTAAGTGAAAAAAACAAAACAAAACAAAACTCATGTTTTCTTCTAGTACATTTATGGTTTCATTCCCCAAACCCACCTAAATTTTACATTTACACATCAGAAATTTACTTTGGCATACAGTAGGTGGTAGAGACCCAACTTTATTTTTTTTTCAGATGGTTGCACACTTGTCCTAACATGAAATCACTGAATATTC
Source organism: Balaenoptera borealis (assembly GCF_965194805.1). Classification (NCBI taxonomy): domain Eukaryota; kingdom Metazoa; phylum Chordata; class Mammalia; order Artiodactyla; family Balaenopteridae; genus Balaenoptera; species Balaenoptera borealis. The sequence continues at coordinate 62,240,024 of NC_138878.1, forward strand.
TGTATAGTCCCCATGGGTTTTATTTATTTATTTATTTATTTATTGTGATAGGTAAGAAGTGGATTTATTTAGAGAGAACCACACTCTGTGGAGTTAGAGCACTGGTAAATTTTAGACCAAGACTTAACTAAGGAAAGAGGCATAAGACACCTATCCGTGCCAAGGTCTGGAGTTTGAAATCTCCCAACAAGATGCAAGTCAGAGTGTGGACAGCTGTCAGGGTTGGTCGGGTTGTTGCCACCACTGCCCAGAAGGGGGCCAGGTACCAAATAGGTGCTCATTAAGTGTGAAGTGACTGTAAAAAGGATTCAAAGCTTCCTTCTTTAAAGGTTGGTGATTAAGAACGCTGGAGCAAGACTGCCCAGGTTCAATTCCCACCTCTGCCTCTCATTTTCTGTGAAACCTGGAGCAACTAATGCCTCAGTTTCCCCATCTGCAAAATGGGAATAGTAACCGAACCATACTTAGAGTGTTAGCACAATGCCAGGCACATGGCAATTGCTGTTAGATTTTGCTTTACAAGAATTTATAAAACAATAAATTAGTATTCAGTTATAGACGTGCACTGACCAACGCAGTAGATATTAGCCCCATGTGGCTATTTATATTTAAATCGAATAAAATTAAAGTTAGGGCCTTTCTCACCTTCTGGGATGGCCCACACTCTGTCTGTGGAGTATGTTTCTCTCTAAATAAATCCACTTCTTACCTAAAAAAAAAAAAGAAAAAAAGTTAAAAATTCAGGTCCTCAGTCGCAGGCACCCCACTTCCAGTGCCAGTGGCCACTGTGTTGGACAGCGCAGATACAGAACATTTCCATCACAGCGGAAACTACTATTGGACAGCGCTGTTACAGACAATCAGAAGAACGCCTTTTTTTTTTTTTTTTTTTTTAATTTTATTTTTTCACGAAACCTTTGGGGATGAAATGGCCCATAGAGGAAAACAACCTTCATTAAACTGCACCAAACTCAAGGGTAGTGCCCGCCCCTCACAAAGATGGCGGCACCGCAGAGCATGCATGCGCCTAAGACTTTCCGGTCTCCAGTCCTGCAAAAAGATGGCCGCCGCCACAACCCGTTTAAGCCCTGCGCGGACACAGCCACGCTGTCCCCAAACCCCACGTGGTCCCACTCCCCGCAGAAACAAGACCGCCTCCCGACAACTCTCGCGATAACAAGGCTGGCCACTCTTTCCCAACGTGACCTAGCGCGCTGGCGCGCAATGATGGCCTAAGAGTCTCGCGAGACAGTGTCTGTCTCTTCCCGCCCCTCTGCCATGAACGTCATGGCAGGGTCCGTGCGGTCTCCGAATCGCGTACTTGGGTAGGGCAGTCCGTCAATCAGAGTCTCGCCAAGGCTCCGCCTCAAACCGTGTTACCCTGCCCCGCTTTCGTCACTTCCTCTTTAGTTTCTGTGCAATCGATAAGGAAACCCGGACGCCGCCGCGGCTTTCCTTTTTTCAGGCGGCCGGGAAGATGGCTGACATTCAGGTTCGGGCTCGGGACTGACGCAGACCTAGCGGGGCCCGGGCTTCAGGGGCGTGTCCTGGAGAGCGGGACTCTACGCCCCAGTTTGGGGGTTAATTCTGGGCGTCCTCGATTTCCCAGGGAAATTCGGGCAGAGGGCGCGTGTCCTGGCGTTAATCTCGATTGGCGCCTCCTAAATCTTAGGAGCTCCGCATTTAGGGTGTAATTAAGGCTGAAGCTTTTTAGGAGTTATCTTTTTAAAACCCAAGGTTTACAGAGTGTTTTTCTGGAGGCCTTAGGCTGTAGGGTTAATCCTGTGAGAACTGAGTCCTAAGGGCTACTCCAGGGAACCCATCGTTTTGGTATTTAATTTTGGAGCCATATGTAATTAATAAGGAGTGACTCCTGGGTGGGTATCTTTGTGTCTTGGAGAATAATTCTTGCTGAAGGGTGTCCAGGGTGTTAGAGGGATGATTCTGTATCTGAGTTTTAAGGGGTGAATTGTGCAGGCGGTGGAAGGTGCTTTAGACCGTAAATACCGACGTAACCCCGGGTTTAGAGTTGAGTCTGGGTTAGAGGTAAATTTGGGTGAGTGCAGCGTTTGGGGAGTTAAATACTGCAGAGGATGGGATCTGGGGGGTTTGTGAAGCTTTCCAGACCAGGTTGCTGCCTGCTGCAAGCTTACCAGCTTTCATCTCATCCCTGTAGACTGAGCGTGCGTACCAAAAGCAACCGACTATCTTCCAAAATAAGAAGAGGGTCCTGCTTGGAGAAACTGGCAAGGAGAAGCTCCCGCGATACTACAAGAACATTGGTCTGGGCTTCAAGACACCGAAGGAGGTATGGGGATCCTCAGAAGAAAGAAGGAGATCCCTGTTTCCCTGCACGTGTGCCCAAACTGAGTTGCCCTATCCACATCTGAGTGGCTGTTACTGGGGCTGCTGGGAGTTGTAGTTTTGTGTCTACAGGGAGGCCACACCCCTTGTTCTTTTCAGGAACTACCATTCGGGGCTTGCTAATCCTCCTTATTCCTTCAGGCCATCGAGGGCACCTACATTGACAAGAAATGCCCTTTTACTGGTAATGTCTCCATCCGAGGGCGAATCCTGTCTGGTAAGTGAGGACCTCTGGGGGCTTGGGTTCAGATTCCCGGGTCTGAGGGAGGAGGGGCTGGGGACACTGTGACCCCAGGGTCCTGGGTGAGGAAGGGGTTGGCAGACTCCTGGTTATGGGGGGCACTGGCAGATGATGTTTGTTATTTTCACGATGGTCTTCAGATGCCCACCCCGGGCACTGCTGAGAAAGCAGTTGGCACAGCTGATGCCAGGAGCAGGGCTTCTTGGGAACCCTGCTCAGCGGCCCCTGATTCCCAGCATGCCCTGGGCTGCCCATGGCTCCCTTCCCTATGGGGCCTGACCCGGGATCTGCCCCTTCTCCCGCAGGTGTGGTGACCAAAATGAAGATGCAGAGGACCATTGTCATCCGCCGAGACTACCTGCACTACATCCGAAAGTACAACCGCTTCGAGAAGCGCCACAAGAACATGTCTGTGCACCTTTCCCCCTGCTTCAGGTGAGCACGGTGGCCCCAGGTAGCCCCGGTGAGCCGCCCTCCCAGGCAGAGAGGAGGGGGTGGGCTGCACAAGAGCCTGGGTGACTTGGGACGTGCCTTGGCCGTTAACAGGACGCCCTGGCTGCCGGGTGAAGGTCGTCACCTGTTGGGGGCGGGGACGGTTTGTGAGGGGACCCTGTATCACCATCTTTGGGAGCCTCCCGTTCTCTGCAAAATGGAGATGCTAGTTGGAGGTCTTCTGTCCTGGAAGGGTCGGAGCATCCTCTGCATGGTATTGAGCTTGGCGCCTTTCATAGTTAGCGCTCAATAAATAACGACAGGGCGGCATGCAGTGCAAATGGACCTGGAAATAGCGGCTTGGTTGGGGTTTGGAGGAGCCAGAGGTGACAGGCCTCCGCCTGGAGACAGTGAGAAAGGTGCCATTAGGGCCTGCTTGGGGCAGAGTCCCTCTGATGTGGCGCTGCTCACCCCCACAGGGACGTCCAGATTGGTGACATTGTCACAGTGGGCGAGTGCCGGCCCCTGAGCAAGACGGTGCGCTTCAACGTGCTCAAGGTCACCAAGGCTGCCGGCACCAAGAAGCAGTTCCAGAAGTTCTGAGACCAGACCCCTGCCCACTGCCCCAAACAAAATAAAAGTTACTTCCCCAGTCACGGGCCAGGTTCCGTATCCATGCCCTTATCAGAGGGAGGGGGTGTCCCTGGGAATTAAGTGGGGTTGATGTGAAAGGGGGGGCTGTTTTTCATCCTCTGGGGGCGTAAGGATGGGGACCAAATCCTGCCTCCTGCCCTCTCGTCTCTGGGTGAAGACAACCTGTACCACGATGCTGCCCCTCTCTGGTCTTTTGGTCCTCGTCAGCTTTTGGTGTCGGAGTACACAATGCCTTCTACTTGGTGTTGAGCTCCCCCTGCAAGTCTCTGGGGAGGAAGTGAGGGAGGGTGGAGGTTCCTGGGTTCTCTAGACTCTGGGCCCTTTCTGGCCTCCGAGGGGAGGGTAAGGAAGAAGTAGTGGCCCTCTGGGCTTTGCTGGGGGTCGGCATGTGTTGGGTGGGCTTGAGGAGTACGCAGCTGCGTGGTTCGGAACTATGAGGGCCTTGACTTCAACCTGGGACTGTGTACCCTGACGGAAGGAGTGGGGCAGGGAAGCAAGGCACCCACCTTCCCCCTGTATGCTGCACCGTCGCCTCCTAAGTGGACACCATGCCCATTTGCAGATGAGCAAACTCATCTGAGGGGGCACGTTCTCTGCCTGGGGTCCCAAGGAGTAGCTGAGCTCCACGTGTCAGATGATGGACACTTTCTTTGCCTAAGAATGCAAGTAAGGAAATTGGCCTTGAAGTTAAGTCGCTTAGTAAGGACAGCCAGCAGTGCGGGGGGGCTGCAGGCTGCTCAGAAATGGATAGGAAGTCCGTAGAGGTGGGACTGATCTGTGACAGACCAAGTGGGGTGGCCTTGGGTGAGGAGAGAAATTGGAGATGAGGAGAAAGGGGACAGAGCCAGGCAAATGAAGGGGAAGAGATTGCTGACAGGGCCGGACATGGTGACCTTGACTGTCAGGGAAAAAACCTGGGAGATGGAGAGAGCTTAACAGTTGGTAATGGCAGGAGGGCTTTCTGTTAGAAGCAGAGAAAAATGGGGAAAGGAAGAGGGAACTTGAGTGTCAGATACAGAGATCAGGAGAGAGATTTGAGACAGAGCCCTCAGCTGAACACCGAACAGGGACGGAGACCACAGCCCAGGGACAGACTCAGATTCCAGAGACAGATGGGCCTGGAGAACAAGACAAAGAGGCACGCGTGGGGTGGGTGGCAGGTGCGGACGGAATGAGAAACACCACAGAGAGGGACCCAGGGACTTCGGGATCTGAAGCAGAGACCCTCACCAGAGCCACAGCCGGGCAGAGACGGAGGCACAGACAGAAGGGAGGTGCCGGAGTCGCCCCGCTGCCTTCACCCCTCGGGGCCTGGCGCTGCTGGGGTCCCCAGGTCCCTGCCCCCCATGCCTGTACCAGGGACTGAGGCACACACTGGTACAAGGGTTGGGAGACAGGGCCGTGAGGAGAGAGGAGCCGCCGCTGCTGCCTCCCAGGACTTGGCCTGTGGACCGGCCCAGGGGCTCCTTTTTACCCAGGCCTGGCAAGGGCGGGGGTTCCTGCCAGAGGAAGCGGGGCCGCGTCAAAGAGGGCAGGAAGGGGCAGGGACGGGTCAGAGGGGGGCACCGCCCTGAGGTTCAGCCTGCACGCCTGCCCCACCCAGTGCTGGAGGGATGGAGACCCTGAGGAGGGGGACTGGGACCCGGGGGGCGGGAGCAGAGACCCAGCGGGGGATCTGAGGCCACTCAAGGAGCCCCCACCCACAGGTGTTTCCGTTTGGGGTGGGGCCGCTGTGTTTACAAAAACAACAACCCGGCTCCCCTGCTTCCTCCCTGCGCGGTGGGTTCCTGGGCGTCTCCTCCGCACCCCATCTCAGGCTACCTAGTGTCGGGTGCAGCCCGTGTGCCTGGGGGCACACCCGACAGGCCTCCTCGTGGGTCAGCTCACAAGCTCCCAGGAGAAGCCTCCCAGGGCTGAACCAGTACTCTGGCCTGATGAGTGGGAGAGCGCTTTACCTGCCTTTCTTAGAGACCTGTGACAGCTAGAGATTCGACTCCTAGGCCCAGGTCACAGCCTCAGAGCTTCCCCTCTGCCTACCTGCCTGCCCCCATCCTCACTGCCTGCACCCCTGACTTGCTCCCTCTGAGCCTTTGCACTGGCTCTGTGCCCTCTGCCCCTCGGAACCTCTAACCCCAGGCTTCCACCTGGCTCCCTCCCTCATCCCTTAATCTCTAATTCTCACCGACCTCTTTCCACTTGGGAGAACCTCCAACCCTCCCAATCTCCCTTCCCTGCTTGAATGTCTTACATAGACAGGAAAACGCGTTTATGGCATATTTGTTGTACAAATCCTGTAAGATACTGCACGTTTATTTGTTTACCTGTTGACCCCTGGAATACAAACTCCCAAGAAGACACGGAATCTCTGCAGCCTCAGCGCCTGGAACAAATTGTAGGTGCTCCAAACATGTTTAGTTGAGTGAATTTATTTATTTGTTTGTGTATTTTTGGCTGCACCATTCCTTGACCAGGGATCAAACCCAGGCCTTTGACAGTGAGAGCGCGGAGTTCTAGCCACTGGACCGCCAGGGAATTCCCTGAGTGAGTCCATTTAAAGTTAAATCCTCACATTCTCACAGGCCAGGCTTGACCCCTAGTGTTACCCGAAAACTGGGTTCACCTCTGGGTGGGTGTCGAGCCAAAAGACACAACCAAGCCAAACATCAGGAGAACAAAGGATTTATTACCTGCAGCAAGTAAGGAGAACACTGGGGATCTTTCCCAAAGCAGTGTCTCCCCAACAGCAAAACTGGGGAAGTTTTAAGCTAAGGGGACATGCATATTCATGAGGGGGCTGGAGCAGAGAATTCAGCACAGAATTGGGGCAAAGGTCGCCAGAGTCCAAGCTTTAGTTGATTGAAGTCAGGAGGGTCAACATTTTTCTGTCCTTCACCTGGCTGGGGGCCTTAGTTCCTGAAGAGCTCAAAAACTGTATCAGATTGTTCTGTACATCCCTTGAGGAGGAATTAGGACTCTATTTTATTGTTGAACTATTGTTTCTTGACTGCTTTTCCTTTTCCCTTTGTTCGCTAACTTCCCTTAAGATCAAGGATTACTGAGACCTGTTCAAGGGCAAGCACTGCAGCCAGGCTTAGATCACAAAACGGCTTAAGCCAAAATGGCTTCTCTTATGTCAAGAAAGCCATTCCTGGTTCTTTTTCTCTGGGGACCCCCTAACCTATCTGTTTACACTAGGTCTCAAGGCATGGAGTAACCGGAAGCAGTGAACATGCTCAGAAACCTCCAAATGTAAGCATTAAGCCTGCAGGCTCTGTTCCAGATTCTAGCCCTGCTGTCATTAGCTGCGTGACCTTGGGACCTTGGGCGTGACTCCCCCCAGGAACCACAGAGCTTCAGTTTCCTAATCTGTAAAATCTTGCCTTCCTGCCCCATTGGGAGGATGAAATATGCTCACCTGTGTTGTTGGCGGTAGAACTAGTTCCAGTAAGTGATACTTCTTAGGGAACTGATTATGTCGCATTCCTGAGCCTGTTGTTAGAACAAAGCCCAGTGATGTTTTGGTGCAGCAGGCCCTGAGTCCCCTTGGGCAGGCCCAAAGACAAGAGTCTTTGGCAGGTGGCCCCAGAGGTATTAAATGGTTGTGGAACCCTGGGTCTACTATAGCAAATCCTAGTGGTTTGTCATGGGATCTTGAGATTATTTTAGCATGCTTCTAGAATATTCTATCGCATGCCTCTTATAGGAGGCCCCAGTGGCCATTTTGCAGGGAAATTAGCTCCAAGCACAGTTTCATAGCAGGGTCCTGGCTTATGATGACAGCGGGTGTCAGGCCTGTTACATGAAAACAGGGCAGATATTGGTTATATCATAATGTATCATGGCCTCACATCTGTCACAGCAGACTGCAGGAATGTTCTACTGTAGCCAGACTGGCGAGCGTCATTGCAGCCCCCTGCGGTATTACAGCAGGATGTAGTAATAATGGATTATAGTGGGGCCTCAGGGTCTTGTAGCAGGTTCTGTTGGTGGTTGCGATACCCAGGTTATATGAGAGCCGGCGCGTGGGTATTATGTGTGCAGCGGGCACCAGGATTCATTTAACGGGCCCTGAGGTCTGTGAGTGGAGTCTAGGGAAAGGGGATCAGAGCAGGTGCGTATGTTTGAGCAGCCCTCCTGCTATATTTTAACACTGCCCTGAGCCCATCATGGGAAAACCCTGGGGTCTCACATTATAGGAAGTCCCAGCTCCCAAACCCACGGATTGTTTCAGGGGTGAGTATAGATTCTGCTAGAACATTCTAACAGGATACCAAGGCCGTTCTAGAAAAGTTTTAGGGACACATTAAGCCAGCCCAGGGTCATTCATTATTGGCATCATTCATTCTGCTAATGTTTCCTGTGCTGGCCCCTGGAGATGCAAGAGTGAGCAAGACAGATCCAGGGCCTGGTGTCTGCGAGCCTACCATCTAGTGCACCCCTGGGGACATTAACAGCATCCTGAGGTGGGGGAGCAGTATGGGGAACAGGTTATTACTATGCTCTACTATGTGCCTTGTGCCAAACCTTTGAGTCATTAAAGCTTCTCTACCGAAGTAGGTATGATTATTATCCCATTTCACAGATAAAGAAAACGAGGCTCAGAGAGGCCCACCTGGAAGAGGCAGGATTTGGTTTTGAACTCAGGTGTGATTGCTTCCTGGGGTCAGTAGGGGGCACTACAGTGCAGGTGCAGAGAGGAGGGGCGGATGTTAAGGTGGTGATTCAGGGAGAAAGCTCGGAGCTGCCAGGGGCAGTCCCCAGGGACCAAGGCGGCTTCATGGGTGAGCGCTCCACGCTGTCCAAGCAGTTGTTCCGAAGGGACCCGCACTTGGTTCGTTTTGAAGTTGGAACAAAGGGCCCCACGTTTTCATTTAGCATTGGGCCCTGCACATTAGTAATTGTCCTGCTGGGGCTTTCTATTGCTTTGTGATGGGCCCCTGAGGACATGATAGTAGGCCCCCAGGGGATCTAAAGGGCATAGGCAGAGGGACTTCCCTGGTGGTCCAGTGGTTAGGACTCGGCGCTTTCACTGCCGTGGCCCGGGTTCAACCCCTGGTCAGGGAACTAAGATCCTTCAAGCTGCACGGTGCGCGCCACACCCCCCAAAAGAAAAAGGGGGGGGGCATAGGCAGGGATCATTAGAGCATAGGACCCTGGGGATAAGACAGGAGACAGCCAACAGATGCTGTAAATGGTCCCTGAAGACATAGCAGGACCCCAGGATACTTAGCAGGGATTCCCAGTGGGTATTAAGGGACCTTGAGGGCTTTTTCTTTTGTAGCAGGAAAGAGGGACATTATGGGGAATGTTCAGGCCGACCTCTGAGAGGCCTCTTGGCTAAACCCTGAGGCCATTCTAACAAGAGGGAGAGAAGATCAGAATGGGGACTTTACAGCAGGGTCACGGGAGGGCACCTTCCATGACGTTGACCGTGGTAGGCTGGATAATGATCCCTCAAAGATGTCTGTGCCCTAATCCTCCAAAACCTGTGATTATGTGACCTTGTATAATAAAAGGGACTTTGCAGATGTGATTAAATTCAGGATGCGGAGATGATCTTGGATTATCCAGGTGGGACCAATGTCATCACAAGGGTCCTTATAAGAGGGAGGCGGAGGATCAGAGTCAGAGAGATGTAAGGAGGAACACCGAAGTCAGAGAGGAGAGAAGGTGCTGGCTTTGAAAATAGAGGAAGGAGCCATAAGCCAAGGAATGCAGGCAGCCTCTAGCAGCTGGAAAAGGCAAAGAAATGGATTCTTCCCTGGAGTCTCCAGAAGGAATAGTCTTGCGGACCCATTTTAGGTGTCTGACCTCCAGAACTGTAAGAATATGTTTGTGTTATTTTAAGCCACTAAGTCTGTGGTGATTGGTTACAGCAGCCATAGGACACTAATACAGCATTCTAGACCCATTGTGGACGGCCGCTGATGCAGGATCCCAGGGCGCATGGATAAAAGCCTGTGGGAGTTTTCCCAGAGCTCCATAGAACACAGAATAGCAGGCCCTTGGTATGTTTTAGCAGGACCCTAAAGACTTCCTGGTGGGAATTCCCTGGCGGTCCAGTGGTTAGGACTCCAAGCTTCCACTGCAGGGGGCATGGGTTCAATCCCTGGTCGGGGAACTAAGATCTCGCGTGCCGCGCAGCGTGGCCCCAAAAAACACACTTCATGGTAAGGCTAGAGGCATTCTAATAGGGTCCTGGCAGGGCCCCTAGGGCTTAGAGAGGACACCCCAAGTTCATTTTGGTGACCCTCAAGGCCACATGAGGGAAGACTGGACATATTTTAGCAGGATCCAGGGAACCTTCTGAGCACGCAGGGGGAGTACTGCAGGATCCTGGGGACATGTTAACAGGAACCAAAGGACTTTTTGGCAGGACGGGTAGATTAGGGGTCCTGAGAAGTGTTGAAGTGACACCAATGGGACATTGTAGTAGGACTGAGGACACCTAGAGGAGCTACCCAGGGATGGGTAAAGCAGGAGCTGCAGAGGGATGTGAGCATTATAGATGGACCTAGGACCACTGGGAAGGCCCCGAGGGGCAATGTACTTGGGTCCTGGGAGCATAGTGGCAGGAACCCAAGGGCTTGTCATCAGGGCTCTGGTGGCATTATTTTAGGGTCCTAGGCAATAGAGGAGAATCCTGCGGGCTGTGTGAACCATTAGAGTAGGACTCAGGGTATCAAAAGGGGATACACACAGCGTGTAGCAGGACCTGAGGGCCCTTTTTTTTTCTTTTAAACTATTTTTAACTTTTTATTTTATTTTAAATTTTATTTATTTATTTATTTACTTTTGGCTGCGTTGGGTCTTCGTTGCTGCGCACAGGCTTTCTCTAGTTGTGCTGAGCGGGGGCTACTCTCACTGCGGTGGCTTCTCTTGTTGCAGAGCACGGGCTCAGTAATTGTGGCTTGCGGGCTCTATAGCGCAGGCTCAGTAGCTGTGGCGCACGGGCTTAGTTGCTCCGCGGCATGTAGGATCTTCCCGGACCAGGGCTCGAACCCGTGTCGCCTGCATCGGCAGGCAGATTCTTAACCACTGCGCCACCAGGGAAGTCCTATTTTTTTTTTTTTTAAAGGCACAGGCGTAGCTGTGCTATTTTATTTTATTTTTTAAACTTATTTATTTATTTATTTATTTTTGGCTGCATTGGGTCTTCATTGCTGCACGCAGGCTTTCTCTAGTTGTGGTGAGCAGGGGCTACTCCTTGTTATGGTGCACAGGCTTCTCATTGCGGTGGCTTCTCTTGTTGCGGAGCACAGGCTATAGGCGCGTGGGCTTCAGTAGTTGTGGCACGCGGGCTTCAGTAGTTGTGGCTCACGGGCTCTAGAGCACAGGCTCAGTAGCTGTGGTGAAGGGGCTTAGTTGTTCCGCGGCATGTGGGATCTTCCCGGCCTAGGGCTCGAACCCGTGTCCCTTGCATTAGTAGACAGATTCTTAACCACTGCGCCACCAGGGAAGCCCCTATTTTTTTATTTTTAGGTCGCACCAGGCAGCTTGCGGGATTCCCCAACCAGGGATCCACCCCGGGCCCATGGCAGTGAAAGCGCAGAGTCCTAACCACTGGACCACCAGGGAATTCCCTGAGGGTCCTTTTTTTAGTGGGGTCTCAGGATGAGGGAGCAGCAATCTAGCTGTATGAGGGACCACGACAGCAAGTTCCTGGGAAATGCGGAAAGTTTCTTGCCTGGTAGGGATGTTATAGAATGTTCTAGAGAGTCTGTCTAATTGTTTCTATTTTTCTTTTTCTTTTTTTTGGCTGCATTGGGTCTTTGTTGCTGTGCGTGGACTTTCTCTAGTTGCGGAGAGGGGGGCTACTCTTCGTTGAGGTGCACAAGCTTCTCATTGTGGTGGCTTCTCTTGTTGCGGAGCACGGGCTCTATGTGTGCGGGCTTCAGTAGTTGTGGCACGTGGGCTCAGTAGTTGTGGCCCACGGGCTTAGTTGCTCCACGGCATGTGGGATCTTCCCAGACCAGGGACGGAACCCGTGTCCCCTGCATTGGCAGGCGGATTCTTTTTTTTTTTTTTAATTAATTTATTTATTTATTTATTTCTGGCTGTGTTGGGTCCTCGCTTCTGCGCGAGGGCTTTCGCTAGTTGTGGTAAGCGGGGTGCCACTCTTCATCGCGGTGCGTGGGCCTCTCACCATCGCGGCCTCTCTTGTTGCGGAGCACAGGCTCCAGACGCGCAGGCTCAGCAGTTGTGGCTCACGGGCCTAGCCGCTCCGCAGCATGTGGGATCTTCCCAGACCAGGGCTCGAACCCGTGTCCCCCACATTAGCAGGCAGATTCTCAACCACTGCGCCACCAGGGAAGCCCTGCAGGCGGATTCTTAACCACTGTGCCACCAGGGAAGTCCCTGTTTCTATTTTTCTATCTGTCTGTCTATCTGTCTACCTGCCTACCTACCTATTTGTCCATCTGTTTTGTCCGTCTGTCTCTGTTTTTCTATCATTCATCTGTCCGTCGGTCTGTCTGTCTGCCTGACTGCCTGCCTACCAACTTATCTGCCTATTTTTCTATCTATCATCTATCTACCTACTTACCTACCTACCTATCTATCCATCTCTCTGTGTCTGTCTGTCTATCTGTCTTTCATGGGGAGGTTCTGGATAGGGCAGGGCCTGGTGAGAGACAGTAATAGAGAGAACCCAGGAGTGGGCCTGGGGAGCCCCGCTTAGCTTTCCGACAGAACCTGAAGGATTCACTCAGGCTCGGCAGCGGGGAGTGAGCTTGGGGCTGAGGGCACTTTGTGGCAATTTCAGAGTGGGTCACAGTAGTTGTTCTGCGAGGGCTCAGGACTGATTTAGCAGGATTCAGGGATGGCATGGCCAGCTCCGTGGGATGTTGGTGTAGCCTCCTGAAGACTCCATCACTGGGTCTCAGGATACTATCTGGGACCCAAGGAGCTTGGGGGTGGGAACCTGAGATTTTCAGAGACCCAGGGGCATGGTAGTGGCCTCTGGTGATGGTCCAGGAGAACTCCAGGGACACCAGCGTTAAAACTAGTTATGTCCATCAACAGAGGAATGGTTAAAGAAGATGTGGTACATACATACAATGGAATATTACACAGCCATTAAAAAGAATGAAATAATGCCAAATGCAGCAACATGGATGGACCTAGAGATTGTCATACTGAGTGAAGTAAGTGAGACAGAGAAAGAGAAATATGGTATGATATCTCTTACAGGCAGAATCTAAAGAGAAATGATGCAAGTGAACTTATTTACAAAACAGAAACAGACTCACAGACTTAGGTTACCAGGGGGGAAGGGACAGTTAGGGAGTGTGGGATTGAAATGTACACACTGCTTTATTTAAAATGGATAACCAGGGACTTCCCTGGTGGCGAAGTGGTTAAGAATCTGCCTGCCAATGCAGGAGACACGGGTTCAATCCCTGGTCCAGGAAGATCCCACATGCCGCGGAGCAACTAAGCCCATGTGCCGCAACTACTGAAGCCCGTGCACCTAGAGCCCATGCTCCGTAACAAGAGAAGCCACTGAAGTGAGAAGCCCGCGCACCACAAGTAAGAGTAGCTCCCACTCGAAGCAACTAGAGAAAGCCTGTGTACAGCAACAAAGAACCAAAGCAGCCATAAATAAATAAATAAATAAATAAATAAATAAATAAAAATAAATAAAATGGATAACCAACAAGGACCTACTGTATAACACAGGGAACTCTGCTCAATATTATGTAACAACCTAAATGGGAAAAGAATTTGAAAAAGAATAGACACGTATATGTATAACTGAATCATTTTGCTGTACACCTGAAACTACCACAACATTGTTAATCAACTATACTTCAATATAAAATAAAAAGCTAGGGACTTCCCTGGTGGTCCAGTGGGTAAGACTCGGCGCTCCCAATGCAGGGGGCCAGGGTTCGATCCCTGGTCGGGGAACTAGATCCCACCTGCCTCAACCAAGACCCAGTGCAGCCTAAATAAATATAAATAAATACATAAAATAAAAGTTAGAAATCAAATCACAAAGCTAAACAAAACAAAACCAAAAACAACTAGTTATTACAGCAGAGCTGTGCCAGGTGTGATGGGCAGTGGAGCAGCGTGCTGGCATAGCTGTGGGATCGTGAGGCCATTAATGGGCCAACAGGCCTCAGAGTGGGGCTAGAGGAACATCACATTAGGGCTCAGAGAGCATTTAGATGAGTTCTGGGGCATCTTTTTTTGTTCGTTTGTTTTGGGTTTTGGGGTTTTTTTTTGGCCACGCCCCGCAGCATGTGGGATACTAGTTACCCGAACAGGGATCAAACCCGCGCCCCCTGCATTGGAAGCACAGAGTCTTGACCACTGGACCGCCAGGGAAGTCCCTGGGGCATCTTAAGGTAGGACATAAGTGGGACCCCAGTGTGATGGTTTTTAAGCTTCAAGGAAAAGTATACCAGGGTCCTGGGGGACATTGTCACAGACACTGACCACTTTTTATCAGGGTCCAAGGAACATCAGAGTAGGGTCCTGAGGGCCTTTAAAATGAGAGCACAGGGGCTGGAATGGTGCTCCGGAGACATAGCTGGATCCCAAGGGACGTAGAGGGGACGGCTGGGCATGGCAAATTCCCCAAGGTATTTTAGGACTCATGGGACATGAAAGTGGGATCCTTCCGGGCGGCATCAGGATGGATCTTAGTGGATATTCTAGCAGGACCCAGGGAGAGTAATGAAAATGAACAGAGGTCCCTCACTTAGTTGAACATAGATTTACCATCTGTCATCGTTAAACACATGTGTCAACTTGGCTGGGCCACAGTGCCCGAATGTTTGGTCCAACATTACTCTGGATGTTTCTGTGAGGGTGTTTGGGGATGAGATTTACAAAGAAATCAGCGGACTCTGAGTAAAGCCGACCACCCTTCAAAATGTGGGTGGGCCTCATCCAATCAGTTGAAGGTGGAAAACTCACCTCCCCCACCCGCCAAGCAAAGGGGAACTCTGAGAGCAGACTGCCTTTGGATTTCATCTGCAAGATGAACTCTTCTTGGTTTTCCAGAATGCCTGCCTTTAGACTTGAAATGTAACTCTTTCCAGAGTCCCCAGCCTGCCGGCCATCCCCATCAGATTTTGAACTCACCAAGTCTCCACAATCACGTGCGCCAATTCCTTATACCAAGTCTCTTTCTATATATATATATATATATCCTGTTGATTCTGTTCCTCCAGAAAACCCTGACTAATACATCATATGACCTAGCAAGTCCACTCCTGGGTATATACCCAAAAGAATTGAATACAGCTATGCAAAAACAAAACAAAACAAAAAACTTGTACACAAATGTTCACAGCAGCATTATTCACAATAGCCAAAAAGTGGAAACAACCTAAATGCCCATCAGTTGATGAATGAATAAATGAAATGTGGTCAGTCCCTACAATAGAATACTATCCACCTGATGAACTGGGAGATTGGGATTGACATATATACACTAATATATATAAAATAGATAACTAATAACCTGCTGTATAAAAAATAAATTAAATTAAATTAAAAAAAAAAGAATACTATCCACCCATAAGAAGGAACGAAGTCCTGATACAGGCTACCATATGGATAAATCTTGAAAACAATATGCTGGGGAATTCACTGGCTGTCCAGTGGTTAGGGCTCCGTGCTTTCACTGAGATCTTCCACAAGCCGTGCAGCGTGACCAAAAACAAACAAACAAACAAAAACAGTATGCTAAATGAAAGAAGCCAGACACAAAATGCCACAATATTATAGGATTCCATTAATCTGAAACGTCCAGAATAGGCAAAATCCATAGAGAGAGAAAGTAAATTCGTGGTTGCCAGGGGCTGAGGGGAGCAGGGGCCCCTCAACGTCTCTGGGGTCCCCTTTGGGGTGATGAAAAAGTTCTGGAACTAGATAGTGGTGATGGTTGCACAACATTGTGAATGCACTAAATGTAACCAATAGTAACTCCTTTGTTTTGTGCACTTTACCACAGTAAAACAAATGAATGGGAGCATTATAGCAGGAGTGTGGGCTGCCGGTGGGCGGTTGGAGGGTGCCCCGAAGCTTGACACAGTATACTGGGTGTGTGCGTTATTAAGGTCATATCAGAAGATACTAAAGAACGGCAGGCGCACTTTAAGGGGCCCTTGGGGGAGGGTTTGGAAGGAGGAAGTGTGGAAGTATCTGGAGGACTTTTATCACAGCAGGAGCTAGTGACGGGCGTTGGGGGTGGTGGGGACAGACAACGACGTAAGAAGGGGACGCACACAGACCTCCCAGTTTGGGACTCCGATAATGTTGATTCCCAACTTTGTCATGAATTTGCTGGGTGGCTGACACCCTCAAGATAAGGAAATAAGGGAGCAACAGAGAGGAAAAAAAAAAAAAAAAAGACAAAAGTTTCTAGAGAGAGGCAGAGACCAACACTCAGACAGGCTGGGCCCAGGGCCCGGGGTGTGCCCTGCAGCTGGGGGGCGGGGTTGGATATTCCTGGAGTCGAGGAGCCGTCTCCGGACAGGATGTGAGAGAGGAACTGGGGTCTCTAGTCACGGGAGCCAGCTGGGGCCGCAGGAGGGAAGGGATCGTGGCTGCCGTGAGCAGAGCTGGGGCCCAAGACCGAGGGTGGAGAGGGCCGGGCGCCCGGACTCCAGGGTCTCAGGGAGGAGGGAGCCGGGGATCTGGACTTTGGGGTTTGAGGGAGGAGGGGCGCGGAGGGTGGGGGGGGCCGGGACCCGCGGGTCTGAGGGAGGAGGAGGAGGAGGCGGGGCCGAACTCCGAGCAAGGAATCTCAGCCTATCCAGGCTCTGTAACTAATTAACCAGCTCGGAGCCAAGTAAGGGATGAAAGTTCATCGAGGAGGAGGGCCTTGTTGTCATCCTCCGGGATCGAACCCCTCCACCCGCAGTCGCAGGCGCGCGGGGTGGCCGAGGGGAGCCGAGCGGGAGCTGGGGCAGGGAGGGAGGGCGGGGCGGGGTGGGGGTCCGGAGGAGTCACGCGCCCCCTCCCGCCCCAGGTCTCCCATTCAGGATGCGGGTCCGCCGGCCTCAGCCCTGGGGGCTCGGTCTGCTGCTCGTCCTCCTGCCTGGGACGTTGAGTGCAGGTGAGGGGGCTCCGGGGGGCGCCGGGGCTGCCGCGGACGAGGGAGGTGCCGCCCGCCGGGAAAAGAGCAAAGGAAGCGAAATCCGAGGTCCCACTCGAGCCGGGCACTTCCTTCTTTGCCTCATTTCACTTCGTTTCTCACGATCTCCTCCCTCTGGCGGTGTGTCTGGGAAACACCTGTCCCCTTCTTACGGGGTCTCTGTCCCTCTCTCTGGGTCTGGCCCCCCTCTCAGGTTCCGGCCCCTCTATCTGCGGTGGGGTCTTTTCTCTCTCGGGGTGTCTGTCCTGCTCCCATCTAGGTACCCCGGCCCATCTGCTCTCTTCACCTGTGTCTCCGGCAGAGAGCCATCGCTCCCTCCTGTACCACTTCACCGCCGTGTCCGCCCCTGCCTCGGGGACTCCTGCCTTCTGGGTATCGGGCTGGCTGGGTCCACAGCAGTACCTGAGCTACAATAACCTGCGGGCTGAGGCTGAGCCCTACGGCGCTTGGGTCTGGGAAAGCCAGGTGTCCTGGTATTGGGAGAAAGAGACCACAGACCTGAGGAACAAGGAGAAGCTCTTCCTCGAAGCTCTCCAAGTTTTAGGGGAAGGAGGTGAGACTGGAACTCCTGAGTCTGAGGATGGAGGGTGCTGGGGCCTGGATCCTGGGTCTGAGGGAGGAGGGGCTGGGGGCCTGGATCCTGGGTCTGAGGGAGGAGGGGACCAAGGCCCCTGCTCCTGGGCCCTGCTCATCTGTGTTTGGGCATCCCAGGTCCCTACACCCTGCAGGGCCTGTTGGGCTGCGAGTTGGGCCCTGACAATGTCTCGGTGCCTGTGGCCAAGTTTGCCCTGAATGGCGAGGAGTTCATGATATTTGACCCCAAGATGGGCACCTGGGATGGGGACTGGCCTGAGTCCCAGACCATCGGTATCAAGTGGACGCAGCAGCCCGAGGCAGTCAACAAGGAGAAGACCTTCCTGCTCTACTCCTGCCCCCACCGGCTGCTGGGGCATCTGGAGAGGGGCCGAGGCAACCTGGAGTGGAAGGGTGAGCGACCCCGCTGGGAGTCCTGACGCCCACGGACCCCTTCCTCCCCACAGCCCTGCCCCGCCCCGAGGCCTCATCCTCTTCCCCAGCCTCTCCTCCCCAGCCTCCAGGCTTCCAGTCTACCCCGCTTTCCTGCAGTCATGTCCCAGAGGGTCTTTGTCCATCCCAAGCTGCCCCTGCCCCTCTCCTGCACGCGGCCCTCCTGTGGCTCCTAGAGCCCTCGGGACACAGCTCAGGCCCCTCAGCCGGGCATTGAGACCCCACGTGGCATGGCCTCTGTCTCTCTCCTCAGCCTCACATCTCTCCATCTGCTCCACTCAGCCAGACGGAATCACCCAGAGCCCCTTAAGCTCACATCAGGCCTCCCAGTTCTTCACCTTTGCCAGTTGCACTGGTGTCAGATGCCACCGGTGTCAGGTTCCACTCTGGCCCATGAGGCTTTCACTTGCTTCTTTTGGACGCTCACAAGATCTTGTGTGACCTCTGTTCCACATAGCATATGTCACTCTGAGCTATAATTACACACACGGCTGGGGAATTTAAGGGCTGCAGTTAGAGCTCTTTTGTCCTCAGCCTCCCCCACAGTGCAATTCCTACTTCCATCTCGGCCCTCAATATAGACAGTCCTCCACCTAGCAGTCAGAAGAATGTTTTAAAAACATAAATGAACTCCCATCACACCAGTGCTTAAAACTGTCCCGTAGATCCCCACTAGTCTTAGACTAAAATCCAGACTCTGCTCCAAGGCCTGCAAGCTCCTCATGGTCTGGCTGCCTTCCACCACTGTAATTTCACAATGCCCCCAACGACAGTGGCCTTCTCCCTTTCCTCCAATATGTCAGGTTCTTTCCTTCCTCAGGGCCTTTGCACCTGCTGTTCCCTCTGCTTTTGATTCTCTTCCTTGGGATCCAACCATGACTGGGTCCTTCTCATGCTTGAGGTTTGACCTTGGATGTCAGCTCTTCAGCAGGGCCCTCCCTGACCACCCTGGCTAAGGTGTGCCATCCCACCCCCATTATTATCTCTCATGCCACTGTTTTGTCCATTCATTCATTATAGCATATTTCTTTTTTTGTTTTGTTTTGTTTTTTATTGAGGTGTGACTTACTTACCTAAAGTACATGGCTCAGTTAATTTTTTAACTTTTTTTAAAAAAAATTATTTATTTATTTGGCTGTGCTGGGTCTTAGTTGTGGCACGTGGGATCTTTAGTTGCGGCATGCGGGACCTAGTTCCCTGACCAGGGATCAAACCCGGGCCCCCTGCATTGGGAGCATGGAGTCTTAACCACTGGACCACCAGGGAAGTCCCCTCAATTAATTAATTAATTTTTTTTTTTTGGCCGTGCCTGTGGGATCCTATTTCCCCAACCAGGTATCGAACCCGTGCTGGACGGCAAAGGAAGTCCCTCTCTTCTTTTCTTTCTTTTTTTTTTTGTTTAGTCTCTCTTCTAGTCCACTGAGCTATTGGACTGAAATTCAGCCAGTACCTCACTCTCTTGATTAATGTAGCTTTATAAAAAGTTTTGATATCTAGCAATTAAGTTCTTCAGTTTTATTGCCTTGGTTATTCTGTGTCATTTGCATCTCTATATACATTTCTGCTTGTCAATTTCTGCCAAAAATTCTGTTGGGATTTCGATAGTGATTGAATTGTATCTATAGATTAGTTTGGGGAGAATTGACATCTTAACAATATTAAGTTTTCGAATCCATGAATACAGTATATCCCTGTACTTGTTTAGATATCCTTTAATTTCTCTCAGTAATATTTTGTAGTTTTCAGTGTAGAGGTCTTACACCCCTTTGGTTAGATTCTTTTTCCCTAAGTATTAGACATTTTTTGATGCTTCTGTAAATGGTAATTCTAAAAATTTCATTTTCTTATAGTTTGTAGTTAGTTTACAGAAATACTATTGATTTATAGAAATACTATTGAGTTTTATATATTTTCCTTGTATTCAGAAACTTTGCTGAATTCACTTACTGCTATTAATTTTTCCTAGATTCTTTCGGATCATGTCATGCTTGACATGTTTTACTTATTTTCTTTTCTAGTTTTAGTAACTTTTATTTCTTTTTCTTATCTTAGGATCCCCAGTACAATGTTGAATAGAGTGGTGATAATGAACATCTTGTAGTCTCAAACTCATAGGGAAAGCATTCAGCGTTTTACTATTAGGTATTATGTTAGTTATAGATTTTTTTGTTGGATGCCCTTTGACGAATTAAGAAAGTTTCCTCCAACTCCTAGTTTGCTAAGAGTTTTTTTTCTTTCAATTTTTTTGTTTAAAAAAGTTTATTTATTTATTTGTTTTTATTTTTGGCTGTGTTGGGTCTTCGTTGCTGTGCGCGGGCTTTCTCTAGTTGCGGTGAGCTGGGGCTACTCTTCGTTGTGGTGCGTGGGCTTCTCATTGCGGTGGCTTCTCTTGTTGCAGAGCACGGGCTCTAGGTGCGCGGGCTTCAGTAGTTGCAACACGCGGGCTCAGTAGTTGAGGCACACGGTCCCAAGAGCGGGCAGGCTCAGTAGTTGTGGCTCGCAGGCTCTAGAATGCAGGCTCAGTAGTTGTGGCACATGGGCTTAGTTGCCCCGTGGCATGCGGGATCTTCCCGGACCAGGGATCAAACCCATGTCTCCTGCATTGGCAGGTGGATTCTTAACCACTGCGCCACCAGGGAAGTCCCTCTCTTACTATCTTTTGAATGACTGTTGGGTCTGTCTTATTTTCCCTCATCACACTTTCGTAAACCCTTTCCCTTTTATTTGCATGTACACAAATATTCGTCTCTCTCCCCTCATTAGAACACAAGCTCCGTGAGTACAGGGACTTTTGTCTGTCTTGTTCACTGCTGTGTCCCCAGTGCCTAGAAGAGTGCCTGGCACATCACACGGTGGAGGCACAGTATGTGTCATGGTAGGAAGGACTGGGTGACAGACGGATACCCTCGTGGCAGACAGGTTGGGTCTCTGTACCCCTGGGAAGGCCCTTCCCCCTTTACCATTATATTCTCTAGGCTCAGGAGGTCACAGGGCACGTGGTGGGGCCTGCTGGGTAGAGTGGAAGGAATGGAGTCCTCTCTATGTCCCTCTCCAACCCTGGGCCTGGCCTTGGGGGTTCATGGGCCTGGGGCTTAGGCCTGTCCGCCTCTTTGTCTGCAGAGCCACCCTCCATGCGCCTGAAGGCCCGACCGGGCAGCCCTGGCTTTTCTGTGCTCACCTGCAGTGCCTTCTCCTTCTACCCACCCGAGCTGCAGCTGCGATTCGTACGGAATGGGATGGCAGCTGGCTCTGGTGAGGGTGACATTGGCCCCAACGGTGATGGCTCCTTCCACGCCTGGTCATCGCTAACAGTCAAGAGTGGCGACGAGCACCACTACTGCTGCGTGGTGCAGCACGCAGGGCTGGCCCAGCCCCTCACTGTGGAGCTGGGTGAGGTCCCGCTGGGGAAAGATGCGCTGCCTACTTCTGGTTGCCTTTTCTCCCTCTACTGCAGCAATCCTTCCTGAGTCTGACCACCTTCCACTGCTGCCCGTTCTCCTTGAATCTGACTGCTTTCTGCCCCACCACTGCCACTTCTTCCAAAGCCTGACAGCCTTTTGTCCTGTGTTGCTTGCCTCCCCAAGTCTGAGTGCCTTTCATCCTGCTGCTGCTGGCCTCATTGAGTCGGGCCACCCGTTAACCACTATGGAAAGTCCTCCCTAAGACTGACCACCTTCCGTCCTGCTGCTGCTAGTCTTCATGGAGTCTGACCATTCGTTGCCTGCTGCTGCCAGCCCTCTATGGGTCTGATGTTCCGCTGCTGTGTGCCCACCCCTCCTCTCCAATCTGGAACACCACCCACCCTGCTGCTACAGGTCTCTTGACCAGAGTGACTGAGACCCCTCTTGCTATGGCTGGTTCTTACCTACAACCTGGGGGCTTTCTAGACCTAGAGCACCATGTGAGTGGCCTTTCCACTCCCCCAAGACTTGGTGCTGGAATCTCTGAGCTTGGGAGGGACTGAGAACCCCCAGTCCCCCGTCCTGACTCGGATGTGCTGGAGGGTCCATTAAATATATCACAACATTCTCTGGCTGCAGAATCACCAGCCAAGTCCTCGGTGCCAGTGGTTGGAATCGTCATCGGCTTCTTACTGCTCATGACAGTGGCTGCAGGAGGAGCTCTTCTGTGGAGGAGGATGAGGAAGGGGCTGCCAGGTGTGGGACAGGAAGAGGGAAGTGCCTCAGAGAGAGGGACAGAGATGCCAAAAAAGAGGGAGACACATTCCTGGGGGGGACAGAGGTCTAGACAGAGAGGGACAGAGACCCAGAGAGTGGTGGGGACAGAAAACTGGAGGGGTGAAACAGAGACTCAGAGCGTATAGAAACCCACAGGGTAGGACAGAGACTGAGAAAGACACACACACACACACACACACACACACACACACACACACACACACACACGTGGGGGAGGGGAAGTCAGAGACCCAGAGGATTTCAAAGATTCTCCCCCTTCCCTCTTTCCTCAGCCCCTTGGATCTCTTTCCGTGGGGACGACGTAGGGGCCCTCCTACCCACTCCTGGCCTGTCCAAGGAAGCTGAATCTTAGGATATAAATGCATTCCCAGCGACTGCCGATCGTCCCCCATCCTGGCTGCTACCAGCTAATGTAGTCAGGTCCTTTTCATGCTGTGAGACCTCCTGGAATCCTCGTATTTCTGAGCCTCCAGAAGGAGCCCGATGTCCTCCCTCTGGATTTCTCCTCCTGTGGCCTGCCTCAGTTTCCCCTCCTGATATATATGGCTCCCTTCCACCTCCACATATAACATGGGTTTGGGCCCGAATCATTGTGTTCTCATCGTTTCAACTTTTTAGGGAATTGTGGGGGGAATAAATGGTGTAAGCCTTGGACTTCAAATCTCTCCTGAGGCTAACTTGTTGCCATGGTGGAATCTACCAATTTTATATACCAAGTCATATATTTTTAATTAATAAATTTCACAAATATTTACTGGATGTTTGTGCCCGGCATTTTGAGGAATTCTTGGCTGGAGTCTGACCTGACTCTTGGTGGAGCGGAAGAGTTAGTCCCTCCTTGAGGGAAAGGAAAGCCTCCTCAGGCTTCTTGGTTCCCTTCCTTCCTAAAACTTGCGGACAAAGGGAAAGAGATAAAAATACACCTCCCGTGAGGCTTTGGAGCTAGAACAACTGCAGGTGGTCGGGCACGGCGCCCCGACGCCTGCCGGGAGTTGTAGTTCCCCCGGCCGTGTCACTCCGGTGTTGCCCACCCCGCCTGTCCTGGGAAAGGGACGGGCCGAACCTCAAGGGGCTGCGCTTTCCTTTGTGGACGTGGCGAGGGGCGCCCTTGGCCCGCCGAGCTCTCATCGGCCCCGCCCCATGAGGCCCTCAAGAGCGCTCATTGGTAGGAGGGCGGGGCCTCTGCACTGCGGGAGGCGGGGCCTGGTTGGAGAGCAGCCAAATTAGGCATCTTTTTGGAGAACTCAGAGTGGAATTTAGAGAGCGAAGTGAAGCTGCTTGACCGGGTAAAGGGAGGCGGGGGCGGCTGCCCTGCCCAGCGAGGACGGTTCGGGTCCACTTGGGTGGAGGATTGGGGACCAAGCTGAAAGCGATGCCCGGGGGCCTGCATGATTTCTTTCTGGCCACGACCCCGCCCTGAACTATGCTTGGGAATTGCGCCACGTCTCCCGCTTGAATCCTCCCCGCTTGCGGCTCTGGTACGCCTCTGGGACTTCCTCAGAGGATTCGGTCCCCACAGCTGGCTTAACCTCAGAGAACCCCGCCTCCCTTCTCCCCTTCCTGTCCCTTCTTGAGCCCCAAACTTTGCAGCCAGCTACCAACTCTCTGTCCTGTCCTAGGCTCCCCCATCCCCATCCTCCTGTCCCGTCTCTGTCCTGTTCTCTGTGACCCCTGACTCCTAGCCTCCACCACTCCTCAGGGACTGATGATGTGGCGACCGTCACTTCTGCTGCTGCTGTTGCTGCTCAGGCGCGGAGCCCAGGGAAAGCCATCCCCTGACGCCGGCCCTCATGGCCAGGGGAGGGTGCACCACGCGGCCCCCCTGAGCGAGGCCCTTCATGATGACGCTCACGGGGACTTCCAATATGATCATGAGGCTTTTCTGGGACAAGAAGTGGCCAAGGAATTCGACCAACTCACCCCAGAGGAAAGCCAAGCCCGTCTGGGGTAGGAGAGAGATGGAGGGGGAGGAGGATTCAGGGTTGTAATTTTAAAGAGGAAGGTCAGGGGAGGCCTCGGTGAGAGGGTAATATATGAGACACGTGGGTGTATGGGGAAATAGCATTCCAGGCAGAGGGAACTGTACGTGCAAAGGCCCTGAAGCAGGATCGGGCCTGATGTGCCTGATGTGTCTGAAGAACAGTGAGACCTATGTGACTGGAACCCAGTGAGCGGAGGGAGAGAGTAGAAGGTAGTTGCAGAGAGAACAAAGGGGTCAGGTTGTGCAGGGCCTTTGGGGCCACAGTGAAGTTTTAAGCTTTTCTCTGAGTGAGATAAGGGTTATGGGATGGCTCTGAGCAGAGGGAGGATGTGAGCTGACCTGGGCTTTAACAGGATCCCTCTGGTTGCCATGCAGGGAACAGACTATAGGAAGCAAGAAGCAGGGAGCCCAGTGAGGAAGTGACTGCAGTCTTCCAGGTGGGAGAAAAGAGACTAGGGTCACCAGATTCAGGGTGGAGATAGCGGTGGTGGCCAGGTCTGCTGGCTGGGATATTGTGCATGGATGGGGTTGGGTGTAGGAAGGATGGGGGAGGAAAGGCAGTGATAGACTTACACATTTGACATAGCACTTACTACAGTGCCTGGCGCCGTTCAAAGTGCTTTACGAGACTTAAGTCGTTTAATCCCCACACGCTGTGAGGTATGTTCTGTTATTTATCCCCATTTTACAGAGGGGGAAACTAAGGCACAGACAGGGTAAGCGACTTGCCCACGGTCACACAACCAACAAGAAGAGGTGGCAGGATTTGAACCTAAACGTCTGGCTCTAGAGCCCAAACTCTTAACCACAGCTGGAACCTCAGGGTAGCCGGACCCCTACTAAACAGAGCAGAGACAGCCTAGCGCGGGAGGAAGGGATCAGCGACCTGGGCAGGGCCATGTCAAATTCAATTCTAGGGACTGGTTTGCGGGGGCTTCGGGACGGTGACAGGAAGAAGGGCTCCATGTGGGCTCTGTTAGCGGTTGGGCGAGAACACAGACCAATGACGGGGCATTGCCAGGGGAGAGGGATGGGACCTGGGAGCCGAGAGGCGTGGCCCGAGAGAAGGGGCATGAGGTGGGGGCCTAAAAGGGCTTGACATGTGACATGGAGGTGTACAGGATCAGGCTGGAGCACGAGGAGGAGTGGGTGGAGGCCGAGCCTGCAGTGTTGGGGCTGATGGTCACAGGGCAAAGCCTGATAACGTCTGGGAAAAACTAGAGGAAAGGGGCGAGTCGCAGCATACCTCGGGGCTGCAGGGATACGGGCCTGAAATTGACGCTCGCAGCCAGGGAGGGGGCCGAGCAGGGGCCGGGGCTAGAGGGGCTAGAGGTTCTGAAGACTGGCAGAGCCAGGGGAAGGGGGCGGGGCCTGAGACGGCCAGAGGTCCGGAGAGTATGTAGCCGTGGCAATCGGAGTTCAGAGTGAGTCTTGGGACAGGGAATCTGCGGGCGAGGGGCACGGTGTGACTCCCTGCCCCCTGCCCCCCTCCCCAGCTCGTTCAAGCTAGAGGTGTAGCACGTGCAGGCCAGAGTGGAGAGTGGGACCCTGGATTGTCATAGGTCCTATCCCCAGGCGGGCGTGTCGTGGACCGCAGCGCCAGCCACAGGCCCGCCGCGTCTCGGAAAGGGCGTTATCGCTTCTGGGAGCGGACCCTGGATTGAGGGGGCAGAGCCCTGAGGAGGGAGTGGTACCGGGATTGACAGGCGCCTCCCCCCAATTTGCTGGCGACTCAGTGACATTTTCAGCCCTATGTGGGGTTGTGTCTCGAGTTCCTGGAAGAAGGCGGGACTCGGGGGTGGGCGGGGCCCGAGACTGACGTGTGCCCCGCCCTGGTTCGCAGGCGCATCGTGGACCGCATGGACCGCGCCGGGGACGGGGACGGCTGGGTGTCGCTAGCCGAGCTCCGCGCGTGGATCGCACACACGCAGCAGCGGCACATACGGGACTCAGTGAGCGCGGCCTGGAACACGTACGACACAGACCGTGACGGGCGTGTGGGTTGGGAGGAGCTGCGCAACGCCACCTACGGCCACTACGAGCCGGGTACGCGACCCGACCCCTGCTCCCCACACACACCATGACCCGGACCTTTTTTGACACCTTCATCCTGAGAACTTTAAGCCCGTTAACCAGATCCCTGACCTTTGACCTCCGACCCTTGACCAGGGTCTACCCACTTCTAGAACCCCATCACCCTGAAACCCCCAACCCCTTATCTCTGGTTTCTCATTCTGACATCCACTGAGGAACTTCAGATCCTTGACCGGGGACATCTACCTCCCAAGCCCTATCGGCCTGACCTTTGATCTCTGACCTCTCATCCTGAGAACCCCAAGCCATTTATTCTTCCTCTGCCTCTGGATTCCCTCCCCTCCATCCCCATGCCCCAGTCCTCGGCCCCCCACGGCTCTTATCCACTCCCTCCTGGACCCTCAACCCAGCCTCCCCCTCCAGCCTGTCCCTCACATACACCCGGAGGGATCTTTCCACACTCAGAGCTGACCTTGACCTTCCCCTGCTCACAGCCCCCCATGGCTCCCCAGGGTCCCCAGGAGAGAGTCTTAGCGCCTCAGCCCAGCCTCACCCAACCATCCACCACCGTTTTTCTGCATTTTCTGCCCCAGCTAAATGGATCTTCTGCAGTTTCCCTGAACTCACCGTGCTCTTCAAACCTCTACTCTGCACGTACTGTTCCCTTTGTTGAAAATGTCCTTCCCCTCCTCTGTGTCCAGCAAGCTGAGTCAGTATACCGCACCAGAGCACAACTTCGGGGCCCAATGGGCCAGTATCAACTCAAAGTCCATCCTTCCTGGCTGCATGACCTTGGGCAAGTTATTTCCTCTCTCTGACAGTCAGTTTTCTCCTTCATAAAGTAAGAATAAATGAAAAAACTGGGAATTCCCTGGCGGTCCAGTGGTTAGGGCTTTGTGCTTTCACTGCCAACCGTGCGGGTTCAATTCCTGGTCGGGGAACTAAGATCCCACAAGCCGCTTGGTGCGGCCAAAAAAACCCCAACAACAACAACTACTACAAAATAACTCATTTTGCTTGCTTTTTGTGAGAATTAATTGCAATTTTGTAGATAAAGAGCTTAGCACATAATAAGCTCTCACTACAAGGTAGCTACTATTAATTATTATTAATTCGGTGGAGGTCTCCCTGCCCTGACTCCCCAGAGTTAGATCCCTTTGTCTTTTTTTTTTTCTTTTTTTAAAAATTTTTGCCACACCCTGCTTCATGTGGAACCTCAGTTCCTGGACCAGGGATTGAACCCGAGTCCCCTGCATTGGAAGGTGGAGCCTTAACCACTGGACCACCAGGGAAGTCCCACACCCCTTTGTCTTAAAGCACATCCCACCAAGATCCCTTCTTCTCCAGGTGAAGAATTTCACGACGTGGAGGATGCAGAGACCTACAAGAAGATGCTGACTCGGGACGAGCGGCGTTTCCGGGTGGCTGACCAGGATGGGGACTCAATGGCCACTCGGGAAGAGCTGACGGCCTTTTTGCATCCTGAGGAATTCCCTCATATGCGGGACATCGTGATTGCTGTGAGTGGGGGCCTGAGGAACGCTGCTTCCCACCTCCCTCCCAGGACCCAGGCTTCTGATGCCAGGACTAGCCTCCCAGCACTTACCTTTGGGGCTCCAGTGCCCACCCTCCAACCCCACAGTATCTAATCTCTCCTGATCTGGCCTCCCCCTTTCTGTGCTCACATTTGGGGTCCAGGCACCCAGCCTGCCTTCAGAAAACCACATCCCCCAGCAGTGCCTTAGATAGCCCCCATCCTGGCTGAACCCCAGGAAAATCCCAACCCCAGACATGGAGTGTCCACTCTGAGGCCATTCCTGCTGGCCCCCCATCTTCTATTACTTTATATATATATATATATATATATATTTTTTTTTTTTTTTTTTTTTTTTGCCAACTCTGTCTCTATTTTAGAGTGGCAGGATTTTTCTTCTCTTCTCTCTTTTTTTTTCCATTTGACTTTAATTTCTAGAGCCATTTTAGGTTCACAGCAAAATTGAGTGGAAAGTCTAGAGATTTCTCCTGTACCCCCTGCCCATGCCAGGTGTAGTTAACTTCTTCCACCCGGTGGGGTTTCAGTACCTATAAGACAGCTCAAAGGACATGGCTCAGAATATTATCTATAGCCCTTGAAGAGGAACTAAAGGGTCCTTGACTATGCTTAATGACTAAACTAATAATATTTTGTCCTGTTTGACTGTTTTCCTTTGTTTCTGCATTTTCTCAGCCCTGATGCCTCTTTCTCCCCAGGAAACCCTGGAGGATCTGGACAAGAACAAAGACGGCTATGTGCAAGTGGACGAGTACATCGGTGAGTGGGACCTGATTCCCTCCCCAAGGAGGCCTGTCCTCTCCCGAGCATGGGTGGCAGCTGATATATATCAGCCATTAGAGCGAAGGCTCTCTCAAGTGGGGCAGGGTTGCTGCCTGGGTCCATCCATCCACCCAACATTTACTGAGTATCCACTGTGGGCCAGGCCTAAGGAACATTTACTGAGCACATATATTTGCGGGACCCAGCAAATCTTTATCAAACACCTATTGTGTGCCAGGCTCAGGAAACATTTATTGAGTCCCTTCTGTTTTCCAGACCGCAAAAGCATTTATCAAGCACCTACTGTGTGCCGGGCCAGGAAACATTTATCAAGCAGCTACTGCATGTTGGTGGTAGAGGATAGAGCAGAGAATATCACAGAGCAGGTCCATTCCTGGGAGAGTGTGGAGTTTCTACAAAATCAGGGCTCAGGGGCTGTGTTTGGTTGGGATAGGATGTCAGGGAAATTGTCTTGAGCCTGCATTTACACAGCAAATGCTGCATCTCCTGTTATTCAGGATGTCGGGGAGCCCCGAAGACACCCCCCAATTCCCCATTGGTCCTGCCTCTGTCCCTGTCCTCAGGGGTACAGCGAATTTGGTTGAAGGGAAGGCTATTAAACATGGAAGTCTTTAAAGTTTGAAAACATTGCTTTATAGAATGCTTTTATGGAACAAACCCATAGGCAAGACATTTTAATTTAAACATCATTTATTTTTTTCTGTCTTTGAGGAAGATAGAAGTCTCTCTCTCCCTTTTTGGTCAGAAAGAACTCCAGGGACTTCCCTGGCAGTCCAGTGGTTAGGACTCGGCGCTTTCACTGCCATGGCCACAGGTTCAGTTCCTGGTCAGGGAACTAAGATCTCGCAAGACGCACGGCATGGCAAAAAAAAAAAAAAGATGTAAGACCATTTAAAAAAAAAAAAAGGAAGCCTGAAGGCTAAGTGGGTAATTGTGTGCCTGGCACCTGTTCCATCTATGAGGACATCCCTCCCTGTGACAGCTCCCTGGCCTGGCCCCGGAGTAGAGGAAGGCATTCTGTCCTAATTATGGTGGCTTTGTGTCTGGTATAAAAAGACTTGTCAGGTTGTAATGTCTTCCAAATGTATCTGTGGTGTAATGTCTTCCAAATGTATCTGTGGGTCCTTGGGGTGAAGAGCTTTTCAAACATTTACAAATGATTGCAACAAATGAGAGGCTCCTGGAATCTCTAGGGATGTTCTGGGTGTGGTGAGCTGATCAAAGTGTAGCTTTAGAGGATCTCCTATAAAAACCTTCACTCATTGCTCCTTCATATGGGTGCCTACTATGTGCCAGGCACTGCACCACACAGGGCACACTCTGTTTCATGCGTGTATCAATCAAATGGATGGATGATTCAATCAATCAAATGACCAATCAATGAAGTCAGTTTCACGTGCAGCATAATGATCACCTGTAAGTCGGGTTTGTTATCAATTCCATTTAACAGAAGAGGAAACTGAGGTGAAGGAAAGTGAAGTGGGTGGTCCGAGGTTCCGGGGTCCAGGAGTGTCAGAGCCAGGCTGGGAGGCCCCGGGAACTGCCCCTGATGTCGCCCCCTCTCACCCCCAACCCCAGCGGATCTGTACTCGGCAGAGGCCGGGGAGGAGGAGCCAGCCTGGGTGCGGACGGAGCGGGAACAGTTCCGGGACTTCCGAGATCTGAACAAGGACGGGCAGCTGGATGGGAGTGAGGTGGGCCACTGGGTGCTGCCCCCTGCCCAGGACCAGCCGCTGGTGGAGGCCAACCACTTGCTGCACGAGAGTGACACGGACCAGGTGCAGGGGCGCAGGGGGTGACGCTGGCCCGGGGGGCGGAAATGACCAAAACGTGCGCCTGGGGCTCTGGGGTCCCTATTTGGCTGGAGAAAGAAAGAAGAACAGAGAGATCGAGGTGGGGAGGGAGAAAAGCAGGAACAGAGACCCAGGGAGAGGGGGACAGGGACCCAGGGAGAGGGGGACCCAGAGAGAGGGGAACAGAGACCATGGGAGCCATACTTGGCTCCAGGGAGGAGTCTCCCAGGCAGGGCCCCTGTGGCGTCCCGCTGACCTCTGACCCCCCCCCAGGACGGGCGTCTGAGCAAGGCTGAGATCCTGGGCAACTGGAACATGTTCGTGGGCAGCCAGGCCACCAACTACGGCGAGGACCTGACGCGTCACCACGATGAGCTCTGAGCCCCAGCGTGCCCACTGGGGCCTTGTCGCCCCATGGGCTGACCCGCAGACGGGCCCCAGTGGCCAGGGCCCCCTGTCCAGCCCTGCAGGATGCGGACACAGCCTCCGGTGTCCCCCTGCTCCTGGGCTCTCACAGACCCACCGGGTCAACTTCTCTCCCTGAGACATCACAGCCCCTCCCAGATCCCCCCAGGGGCTCACGGACCCAAAGTGAGGGACCACCCACTTCTCACTGGCAGAGTCTCCCCGCCCAGACCAAGGTCCCCCTACGCCAAGCTCAGCCTCTAAGAGCCTCCACTAACCCCCAGATCTGAATCTGAGCCTCACACCACAGAGACGAGAAACACTCCCCCAGGTGCCCCGAACTCGCCCCCAGCACTTGCCCAAAGGATGCCTCCTCTCTGCCAGGGAAGCAATAAAATCTAGTGCTGGGGCCCCATCTGTGTGTCTCTCTGAGGGGGTAACAGGGGCCTTGGGGGCTGTGGCTGGGAGAGGAACGTGCTGGGAGTTGGGGGGCTGTGGGCTGAAGGAGGGGACAAGGCATTTGAAGAGGGAGCTCTGGGGGTTGGGCAGGGTTTGAGGTCGTCCCTGGAAACAAAAAATAAAACTAGAGGGCAGAAGACCTAAATAGACATTTCTCCAAAGAAGACATCCAGTGGCCAACAGGCACACGAAAAGATGCTCAGCGTCACTAATTATTGGAGAAATGCAAATCAAAACCACAATGAGGTACCACCTCACACTACCAGTCAGAATGGCCATCATTAAAAAGTCCACAAATAATAAATGCTGGAGAGGGTGTGGAGGAGAGAGGGGAGCCTTCCTACACAGTTGGTGGGAATGTAAATTGGTGCAACCACTATGGAAAACAGTATGGAGTTTCCTCAAAAAACTAAAAATAGAACTACCATATGATCCAGCAATCCCACTCCTGGGCATATAACAGGAGAAAACTAATTCGAAAAGATACATGCACCCCAATGTTCATTACAGCACTATTTACAATAGCCAAGACATGGAAACAACCTAAATGTCCATCGACAGATGAATGGCTAAAGAAGATGTGGTACATATATATAATGAAATACTACCCAGTCATAAAAAAGAATGAAATAATGCCATTTGCAGCAACATGGATGGACCCAGAGATTATCATACTAAGTGATCTAAGCCAGACAAAGACAAATATTATACTATCTCACTTATATGTGAAATCTAAAAAATGATACAAATGAACTTATTTACAAAACAGAAACAGACCCACAGACACAGAAAACAAACTTACGGTTACCAAAAGGGAAAGTGGGGGGAGGGATAAATTAGGAGTTTGGGATTAGCAGATACACAGTACTATATATAAAATAGGTAAACAACAAGGACCTACTGTATAGCACAGGGAACTATAGTCAATATCTTATAATGACCTATAATGGAAAAGAATCTGAAAAAGAATATATATATAGCTGAATCACTTTGCTGTACACCGGAAACTAACACAACATTGTAAGTCAACTGTACTTCAAAGAAAAAAAAAAAGTGAACCATAATATGTCTATACACTTTAGCTAATAATGATGTATCAATACTGATTTACCAATTATAACAAAGTGCCACACTAGTGCAAGATGTTAATAGTAGGGAAAACTGGGAACTCTCTACTTTCCACTCATTTTGTAATAGGGAAGAACTTTTGTATCCTATTACAAGTTAATCACTAAAGGGATTTTGCCTATAAGCTTAAATCATACATAATGACCCATCTCGGGGAACCCTGCCTCCCAGGTAATGAGCATTAAGCTAAAATACCTTCGTTTAGCTCAAGGGAAACCTCCTGACCAGGCCCACCTGTGAATGGCTGAGGGAAGGAAGAAATTAACACCCGGAGTCTGACCCGGAACCAGGACTTTCTCTCTCCCCTTTTAGTATAAAAGGAGCCTGAATTCTAACTCGGGGAAGATGGTTCTTTTGAGATGCTAGCCCACCATCTTCTCAGTATGCTGGCTTTGTGAATGAAGTCACTATTCTTTGCCCCAATGACTCATCTCTGGATTTACTGGCCTGACATGGGGCAAGTAGTACCAATTTTTGCAAAGCCGGCCAGGAGCCTTGCTGCTCATGGCCAACCAGCCCTGGTTGGGGAATTTTCGGGTAAGGCCCTAGCAGCTGCCGGCACTTGTCCTGAGGATCTTCCCTTCAAAATTCCCCAAAGCGGCACCAGCTGACCCATCGCTTGGCAGTGGGAGCAAGAAATCGACCTGTGGGAGCCGACAGGATCCATACAGCAGGGTGAGTAGTTCTGGTGTGTACAGCCGGAAACTTTTTCCTCCACTTGGGGCTTTTTTTCTCCGGAATAAGCCAGTTTGTTTTGTATTTGAGTGGGGGTACCCTGTTGGAGAGAGGCAATAACAGCTGGACTTTTCCCCTGATTTGTGAACGGGATCGTTTGTTTCTTTGGATGCTGGCGTTTGTGTGCGCTGTTTTTGTTTTGTCTTGTATTTCTGTCTTTAAAAATTGGGGAATGTTTCTACTATCCCTAAAGAAAGTCCTCTGGGGTGTATTTTGGGTAGGTGATCTGATAACAGCTATTAATCCATGACTGAGAGGAAGATGATATTTCATGGTAACGATGTGTGGCCACAATACCTGTTAGGATCTCCACAAGAGGCCTAGGGAGGGTTATCTTGGGACCCTGTGCCCCATGTAACGTCACCCTTGCTGTGGTGTTAATTCCGTTGCCTGCAGTCTCCTGTGTTGTTGGTCTGGATCCAACAGCTCTCCAAGGAGTCGCATTGCGTGAGGGTTGAGTTGATGGCTCTTTTGATATGTAAAGTCCTGTGACCAAACTCAAGGGTTTATTTAGGTTTTTGTTTGTTGTTAGGGGTTTTTCATTTCATTTTGTTTTGGTACCATTTTTTCATTTACAGATTGATGTCAAATGAAGGAAAGGAACACAGACACACACACACACAAACACCTGTCTGTTCTTGTCCAAAAGTGGGACATTCCCAGGGAGAAGAGAAAGGTTCCACTTGGTTCTTAAAATCACTGAGAGGCCCATCCCAGAATTCAGCCTGGTTGGTGGATGCCAAGGCCAATAGGCATCCTTTTAATGGTTAGAGATGCTTCATCGCTATTTATGGTTTTATGGTTGCCTTTGAATGGCTCTGTAGTTATTCTGTGGAGAAACAGGGAAGAATGATGAAATCCTCTAGGTGCAAGCATTTGTGCTACTACATCAGGGTGGGAAAAGTCAGACAGTTGTCACTTTATGGTAATAAAAACCCAAGGGAACATCTGTCGTACAGGAAGAAAAGAAAAGGAGTGAGGGGGACTTAACACAAAGGAACCTGCCTTACCGAAGATCAGCAAATAGACTTTACTCAAATGCCTCAAGCTGCAGGAAATTTCAGATACCTGCTGGTGTTTGTGGACACTTTCAGAATGGGTGGAAGCATATCCCACCTGGACAGAAAAAGCCTCTGAAGTGGTGAAAGCTCTCCTTAAGGATATTATTCCCCGATTTAGATTGTCTTACACCCTTCAAAGTGACAATGGACCTGCTTTTGTCTCCAGTGTAACCAAACAGGTATCTAAAGCACTGCAAATTAATTGGAAAGTACATTCCTCCTGGAGACCACAATCAACAGGAAAAACCGAGAAAATGAATCATACATTAAAAAGCATTGCTAAAATATGTCAAGAGACTAATTTAACTTGGGATAAGACCTTGACAGTAACTGTTTTGTTTTATCCGGAGTTTATAATTGTTATCTGTGGGAGGGTTGGAATTTTAATCCAAGTGTGACTCAAAAGCTTTTAATTATAAACATGATGACATACTGCCCCCTAGTGGCGGACTGTGTAGAACTGGTTTAGGAAGGAGTAGGGAAATTTTGTAGCTCTCTGGGGGCTGCATGTTTGAAAACATTTTTTTTTTAAATCAAAATAATACGCATACATAGCAACAAATTACTTTTATGGAAAAACTTATGATAAAAAGCTGCCCAGCACCTGGACACTCTTAGTGCCTCTCCCCAGGTTTTTATTTTTTTTAATCTTTTGCACGTTTTATTTTTAAATTTTGGCAATATACTCGTGGGATACAAAATTCTAAATACATATGATGATACTAAAACCAAAGTCTTCCTTCCACTAAGGTCGCCTCTTCTGGCAGCCAGTGTTTTTCTCAGGGAGAATTTACACAGAATTAAGCAAAAAAAAGCACAACTTGTTTTACTTTTAATGGAAATGACAGCAGATAATATTTTTACCATTCTTGTTTCTCTTACTGCCTTTTTTTTTTTTTAAGTCAGAATCCTCCAATTGTAAATTTAAAAAATTATTTATGGGCTTCCCCAGTGGCGCAGTGGTTAAGAATCCGCCTGCCAATTCAGGGGACACGGGTTCGAGCCCTGGTCTGGGAAGATCCCACATGCCGCGGAGCAACTAAGCCCGTGCACCACAACTACTGAGCCTGCGCTCTAGAGCCTGCGAGCCACAACTACTGAGCCTGCGTGCCACAACTACTGAAGCCCGTGAGCCTAGAGCCCGTGCTCTGCAACAAGAGCAGCCACGGCAACGAGAAGCCCGCACACTGCAGTGAAGAGTAGCCCCCGCTTGCCTCAACTAGAGAAAGCCTGCGCGCAGCAATGAAGACCCATCGCAGCCAAAAATAAAAATAAAAAAGGAATAAATAAAATAAATAAATTAAAAATTATTTATTTTTTCATTAAGGTAATTAAGAATACATTTTGAAGACTATTTCAACTCAGTCCACAAAGAAAGTCTTCATTTCCTTTCTCTCCCCCGTTCCCCCTGCTTTCTCTCTCACAGTCTTACAGCTGAGTGATATTCTCCTGGATAGATTATTTATTTATTTATTTTTTTATAAATTTATTTTATTTATATATATATATATATTTTATTTTTGGCTGCTTTGGGTCTTCGTTGCTGTGCACAGGCTTTCTCTAGTTGCGGTGAGCGGGGTTTTCTCTTGCTGCGGAGCACGGGCTCTAGGCATGCGGGCTTCAGTAGTTGTGGCACGCAGGCTCAGTAGTTGTGGCTCGCGGGCTCTAGAGCACAGGCTCAGTAGTTGTGGCGCACGGGCTTAGTTGCCCTGTGGCATGTGGGATCTTCCCAGACCAGGGCTCGAACCTGTACGCCCTGCATTGGCAGGCGGATTCTTAACCACTGCGCCACCAGGGAAGTCCCTGGATAGATTATTTAACCAGTTCTCTACTGAACATTTAAGTTGTTTCTAGTCTTTTCTCTTCCAAAGGATGCGGCACAGAAGGCACTAGCACATCCGTAATTTTCCATGAATTTAACTGCAGATAAATTCCTAGAAATGGAATTTATGAATTCGGTAGACACTGCCAAACTGCCAAGGACATCTCTTTGTTATTGCAGTGAATTTAAGGACATTTTTATGGGAGAATAACATATGAATAGAAAAGTGTACAACATAAGTGTTCAGCAACATGAATTTTCAGACTGCATGCACACACCTGTAACTAGTACTCAAGATGAAGAAAGAGAACACTATCAGCCCCCGGGAGGACCCAGACATCACCTCCCCAAGGATAACTACTACCCCGATTTCAAAGGGCATACTTTCGCCTATTTATTTAGAGAAGTAAAAGCACGTTGTGTGCACTCATAAGTGTTTCGCAGAGTGGTCCTTTTCGTTGCTGTATAGCACTCCACTGGGAATGGCCCACAGGTCATGCATTCTGCTGTTGATAAACTTGGGTCATTTCCAGTAAGCGGCTATGACAAACAGAGCTGCTGTGAACATTCTAGTTTGCGTTTTGTTGAGGCTGTTTGTATGTGTGTTGGTTGCAGAGGTCAGAGTAAGATTGCCAGGTCATGCAGTCACCATTCTTTAGTTTTACTACATGTGGCCAAATCATTTCCCCAGTTTCCATGCCTACCGGCGTAGTAAAGAAAATTCTAGTTCCTCCACGTGCTTACTGAGAACTTCGGGAACTTTGGAACTGTTTCTGCTTTTAGTTCTCCCACTGGTGACCCCTGACACCTCCAGATTAGTGATGAAATCCACCAGCTTCTGAGAGCCAGCCTGGGAGAAGCAGTCGGGTGGGGTCTCTTGACGATGTCAGGTCTTCTGATTCTTTTTTTTAAATAAATTTACTTATTTTTGGCTGCGTTGGGTTTTCGTTGCTGCGCACGGGCTTTCTCTAGTTGCAGCGAGCGGGGGCTACTCTTCATTGCGGTGCGCGGGCTTCTCACTGCGGTGGCTTCTCTTGTTGAGGAGCATGGGTTCTAGGCATGCAGGCTTTAGTAGTTGTGGCGCGCGGGCCCGGTAGTTGTGGCTCATGGGCTCTAGAGCGCACGCTCAGTAGTTGCAGCGCACGGGCTTCGTTGCTCCGCGGCATGTGGGAATCTTCCCGGACCAGGGCTCGCACCTGTGTCCCCTGCGTTGGCAGGCGGATTCTTAACCACTGCGCCACCAGGGAAGCCCCTTTGCTTTGAACTCTAGACCAGTGTCTAAGGAACCTCTGCTGAGAAAACACAAAATTTGTCTCCACTTCCCGTCCCGCCCTTCTGCCACAGCTTCAGCTGTGGTCTGACTCTTGCTTCCTCTCCTTGTTACCTTTGAAATCTTAAAGGAAACCTATGGCTTAGAGCGAGGACCTTGACTCACACCCCACCCCTCCCCGCAGAGTGTCTCAAAGGGCCTGTGAACTAAAGAGTGGGATTTAGGCTCCTTGTGGAAATCCAGAATTTCCAATCTTGCACCTTTACATCTTTATTTGGGGTGGGGCGTGGTCTGCACTACACAAAAACAGGATCCTTGGGTGGGGAGGACTGAGAGAAAAGACTCGGGGTGGTTTAGAGCTCTTAAGAGGACAGGGATTGGGGGTGTTTAGAGAAGGAGGGACGATCTCTATCATTCTGGGTAAAGGGATGGGGTGGGAGCTTGCCAAGGTGGAGAGGTCTGTGGGTGGCAGTGTGGGAAACCTAGGGGAGGAAGGGTGCAAAGGATGTGGAGGAGGGCAGGACTGAATGAGGAGGGGTGCAGATATCTGGAGGTGGCTGACCTCTGGGTGAACCTGGGCTCAGCTATGGCCTTGAGCAGTGTGACTTTGAGCACGTTGTCTTCTCAGCCTCAGTGGGCTGTTCTGCAAAATGGGTACAAGCATTCTTCTCCCAAAACGAGGGACTGGGATCCCAAGAGTGGGGCATGAGGGCTCTTAGGGACCAAGGGAAGGGTCTAGAAGCGTCTGAGGAACTGCTGGGTTTCCGGGGCTCCCCAGGGTGCAAGGATGACCCACCCTCGTGCTAACACCTTTCCCTGCAGCCGGATACACCAACTGGTCCTGTGCCAGACAGGGGCTTGCCCAGCACTCAAGGACACTCTGAATCTCGCCTGGGCATTAGATGAGAAGACCTTTTACCAAAATGAAAAGGTAGAGACTGTTCAATGAACAGAAAAGTATTTGCATGGAAATCTCACTTTGTTGAAAAAACTCGTGTGAGAAAGACCTGGAAGGACAGGACCTGGGTATCGCTCAGACAGTCAGGACTTTTAAGTCTTTATTTTTGCAATCTTTGCTTGACTGTATGCTCTGGTTCTCCACACTGCACAGGGTCTGCTTTTGTGATTCAATGGTTATTAAAAACATAGCTTTAAAGGCCACCCCTGCCCTCCTAGTCAAGTCTGAACTCTGGGCAGGTCCACTAGGCCTGGTTGCTCTGAACTCCTCCCTCTCTTCACACCTGCCAAGTACTTTGCTGCCTCCGGGACTCTGCACTTGTGGTTTCTTCTTCCTCTTCACCCTCCAGCCTCCAGGTGGTGGGGGAGGGAGTGTTCCTGACTGCCTTCTCTAGACAGGATGCCGGCTGTTCGCTTTCTCAGTCACACACAGCACTTCATTTCCTTTGCGTGTCTTATCAAACTTTACAACGCGTTCCGGGTCGCCTCCTGGGCTTCAAATTTGGCTTAACTCAAAAGAAAGTGCGGGGATTTCTATAGTCCGTTAAAGTGGCGCCCTCCTGTGGTCGCGGCCCAGACTCCAGCTTCTGGCCACTCAACCCATTTAAAGCTGTGCGTTTGCATTCGATTCAGATATTACTCTTAACGTGAGAACACATCAAATATTCTTAGCCCACGCTTTCAAAGTGCAGTCATTCCTGAGCGCACGCCGTCACCGGGCTCCGGCGCGGTGAATGAAGGCGCCACACGGCCTGTCGCATCCAACAAGCCCATTTATTTGGTTTCCCGTGCGCTCAGGCCTGCATCACCGGCCGGGACTTCTCGGCCTGCAGCTTCACTCCGGAGCCCGCGAAGCCCGTGCCGCCCTAGAGAAGGAGGAGGAGGAGGAGAGGCGTCGGGGAGCTGGGGTG
The DNA here is from genome assembly GCF_965194805.1 of Balaenoptera borealis. Classification (NCBI taxonomy): domain Eukaryota; kingdom Metazoa; phylum Chordata; class Mammalia; order Artiodactyla; family Balaenopteridae; genus Balaenoptera; species Balaenoptera borealis. The sequence continues at coordinate 62,278,948 of NC_138878.1, forward strand.
CCGTCGGGGTTCCCTAGCCCGCGAGGTGAGGTTGGGCCCCGCCCCCTTGGTGGGGCGGGGCCTCGGTAAGGGGGTGGGCCCTCTGGAAGCAGGTCGGGGTTACCGGAAGGCGAGGGGACAGGGAGGAGGGGTGCCACTCACCCGCTGCAGCACGATGATGTCGCGGTCCGTGAGCTTCTCTCCGGTCACGGGGTCCACCATGTCCTTGCGAATCAGCTTCTCCACGCACTCCACGGTGACCACGGCCCCACTGCAGTGAGGGTGACGGTGGGGTACAACGATCAGAGGCCCCGCCCCAAAGAGAAAGCCTTACCCCAAGCCCGCCCCGTCCCGCAGGTCCCCAGGCTGTCCCCCAGGTGACTCACGAGGGCCGCAGGACGGCGCACGGCGTGGCGTTGCTCAGGCTGTCGCGGGTCACGGCGCACACGTAGCGCTCGCTGCGCGTGATGAGCCCCACGCGGTCCACGGAGCTGTCGAGCGGCGTGAAGCGCACGGGCGTCAGGTCGGACATGCGCAGCGGCTTCCCGGACATGGGGCAGGTCACGATGCGCGACTGGGGAGCAGGAGGGGGGCCGAGTCAACAGGCGGGGCTAGCGCCAGGTGGAGGGAGGATGGGGGTCCCTGTGAGGGAGGGGAGAGGGCCCTCAGGACCCTGGCTCTCTCTGGCAAAGTGGGCACACACGGGCGCTTGCTGGGGTAGGCGGCTCACCGGCTTCTCCAGCTTGGTGGCCTTGGCCTCGGGGGTCAGCGACGGGATCCAGAAGCTGGGCAGCGCTTTGTCCTTGTCCTTGCCTGTGGGGCCCGCGCTGGACCCGGGTCGGGCATCATCTGCGGGGGCGGGGAGAGGGGTTCGGACGCCGCACCCAGGGAGGCACCCGGCCCCGCGGGACCCCCACCCACTCGCATGTGCACTTCTCTCTCACCGGGGCAGTTCCCGGAGGCGGCCTTGGGCGTGAAGGGGTTGAGGGGCCGGCTCACGATGGCCGCCTCCTTCTCCAGGAAGCCCCGCACCTGGTCCTGCGCGGCCGCCCGCCGCAGCTCCTGCTGCTCCTCGCGCCGGACGCCCCGCTGCTTCTCGTACGCCTGCGGGCAGCCAGGCAGAAGCGAGCTAGGCCTCCTCCTGCGGCTTGTGAGTTTGGGGCACCCTAGCTGGGGGCTGGGGTGCCTCTTTGAATTTAAAGGTGGGTGAACTGGAACCCATACAGGGGAGGTTCCTGGCAGAGGCTCTGTTTGCTAGAGGCTGGTGACCGCCTGGGTGTGAATCTTTAATCGGCTGCACAGTTACCCATCGTGTGCCTCTGCTGCCTTTGCTTGTCCCTTCACCAACTGTAGGACGGTTAAGCCATTTCCAGTTTAGCTGGTTTGGGACTCGGTGGTCAACAGCTTGGCTGAAGGCAGACCGCCAGAGCTCAAACCCTGCCTTTGTCACTGATTAGCTCTGTGGCCTCCAGTAAGCACTGTGACCTCTCCTGGCCTCAGTTTCTTCATCCGTAAAACAGGCTGACAATGGTGACCTACCTCGGAGGCTCACTGGGAGGGTTACACACGATGATTTTTTAAAACACTTAGCACCTGGCCTGGCACATAGTAAGTGCTCAATAAATGTAATTTTGGGCCATATGATATTAATTATACAGTATATCTTATCACTTATCTATTATACAGTCCATGCAGTGTAGACTCTGTCCCTGCCCTCAAGGGCCCGAGTTCCAGGATAGTAGGGAGCAGAGAAGGTTTATGGAGTCATGAAGGCTCAGGCAGCGTGAGGGCAAGAGGAGACACTGCTCCGGCCACCCAGTGAGCAAGGAGGGAACGCTGACGCTGACTGATGCTCGGGAAGGCTTCCGATGTGGGCTCCACGATGAGGGGGCCACCAGGCCGGGTGGAGGACCTGGGCACAGGGGAAGCCACGCACTACAGACCAAAAGCTCAACAAGAATCTGGCCCCCAGTGCTTCCTGAGCTCCGGAAAAGCCGGCAGAACAAGGAGGGAGACTGGGTCCCTCCTAGCCACAAAATGAGCTCAGCCATGGAAGGTGGGCCGGGCTCCAAGAAAATGCCTAAAAATTTCTTATCTGTGAGCATTTCCCGCATGCCCTGCAGTGCCCTCTAGTTTGGCCCTGTCAGCCCATTTTAGAGACAATAAAACTGAGGCCCAAGGAGATGAGCTGGCATCCACTCATTTACCAAGTATGTCCCGAGAACCTAGGGCCTTGGGGTGGGTGAGAGCCCTGCTCCCTGCCCCTGGGTCCTGTATCAGACAGCCACAGGTAGAGTCACAACTGTGACAAGTGCCAAAGAAGAGGTGACAGGGGCAGGCTCTCAGGGCCCTGGACTAGCAAGAGGCCAGAGGAGGCAACACCTGGGCTGAAATCTGGAGAACGAGAAGAATTTAACCAGAAGTGGGAGGGGATGGTGTGCCCGGCAGAGGGAACAGCACAGGCAGAGGCCTGGGCGGGGAGGAATTTAGACGGGAGGCCCAGCATCGAAACCGCCTACCCACGCCTGCACCCCCTTCTCCCAGCCCCACCACCTTCATCTGCCGGGCGATCTCCTTCTTCTGGTGCAAAATGTACTCTAGGATTGCCTCCCGCTCATACAGGTAGCCATCGGGGCTGCAAAGAGAGGAAGGGATGAGAAAACAGGGCCTGGCCCAGGCCACATGGCCAGAGGTTAACAGTCACCTGCCAAACATCAGCTCCCTGCCCAGGGCAAACACTAAGCGTCTTATAGGCAGCTGCTCACTCAGGGCTCGGCTTAGCTCTCTGAGGTGACCGCACTGTTTTAACTCTCCTGGCTTTATAATGTTCTCTGATGCATAGGCAAAATCTCGCGCCGTAAAGGGTTAGCTCAGCAGGCCTGGGCTGTCCAAACCCTGCACATTCCAGCCAAAGGACTGGCTCCTGGGAGGGCACCTCTAGGCCTTGGAATGTCCTGCCTGTTAAGAGTGTCTCTGTTTGCCTGGGAGGCTGGGACCATGTGGTGTGAGCTGGACCTCTGGAGGGGCTGAAGACCAAGGTCAGCCAGGCCTAGGTGACTAACCTCCAATAAAAACCCTGGACACCAAGGCAGGAGCGAGCTTCCTGGTGGGTAGTAACTGCTGCTGTGAAAATTAAGCGCTTTCCTGCGACTCTACTGAGAGAGACAAAGGAAGCTTGTGCCTGGTCTCTCTGGGACTCTGCCCCATCTGTCTTTTCCCACTGATTTTATTTATTTAAAAAATTTTTTTTGGCCGTGCCACGCGGCATGTGGGATCTTTTATATTATTTTATTTATTTATTTTTGGCTGCGTTGGGTCTTTGTTGCTGCGTACAGGCTTTCTCTAGTTGCGGCGAGCAGGGGCTACTCTTCGTTGCGGTGGGCAGGCTTCTCATTGCAGTGGCTTCTCTTGTTGTGGAGCATGGGCTCTAGGTGCGTGGGCTTCAGTAGTTGTGGCTCACGGGCCCTAGAGCACAGGCTCAGTAGTTGTGGTGCATGGGTTTAGTTGCTCTGTGGTATGTGGGATCTTCCCGGACTGGGGATCAAGCCCGTGTCCCCTGTATTGGCAGGCGGATTCTTAACCACTGCACCACCAGGGAAGCCCGGCATGTGGGATCTTAGTTCCCCGACCAGGGATCAAACCCACGCCCCCTGCGCTGGAAGCTCGGAGTCTTAACCACTGGACTGCCTGGGAAACCACCCCCATTGCTGGCTTTAATCTGTAACCTTTTGCTGTCATAAACTGTCATTTGAGGATAACTGCTTTGCTGAGTTCTATGGGTTCTTCTAGTGAACCATTGAGCCTCCCGGTGGCCTCGGGGACCCTGAACCATGATCTACTCTCATCGCGATGTCTACAAAATGGACCAGTAGTTGAGCACATATTTAGTCAGTGGACTAAGTATCTTCTACCCATTATCTCACTGAAGCCTTTGCCAGACGCTGAGAGGCAGGTAACAGTAAGCACTCCACACGTGAGCTGTTATTATGGGCTAGCAACTTTCCAGGAGCCCTACCCTCTATTGTGAATGTATTCTTTTCCACACCCCATGAAGCGTACTAGGATCATGCCCATGTCTCAGAGGAGAACACTGAGGCTGCGGGAGGGTAGGTGGCTTGCCAGGGCGCCCTGGCTGTGCAGCCCCCTCCTGGCGGTTCCCTTGCCCTCGCCACCCTGACCCGCCCACCCGCGTTCCCAGCTTACGTAACAACAGGGTCGTGGCAGGGCTGCAGAGAGAGGCAGCAGCAGTCGAAGTCCTTGACGGCATCCCGGCTCAGTCGAATGTTCTGGGTGCCGTAGCCTGAGGCCGCTGGGGACGGAGAGAGGTAGAGGGATGGAGAGGCAGGAGATGTGCCCTTCTCCAAACCCAGAGAGAAAGGCACAGAGAGGACTCCGAGGTGGGGGGACTCAGAGAACAGGCAGGAGATGTGCCCTTCTCCAAACCCGGAGAGAAAGGCACAGAGAGGACTCCGAGGTGGGGGGACTCAGAGAACAGGCAGTCAAGAGCTTGGGCTGTGCGTCTGCGTTGGGGACAAGGCTGCACAACCCACAGGAAGGCGTTCATCCCCAGAGGATGAGTGACAGACAGGCCCTGTCCCTGAGGCAGCTCGGGGAAGAGGCTCGTAACTGGCTCCCCTCGGGCCTTCTGGCTCTGTGACCAAGCTCAAGCGTCTGTACCTCTCTGGGCCTCAGTTTCCGCCTCTGGAATATGGCCTGACAACAGTGATTCCTTCCTCAGTGGGTGTTCGGGAGGCTTAGCATGGAAGGCACTTAACGCAGTGCCCACGACAAGGCAGGGAGAAGGTCGCTGGCTCACGTGGGCTGTTACGTTTCCGGTCATGACCATCAGTCACGTGGCTGTTACTTACACGGTCAGGGGAAAGACACATGCCCAGAAAGCACAACCAGAGGAGCAAAGTAACATGGGGACTTCAGGGTCCATTTGTCCCCCCTCCCAACCCCAGTACCTGTGTCCTTCTTCTTCTCATGGTAGGTGTAGACGGCCCCCGCCGTGCAGTTCTTGCCGTGGCGCGTCATCCCGGGGGGTAAGGAAGGGGCAGCTGCAGGGCTGTGTGACCAGAGGGAGCAGAGGCAGAGAGGACTGGACCTTTCTGGCCCCCGATCTGATCTGATGGGAAAGCTGGGAGTGGGGCAGGGGAAGAGAGTTTTGCACACGTTAAATGGTTAAGAAATGCCTATACCTCCAAAAAAAAAATATGGCAATTAACCCTGAAAAAGACCTGAAGTTTGCTTGTGGAAGTGGTGTCCGAAGGGGCACACGTTGTGAGTTACTGTGAGGTGGTGGAAGGAGGGTTATCTGATGGAAAGTTCTAGCACCAGATGTGATCAGTGGGGCTCGTAACACAAGTGGGGAACTGAAGCGCCCAGTAGATGTTCTGGATGTGTTGAGCGTGTGCTCTGTGTATGCCTACACGCTCATTTCAACCAAGCGCACCTGGGTTCCTTTAGGTGCAACATGCCTTATGCTCAAATTGTTCCCTAATGTGTCAATCGCACTGGAATAAATCTCGAGTTTTCAAAACAAGTGTTAGAACAGAACTGACTGTACGCGGAACTCTGGCAAATCAACAAGAAAAACCCAGCTACCCCAATAGGAAAATGAGCAGAGGATATGAAGAGGCGATTTACAGAAGAAGCTCAAAGACTAACAGGTAGATGGAAAGATGCCTCAAATTCTCCTCACAGGAAAACCACAGTGAGACATCATTTTAAATCTATCACTAGGCTGGTGGGCGAAACTTTGAGAGCTGGATAAGATAGGAGCTGGATAGGGTGAGGGTGGGTGATAGGAATCCCCTCTGGTGATGCTGGGGGAACACAGGCTGGTGGTACTTCAGCAAAGTGAGTGCAGGCGATTCTGCACTTGGGTGTATGCGCCCCAAAGGCGACACCCACTAGGGAGCATGTATGAGGATGTTCACAGTGGTGTTATTTATACTGGAGGGGAGTCAAAGGCAACTGAATATCCCGCCCTCGCGGAATGGATAGTGACTGCCCCTCGTGGAGACCACCCAGCGGTGAGATGCAACTGACTAGGTGTGTACAGAGCACCGTGGGTGACTTTTTTTCTTTTGGCAGTGCCACGCAGCTTGTGGAGTCTTAGTTTCCCAACCAGGGATTGAACCCTCGCCCTCGGCAGTGAAAGCGCGGAGTCCTAACCACCAGACCAACAGGGAATTCCTGTGGGTGGATCTTAAAAACACAATGCTGGGTGAAAAAAGTAAGAAATAAAACAATCTGCACATGCACAAAATGATACATTTTAAACACCTGCAAACAAAAGATGATGCATATAAGAATGACTGCCCATGTAGGGGAGGGGACTGACTAGGGGATAAATAAGAATAAATGAAACAAGAAGGAGGGGGTTATATGGATCAAAGAAATAAGACCTGCCTGGGCTTGAGTCCAAGGTTGGCCCCCTACTGGCTGTGACTCTGGACTTGTAATTGACTCTCTGAGTCCTTTGGTAAGAAATGGGGAGAACCATGGGATCTAGTTGACACGATTGGATTGCTGTGTGGACTAAATGAGGTCATACTCAGAGCATGGCATATGGAATGTTCAGGAAATATTCTCTCTGGCTCTGTGGCTGTAAGGAGGATCCAGAAGGTGGGGGAGGGAGGCACAACCAGGAGATCCCAAAATGCAAAAAAGCAACTTCATCTTTATTTTCCGGTTCGGGATGCTTTCAGAAACTTGCCTTTCACTTTCAAACTCAAACACAAACCTCTCCTTGAGCTACAGATCTCGCACTCCCCCTACTGGCGTCTTCCTCCCAGAAACCCATTTTTTTGTTTTGTAGGTATATTTACATAGAATAGATGCACAGACCTTAAGGATGCAGCTTGATAGGTTTTGACAATTGCATACACCCTCGTAACTACCCCCCCCAAATCGAGATGCGGAACATTTCTATCACCCCAGCTGCGGCCACGGTGCTGCTTGCAGAAGGTAACCTTGGTGAAACACCCCAACTCCATCCACCGCCCCTCCTCCAGCTTCCCCTCACCCCCAGCTTTGGAGCAAGCCCAGCACCTGCTGCCACCTCACCTGCCATCCCCCTCCTCCGCCCTGGCCCCCTGGCTTCCGCCCCAGCTCCCCCCTCCCCACTGGCACTCATGAAGGTCGAGTTCACCTCCTCAGGGACAAATTCCCCACTCTATTCTTAGTTGTCAACTGCCTTGACCCTCTGCGGTATTTGGCACTGGGCTGCTTGTCTTGTAGCCAAGTTCTTTGGCTTTGTGGACCGGGACATTTTCCCTCTGAGAGAGAGAGGAACCGCTATAGATGGAGCATCTCTTTACTTCGCCAGGCGGTCATGGGAATAATCCCAAGGGACACTGCTTGACCCCTGACCCCCAGGCCAACTCTCAGTCGTCCAACCTCAGCCACCCTCTGAGGTCCGTGCCATCCCCATCTCCACTTTGGAGAGAGGCAAACTCAGGCACAGAAGTGAAGCCATTTGCCTAGGGCAGTGGTTCTCAAAGGAAGGTCCAGGGACCCCAGGGGTCCCTAAGATAGTTTCAGGGAGTCCACGAAACTATTTCTGTGATACTAAATCATGTTTGGGACTTCCCTGGTGGTCCAGTGGCTAAGACTCTGTGCTCTCAATGCAGGGGGCATGGGTTCGATCCCTGGTCAGGGAACTAGATCCCACACACATGCCGCAACTAAGAGTTCGCATGCTCCAACTAAAGATCCTGCATGCCGCAACGAAGATCCCACGTGCTGCAACTAAGACCCAGCGCAGCCAAATAAATAAATAAATAAATATAAAAAGAGCTCTCTAAAAATAAATAAATAAAACAAATGTGTTTGCCTTTGTTCCTCTCCTTCTCTCGAGTGTCCAGTGGGGTTTTCCAGAGGCTGTGTGACTTGTGCTTGTACATCCTTGGGTTTTAAAAATGTCTGTTATATCATGTGGAGTGAACAGAGCCAGGTACAAAAGGCCACGTGTTGTTGATTCCATTTATGTGAAAGGTCCAGAATGGGCAGATCCATAGAGACAGAAAGCAGATTGGTGGTTGCCACAGGCTGGGAGAAGGGGGGACCGGGCGGGGGGGGGCATGCAGTGGCTGCTAAGGGGTATGGGGTTTCTTTCTGCAGTGATGAAAATGTCCTGAAATCAGAAAATGGTGATGGTTGCAAAAACAGTGATTATACGGAAAACCACGAATTGTATACTTTAAATCGGTGAGTTTTGTGTCATGTGAATTATATCTCAATAAAGACAGTTTCATGTCTGTTTTCCTTTCTGATATGGCAAATCTTTTTTTCTTTCGGCCATGCAGCGAGGCTTGCAGGATCTTACTTTCCTGACCAGGGATCGAACCCAGGCCCTCAGCAGTGAAAGTGCCGAGTCCTAACCACTGGACTGCCGGGGGAATTCCCCTGATACGGCAAATCCTGCTAGACAGAACTCCCACAAACAAAAGCTTTTTGGAGTCCTTGATGATTTTTAAGGTCCTGAGACCAAAAAGTTTGAGAACCGCTGACCAGGGTTGACCAGGGGTCAGCAGCTTTATTGTCTCCTCAGTGAGGAAAACCTCAAAAGAGAAAACAGAACTACTACCATCTCACATCACTAGCTTTTCAGAGAGGCCACATCCAAAGTAACATCAGCTGTTATATATCCTCCTTCCCATTTTACAGAGGAGAAAACAGGCCCATGGAGCCCCCCAGCTGGGAAGTGGCAACAGAGCCAGACTCGAACCCAGGCAGCCGGGCTCTGGAGCCGCCCCCTTAACCGTGTGACAGCTGCAGAGCTCCCGGGGAGGTCACAATCCAAGAATAAAGGCCAGCTCATTCCCGTTCTCCTACAAAGTCTTCAAAATCCAGAATCTAGTCCACTCTCTCAACACATCTCAATTCAGACACGAAAGTTTCACTAGAGAAACTTGTCCTATATTTCGGGTTCATAAAATTTACAGGAGCAAATGTACATTCACACGCCCTGCTTGTGCCAAACGTACTTAAAAGTTTTCCAGGGATTGAATCCGGTATCGGTGCTTGAATTTAAACTAATCAAAATGAAATGATTAAAAAAACACAGTCCCTCGGGGGCACTAGCCACATATCAAAGTGCCCCACAGCCTCTGGGGACTCGTGGCTACTGTGTTTAAAAAACATGACCACAATACCATTAATGCATTAATAATCCCTTAACATCCTTTACTATTCAGCTTGTATTCAAATCTCCCTTATTCTCTCCCGACCGTCTTTTTCTGCAGTTGATTCGTTTGAATCCTGAATCTCTTGGGATCAGAGAACCCTCTGAGAACTAAAGGATGCTACGAGCCCCCTCCCTTGAATAGCGTGGGTCACATGAATGCTGCAGGCCGTCCCAGGGGGGCGGAGACCTGTGTTAAAGGAACCCAAAGGGCCGATTACACTCAAGGAAATCACAGACACAAACAGGATGTGTTGGAAGCAGGAAAGAGGGAGCTCCCTAAGAGCAAAAGCGAGGGTCTGAGATTTTCTATTAATAATGACTGGTATTTATTTAAGAGGTTTGGTGAACCTGGCCCTGTTCTAAGTATTTGATACATATTAACTCCACCGGATGCCACAACCCAAACAGTTGCTACAAACAAGGAAACAGAGGCAGGGAGAAGGTGCCCAAGGTCATGCAGCCGGGGTCTGACCCAGGCATGTGAGTCTGTGGCCTTCACCATCCCTGATGCTGTCTGGCTGCAGGCAGCCTCAGGCACTGTGCTGACTCTCAGCGTGGAACGGGGCAGCTCCTGTAGGCCTGGACCTTCCGCCTGGAAATCCCGTCCCCTTCCTCCTCCCAGGCTCCATCAGGAGTCGCCTCTTCTGGGTAGCCTGGGTTAGGCATTCCTGGTGCTCTGACAATGCCCTGATTTCCGTCCATTATAGCTGCCACCCCTCAGAATTTCTCCCCCCAGACTAGAAGCCCCTAGAGGCGGGGCCTGGGTTGGACTCCAGGATGGGTCCTGGCACTGCCTGGCACCTGGGGGGCACAGAGATGTCAGATAGGATCAGTTAACCACTTCCAACCCTAGGGCCAGGGGAAGTGTGTAATCAATGAATGAATCATCCATCCAATCAATACAAAAGCACTGCAGGAACAGAAATGACCATCACATCCTTCCAACACTTATGCACCAGGCCCTGGGCAAAGTGCTTCATAATTCTGAACGCATTCAGTCCTCGGGATAACCTCTGAGGTAGGTTCTCCCCATTTTAGAGGTGAGAAAACAGAGGCCCGGAGGGATTAACTGGTCTCTTCCTCAGTCTGTTCCTTGACAGAGGAGCCCTGGTGAGCTTTTCAAAAGGGAGCTTAGATCACGTCACTCCCTTCTACTGATCCTTGGACGTGGCTCAGGTGAAAAACAGCTTGGATAAAGAAATGTGGGAGGAATGAAAGAATTGGAAAGCCACCATTTTGCAACCCCTGATGACATAACTGATTCACTAAGGCACCTGATGGCAACTGGACATCCGCAGGGTGTTAATACTCGCTAGTAGAAAGGAGAAAAACATAGCTTTACAATGGCATGTTTGTGCTGTTCCTACCTGTATTAGTCAGCTAGGACTGCCAAAACAAAATGCCATAGACTGGGTGGCTGACACAACAGACAATTATTTCTCACAGTTCTGGAGGCCAGAAGTCTGAGATCAGGGTGGCACCATGGTTGGGTTTTGGTGAGGCCTCTCCTCCTGGTTTGCAGATGGCTGGCCACCTTCTGGCTGTGTCCTCACAGGGCGGAGAGAGTGCTTGCCCTCTGGCATCTCCTGCTCTTCTAAGGACACCAACCTCATGGAGTAGGACCCCACTCTTATGACCTCATTAAACCCTAATTACTTCGGGAAAGGTCCTATCTCCAAATAGTCATATTGGAGATATAAGATTTCGGGTGGGGTTGGGGACAAACGTTAAGTCTGTAAACACTACCTGAAGCCCCTGATCAATCTCACCATCCCTAAAAGTGGGACAGCCAGGCGTGAAGCTAGCAGCTCTGAAGCAGCCATGCCAAGATGCCTGAAGCTAAATTAATCAAGCCTTTCAATTTAATTTCCTGATTCTAGGAAGCCAGAGGCTATAGCAGGGATCCGCCAGAAAAGGCTAGAGAGTAAAGATTTTCACCTTTGTGGGCCACATGGCCCCTGTCACAACTTCTTTTATGGACACTGGTATCTGAATCACATATCACAAAATATTCTTCTTTTTTGATTTTTTTCCAATTTAAAAAAAATTGAAGTATAGTTGATTTACAGGATTGTGTTAGTTTCAGCTGTACAGCAAAGTGATTGAGATATATATATTCTTTTTCAGATTCTTTTCCCTTATAGGGTATTACAAAATATTGAGTATAGTTCTCTGTGAGATACAGTGGGTCCTTGTTGGTTACGGTCTTTTCCAATTATTGAAAAATGTTAAAAACCATTCTTAGTTTGCAAGCTGTACCAAAACAGGTGGTGGTTGCCAATCACCTGTCTGACAAAGGAATTGTATCTAGAATATATAAGAAGTTTACAACCCAATAATAAAAAGACAAATAACCCAATTTAAAAACGGGCAAAGGATCGAAACAGACATTTCTCCAAAGAGGATATATAAATGGCCAATAAGCACATGAAAAAAAATGTTCCACATCATTAATCATGAAGGAAATGCAGTCAAAACAGCAGTGAGGGACTTCCCTGGTGGTCCAGTGATTAAGACTTCGCCTTCCAATGCAAGGGGTGCGGGTTCGATTCCTGGTCCAGGAGCGAACATCCCACATGCCTCATGCCTCGTGGCCAAAAAAACAAAACATAAAACAGAAGCAATACTGTAACAAATTCAATAAAGACTTTTAAAAAGGGTCCCCATTCAAAAAAATCTTAAAAAAAACAAAAACAAGAAACAGCAGTGAGATACCACTTCATACCCACAGGATGACTACAGTCAAAAAGTCAGATCATGGGCTTCCCTGGTGGCGCAGTGGTTGAGAATCTGCCTGCCAATGCAGGGGACACGGGTTCGAGCCCTGGTCTGGGAAGATCCCACATGCCGCGGAGCAACTAAGCCCGTGAGCCACAACTACTGAGCCTGCGCGTCTGGAGCTTGTCCTCCGCAACAAGAGAGGCCGCGACAGTGAGAGGCCCGCGCACCGCGATGAAGAGTGGCCCCCACTTGCTGCAACTAGAGAAAGCCCTCGCACAGAAACGAAGACCCAACACAGCCAAAGCTAAAATAAATAAATAAATAAAAATTTAAAAAGCTAAAAAAAAAAAAAGTCAGATCATGGACTTCCGGTGGTTAAGACTCCGCTCATCCACTGCAGGGGACACAGGTTCGATCCCCGGTCGGGGAAGATCCCGCATGCCACTCGGCATGGCCAAAAAAAAAAAAAGTCGGATCATAACAAGTGTGGAGAAATTGAAACCCTCAGACCCTGAGGGTGGGAATGCAAAATGAAGCAGCCACTTTGGAAAAGTCTGGCAGTTCCTCAGAAGGCTAAACACAGAGTTACCATTTGATTCAGCAATTCCACCGCCAAAAGAAATGAAAACTATGTCCACGCTAAAACTTGTACACAAGTGCAAGCAGCATATTCACAATAGCCAAAAAGTGGAAACAACACAAATGTCCATTGACTGACGCGTGGATAAACAAAATATGGTGTATCTCATACAAAGGAATATTATTCAGCTTTAAAAAGAAGTACTGATACATGCTACAAAATGGATGAACCTTGACAACATTATGCTAAGTGAAAGAAACCAGGCAGGAAGAAGATTCCATTTATGTGAAAAGTCCGGATTAGGTTAATCCATAGAGAGAGGGTGTGGCAGTTGGGGAGAGGGGGTGCGGGGGGAATAATGGAGGAGTAAGTGAAAGGCCATCACCATTTCAAAGAAGCAAAGAGACAAGTTCAGATGGTGGGATGATAACGGAATAACTGACCCAGTTTCTTCAATGAATCAATTGCCAAAAAAAAAAACCAGGGTGGGGTGGAGAGGAGACTGTTTGAAATTAAGAGCAATTTAAGAGACATAACAATGACTTGAATGGATTCTGATTCAAAAAAGTGAAACTTCTTTTTTTTAAAGGCATTTTTTCAGAAGCAGAATTTGATTATGGACCAAGTAATAGGTAATATTAGGGTTGCTTTTGTAAGTGTAATAGTATTGTGGTCATGGAAGAAAATGTCCCTGGTTTTTTGTGTGCGTGTGTGCTTTTTAAAAATTAAAAATTTTTTAAAAAGTTGAAGTATAGTTAATTTACAATGTTGTTAAAATGTCCCTGTTTTTTACACATGTATCCTGAGGTATTTACGGGTGAAATCTCACGATGGATAGGATTTGCCTTATATATTTAATTTTAAAAAATACCCAGCCAATATGTCAAAAAATATTAGTAACTGGTAACTCTGGGCGATAGGGATTCTTCTATTATTCTCTCACTTTTATATAAGTTGGAACATTTTCATAATAAAACATAATAAAATATTAAAGTGAAAGGACCCATCAAGACCCGAGTTCACACCGAATCAGCAACACCATCAGGATGTGAACCCAGGACTGCCTGACCCCAAAGCTCCACAGAGGAAAACGTTACCTTACAGCTACTCCGAGAGGGAAGCGGCCGTCAAAAAGGTGCAGGGAGGCGGCGGCAGGCGACTGCACAATCCTTCTCCGCCCTCCCCATCACAGTCTGGGAAACGGAGGCCAGGAAAGGGGTGCTTCTTCCTCAACTCTCACTCATTAGACCCCTAGGAGTCCCAGTCTCCTCTTTCCCCTGGGATCCCCGGCCCATCCGTCTGCAGTGGAACCAAAGCTCTCCTGAGAACTGCCGGCTGAAGGTTTGGCTACCTCCAGGGATTTCTGGGACCTGCAGTCCGGCTTCAAACTTGGGGCGCCTAGAGTGCTCTATTAAGGATTGCCAGGAAGTCGGGAATTCAAAATCCTGTCTTAGTCTCCCTCAGGAGCCCAAGACTCTTGCCCACCGGAAGGCGATCTCACTAACACTATCCTTCCACCGCCTGGAACTCACCTCACGAACGACTCTTCCCTCGTCGGTAACTACTTCAACTGTACCCCTACACCGGAAAGGAGCGCTGTTTTCCCTCTCCGCTCCGCTCACTTCCTCCCGGCGGAAAAGACCGGAAGTAGATCTGCCACTATTTGCGGAGGTATCTCTTCTGGCTTGGTAAGTGCTCCCTTCTTCTCTTCCTCCCTCCGGAAACGTGAGTGGCAAGTCGAAGGTTCCGGTCAGTGAAACTGGCGTGAATAGGGGGCGTGCTTAGCATATACTAGGCGTTTCCCTGCGCGGGCGATTTCCTGCTTGTAGCTAGGCTTTGCTTCTCCCCAAGCCTGTGTTTAAGGACTAATCACTTCGCCCAGAGATTGAAAAGCCCGCTTACCAAAGCATATCATCCACTTTTCTGCTGCAAAATAAGAGACAATAGAGAAGGGACAACTCCTCTGTCCCCACTTTATAAATGGAGCAGTTGAGAAATCGGAAGTCAGAGCCGTTCTCAGGAAGCAGGAATTTACTACGGCATACCCACCTACCCCCAGGGACCAAGGCACAAGTTTCCCGCCAGTTTCTAGATACCTAGATATCTGGAGACCTAGCTGTTTATTTCCCTAGCTCTGTCTGGCGAGCTCTCTGGGGGGAAATTGGATAGGCGGGGAGGGGGCGCCTATCCAACTCCCTAAGTGCCCCACGGTGTCGGAGACCTTGGCCTCGCTATGGGGCTCTGGACCTTAGACCCTTAATCATAAGGTCCCTTTAAATACTTTGTCCCTTACCTGAGTCCCGCCCAGGGCAGGTAATCGCAAACCCCGCCCCTCTGGCCAGAAACCAGGATTGTGCCGACTATAGTGAGCAAGGTACCCCCTCCTTCCTCTCCCCTCCCTTCTCCCCTGTCCCCCTTCACGGCTGGCTGCAGCTGGCCGAGGAGGCCCTGATTAAGGAGGAGGGGACAGTGCTCACAAGTCTAGGCAGGTAAGTGAATGTCCCTGGAGGCAGAGCTTGGCTTGGGGACCCTGGCTACCTGGCTCCCTGCTCTTCTGGGACCCAGAAGTTGGGGCCCCCAAACCCAAGAGTCCAGGACCGCTGCCCCCTCCCCCAACTCCTGGACCCCAGGATACAGGCCTCTGGTTTTACCTCTTCTGTAATCTTTGATTCTGTGGCTGAATGTGGCAATGGGCACAGAGAGGTGGATATACATGGAAATTACCAGGAAGAAGGAATCCCTATCAATGGACATGTTTATGAGCTCCTACTTTGTGCCAAAACCCATGCTGGGGGCTGCAGACACAGCAGAAAAAAAGATAAACTCCTGGCTCTGGTTTCTGGAGGGACACTGCCTTTGCTGAAATCCTGCCTCTGAATCTTGCAAACTGTATGAACTTGGGCAAGTTCTTTTACTTCTCTGTGCCTCAGTTTCCTCCTGTATCAAATGGAGATAATAATAGCACTGTGGTGAAAATGAAACTGAGTTGATAAAGGTAAATGACCTTGAACAGTGCCTGGTCCAGGATACAGGCCACGTAAGTATCTGCTATTATTATAATTCCTGGACCACAGAGTCCGGGTGGGGAGACCTGGCCTCATTCTCCAGGAGCTGAGGCACTTCTCATCTAACCACACCTGGTTCCTAGTGTCCACAAAATATGAGGAGCCACCCCCCTGTGCTGCTGCTGTACCTGGGATTGACCACCTGCCTGGACACCTCACCCAGTGGGGAGCAAGACCAAGGTGAGCGTTTGCGGGAAGAGCCGGAGTCCAGGCACAAACATCCACCTTCCTCTGGCCCAGGAAAAACCCTGCCTGCAGTTGCCTCCTCCCCCGGGACCCCATAGCTCTTCATCCCCTTAAGTTCTGGCTTCTTCATGTCCCCCATACTAGGAACCCTCCATTTTTCTGTCCCTTATGTCTTTTGGGTCCAGAAGTCTTCCTGGACTCCCCAGAGGCCCAGAGCTTCCTGGGCAGCCGTAGGCGGATTCCACGAGCCAACCACTGGGACCTGGAGCTGTTCACGCCAGGGAACCTGGAACGGGAGTGTCAAGAGGAGAGGTGTTCCTGGGAAGAGGCGCGGGAGTACTTTGAGGACAATACTCTGACGGTGAGGGCCTGGGGTCCCCGGAGTCCCTTTGTCTTCTCCAGGACCTGGGGCGGGGGTGTCCTGCCCCTCAGCTCCCTCTGCCCTCATGCCTCAGAGATCATCAGGGCGGGCTGGTTTGGGGGTGTAGAATCTCCCAGTTGATGCCTTTCTGCCTTCTCTCCTCCTGCCCATTCAAGGAGCGCTTTTGGGAGAACTACATCTACAATGGCAAAGGAGGTGAGTCGGGGGAGCCCTCTCATTCTGTGCAACTAAGGCAGCTCCTTTCTGTGGAGGCTGAACGAACATCCCCCAGCCCAATCTCACCCCCTCCATGTTCCATGCTCCTGAGTTCCTGGAGGGGGTTGGTAAAGAAATCCCCTCCTCTGAGACTAGAGCCCTTGCCCAAGGAACCCACCACACCTTACTCGGGGTAGGTCCCATGTCCCCAGGAAGGAGGACAGTTGGAAGGAGAGGTTACAGCCCTGAGGCCTCAGGCTCAGAGGCCCTGGCCCACCTGAGCCCCTCTTTGGAGTCCAGAGCCCCAGCCCCTTCTGCAGCTTGGTTGCTAGGGGGGTCGCTCCCTAGCAACGGGTCTGGGCTAGGCCAATTGGTGGAAACCTGTCTGTCCTCACCTGCCTGATCAGCCCAGCCCCAACCCCTCCTCTGAGTTCTGAGGCCCCATCGTGGCTGCAGCCTTGTTGCTAAGAGGGGGCTGCTCCTTAGCAACAAAGCCTGGTCAGGCTGGACCAAGGAAGACAGCAGCACTCACTACCTGGTTGGCTTCCCCTCCCCCACAACCCCATCCTGGCTTCAGCCTGGTTGCTAAGGAGGCCTTCTTCCTAGCAACCACACCTAGCCAAGCTCAGGACCCAAGGCCTCCTGCCCACAGGAGGACCCCCCTCCAGGCACCGGGCATCTCACCCCTGAGTGGCCTGGTTGCTAGGGGTGGTTCCACCTTAGCAACAGGCCCTAAGTCTGGGCTGAAGTCCTCACATTGGTTGCTAGGGGAGGTAACTGCTTTGCTACAGGCCTATCAAGGAGTCCACCTGAAACATGTCTGAATCAGGAAGGCTGCTCCCCACCCCCCACCCTCCCACCTTCTTAGTGCAGCTTTTTGCTAAGAGGGCTAAAAGCCTGAGGTTTACTGTTTGAGGAAAGTCCCCCCTACCCAGTGCTAAAGGAAGTTTCCCCAGCAGCAAGACCTAGCAAGGCCTCACAAAGCCAGGGTCCTCCCTGTGCCCCACCCCCCTTTTCCTCAGACATGAAGCCTTGATTGCTAAAGGCGCTTCACCTTAGCCAAGGGTCCACATGAGTTCTAAACCCCAGCAATCTGTTTTTGAGGGGATGTCCCTACATTCCTCCTTGATAGATAAATTGTTCCTAGCCTTCTGGTAAGGCCTTGCCCCTCTTTAGCCTGGTTGGTAAAAGGTATTGCATTCCAGAGGGGACGGGGTTGCCAGATAAAATACAGGACAGCTCTCCCCCAGCCCAGTTAAATGTGAATTTCAAATACACAGGAATAATTTTTTAGTATAAGTGTATCTCATATATTCCATGGGACGTACTTATACTAAAAAATTAGAATTCCCTGGCAGTCCAGTGGTTAGGACTCCGTGCTTTCACTGTAGGGGGCATGGACGGGTTCGATCCCTGGTCGGGGAACTAAGATCCTGCATGCTGTCTGCGGTGGCTAAAAAACAAAAATCCACTGTTTATGTAAAATTCACACTTAACTGGGTATCCTCATTATTATTTGCTAAATCTGGCAATGCTCAGTATGGGGGTTCAGAGAGTTGGCTGTCTGAACTCCCTACCCTAAGTAAGCATGTCAACTGCAATCTTAGGAGGGTTCTCTCTCCTCTTAGAGAGACAATTGCCCTATTTTCTAGTCTCAGATGAGGTTATCCCAGGTTTCTGCATTTAATTCATTGCATTTTTGCAACCTATCAGGGAGGGGTTATTATTCCCATTTTTGCAACCTATTATTATTCCCATTTTTGCAACCTATCAGGGAGGGGTTATTATTCCCATTTTACAGAGCAGGAAATGGAGGCTCACAAAAATGAGTGAGGTGAGTTGCCTGAGTTCACACAGCTAGGAAGTGGCCCCAGCTCTGCCTTCTTGGCCAGTCGTCTTCCCTCAGGGGAAATGTGGAAAGGTTTCCCCTACCTCAGGGGAAGGTATCTGGATGTTGGAGAGGGTGACAGCCCCTAACGCTGTGCCCTCCTCCCCCCCATAGGACGTGGACGAGTGGACGTAGCAAGCATGGCTGTGGGACTGACAGTGGGCATCCTGCTCATGGTCCTGGCCAGCCTGGGAGCCTTTTGGTATCTGCATTGCCGTCAGGACCGAGGCCAGCAGCCCTGTCCTCAAGAGTAAGGGGGCTTTGGGGAGGAGGGGCTGGGGAGCAGGGAAGGGAGGAAGGGTCAACCTAAGGAGATGGGCCAGATTGGGGGCGGTTAGGCGCTGCTGAAAGATCTGAGGAGACCGTCATGTGGAGAGTGAGTCTGTGAGAGTCTGTGTCCAGTTGTGGCATCTCTCTGACTATATCCACAGCACCTGGCACAAAGTAGGAACTCAATATTTGCTGCCTGGCTGTCTTTGCAGTACCAGTTTTATGTGTAATTATCATTCTGTGGGTATTGTATCTGGTGAGGCTGCAGCCTGTGGTCTCTGGGTGTCTGTGGGATGTCAGTTTCCGTGGTGACAAGGTGTAGCTGTGTTTGTGTGTGCCTGTGTCAGTTGTCTAGGTGTGTCTCTCTCAGTGGCAGGGTCGAAGAGAGGGCTTGAGCATTAGTCTTGAAGTATAGTGGGTCTAAAGGTTTCTAGGAAGAGTTTATTGTTAAGAGTGGATCTGGGAAATTTGTGGCTGAGTGTATCTCTGTTGTGTCTGTCTGTTTCTTGTGTGTGTCTGCCTGCCTCTGCAGGGCTGCCTCTTTCTCCACGACTCTCTGCTTGTATCTGGAGCACGTGTGTCTGTGAACGAGTCTGTCTCAGCAGTTGTTGATTTCTGTGGCTGTCTGTCCCTGTGCATCTGCCTGTCACTTCGAGGTGCTTTTCTGTGTGTAGAGTCAGGTTGACGGTGACCCTCTTTTTCCTTGGTCCACCTCCCTTCCACCTCTGTCTCCCCACCACCCTCAGTGTCTCTGTCTCCCTACGTCTTTCCTCCTTCTCCCAAGGCTCTCTATCCTGCTAACAGTGCACCTTCTGTCCCCAGGGCCGAGCTCATCAGCCCCCTGAGCTCTCTGAGCCCGCCGACGCCCCTGCCTCCACCTCCACCCCCACCCCCGGGCCTCCCCACCTACGAGCAGGCGCTGTTGGCCCCTGGGGTGCACGACGCACCACCGCCTCCCTACGCCAGGTATGGGGCTGGGCTTCTGCCTGGGGGCGGGGCACAGAGGGGAGGGCACTGCCGGAGGAGGGGCGCGGGCTTAGGGGCGGGATTTGGAATTTTGAGCTTATTATCCGGGGCGAGGCTTGGAGGGCGGGGGCGTGGCCCAGCCGTGTGTGTGTGTGTCTTGGAGAGCGGGGGCGTGGCCTAGGCGTGTGTGTGTGCGTGTGTGTGTAGTATTATAGGGGTGTGCGTGTGTGTGTGCGTGTGTAGTATTATAGGGGTGTGCGTGTGTGTGTGTGTGTGTGTGTGTGTGTAGTATTATAGGGGGGGTGGGTCTTGTACCCAGAGGATAGGCTGAGACGCCCAGGTTGGGTCGGAGTGGTCTTGGTTGAGGGGGCAAAAACAGCCGGGCCTTTGACTCCCCACTGTGCCCCTCCCCTTGCAGCCTCAGGAGGCCGCGCTGAAGAGCTGTTTCGGAGCCCGGGTTCTCCGCACCGTGCCCCAGATTCACACCGGATTCCGGAAACCCCCAGGCCTCTTAAACTCCGGAGCTGAGCTTGGAGGGGTGATGGCAGTAGGGATCGTCCGGCCTGAGGCCTACCCTAACACACGTGTTTCCGCCGCGTACGGATACACGCAAGTTCCCGGGCAACGTGTTCCCGCGTCCCGGCGCCTCGCAGGCCCCCACGCTCTCCTAATGGTGGGGGTACCCACCAGCCCCGCCCCCGGGATAGGCGTGCGTGGAAACTCCGACTCAGGCGCGCGGTGCCTCGCAGACTCGCGTGTGAGCAAGTGTGACACGGCCATCGCCCTCAGTGTCACGGGCCACGGACAGGCAGAGCCCCGCCTGTGTTCACGCGTGTTTTCGTGTGCTCCCCGTGCGCGCACGGGGGCACTCTGCAATCCAGGGAAAGGGTGGGGGGCATATTTGCAAGCGTGCTTGGTTGGGGGCAGGCACACACTGCACCTGGGGGACTGGAATTGAGCTCTTTCCTTAAATAAAAATCCTTTGGAAAAGAGACCCAAAAGAGTGAAATAATGCAAAAAAAACCCCAACAAATAAACTGAACCGCGTACCCGGGCGCGTCTGCGCACGGCGGAGCTGGCTTTCTGTACAAACGCTGCGCCCTACACCCTCAGGCCCTGCTAACGCTCTGTCTGCCTCTCTCTCTCTCTCTTTTTTTTTTTGCATTTGCACGGGATTGTGGGAGGAAGCGGAGCGCAGCCAGACACCCCGCCGCCCGCCCCCCCTTCCCCTCCCCCCTCCCCCAGCCGCCTTGTGCAAAGATGGCTGCACCGTGAGCGCAGAAGAGGAGGAGGCGGCGGCGGCGGCGGCGATAGAGCGAGCACCCAGCGCCCGCACCCACCCCGGGGCCGCCCGGGACGCCCCCTCCGGAGCGCGCGCCCCCCCTTGTCTCCTGCAAGCGCCGGGGCAAAGGCGGAGACAGCGGGGTCCCTCCTCCCCCTTCTTTCCCTCCAGGGGGAACCCCCCTTCCCCCCTCGTTGGCTCGTCGGCTGCACCCCCTCCCTTGCCCGCCCCTCCGCCCTCCGCCCCTCCGCCCCTGTCCCCTCCCTCCCCCGCCCGGGGCCTTCCCGGGCCTTCGGCGGCTGCAAAGAAAAAGAGAGAGAGAGGGAGAGAGGGAAGGGAAAAAAAAGCAACAGCGGAGGGAGCGGCGGCGGAGGAGAGCGCGCGCGCGCCCCCCTCCCCCCCTCCCTCCCCCTCCCCCCAATTTCCACCGCGGCCAATTCATGGACAGGAACTACCCCAGCGCCGGCTTCGGGGACCCGCTCGGCGCCGGGGCGGGATGGAGTTACGAGAGGTCAGCGAAAGCTAGGTAAGGAGCCGGGGGTGGCCTGGAGGAAGGGGCCAAGAGGTGGGGGCCCAGCCCGGCCGGGCCCGCCCGGCTACGCGTGCATCGCAAACTCCCCTCCGGCTTGCAAGGGAGCGGCCTTCCTCGGTTTGCAACGCCGCCGCCCCAGTTTGCAAATTGCAAACTCCGCTAAAGCCAGCTCCGGCATGCAAAGGGAGAGATGCCGCGGAAAAATGGGGGTGCAAAACAATTTCAGACGGAAAGGCCTTGGGAAGGTGGGAGGGACTGGCGAAGCAAGGCCTGGATTTCCCCCCATCCTTGGATTCCCGGTTTGCTGACCCCTCCCCCTCGCGCCCTAGGTTCTGCTCTTGCAAAGGTGGGAAGGAAAAGAGAATTAGAACGCAGACCTGGGGGGCGCGGCCCCCCCTCAGGTCCTATTGTTACGGAACTGCGCGAGGCCGCGCTACTCGGGGGGCCCCCCCAGAAATTCCGCGCCCTGAGTGGGCACGGGGCCCCGCCCCCTTCCTAAGCTGGGGTTGTGTGTGTGCAAGGTGGGGGTCCTGGCATCTGAGACACGCCCCCTTGAGCTCCCCCACCCCCAAAGACAGAATCCTAGTTGATGGCGAGGAGTGGAGTGTTTGACCTCTTGAGTCTGGGCCATGGTTTGGGGCCGTTGCACAGGAAGATTAGGCTATTTCCCGGGCGTGTGGTTGTGTGCGTGAGAGTGGGCCCAGTGCGTATGTAGCTGGCAGCCTTTTCACCTGCGAATCTGCCCCTTTCCTGCTGTTTGTGTCACACCCTCACTCTTCACCTGCCCCCGAATCCCCCTCCCCCTATACACCTGGGTTTCCCAGCTTGGCTGGGCATGACCCCACGTGTGTTAGTATTCTCCATGTGGGACTCCTCGCTCTATATCTTTCCACACAAGTGAGTTGGATACTGGTTTGCACACATACCTGGCTTTGTATGCGCCCATGCATTTGAACCTCAACCCGGGGGGATGGACGGTGTTCATGTTCACACTTGTGCCTGGTACTTTGCAGGAGTCCTATCCTCTGCCCACCTCCCATCCTTGCCCTTTGGGGAACAATCTGCCTCCTGCTCCCGACTCGGTTTGCACCATCCCGTGAGGTTCAGGGCCTCTGTGTTCCCATGTGTCTGAAGAAGAGGGGGCGTCCCTCAGGGATTGGCCCCAGGGCCTTGTGTCACCTGCGGGGTGGGGGCTGTGGAAGCAGGTCCAGATTTTCAACTTAAGGCACTTTCTCTGGCTCTTCACCCTCTCTGTGTCCTCCCTGTGCATGTCTGTGTTTGTAAATGTGAGGCTATCTGGGCTGTATTCACTGGGGCTCGAGTGGGGACCATTTCTATAGCTCTTTAGTTGGGCACTCGGATTCCCTTGTCTTCTTTCCTTTAGGGCCCAAGGTTCCTTAGGGTAACCCCCAGTCAGCTGGAAGAGTCTCCCAAACTCCCCAGGGGATTTGCTGAGTTCCCTTCTCCGAGGGTAGCTTCGGAGGATACCCTAACATTTCCTTCTTCCTCCCAGCTTGGTCTATGGCAGCTCCAGGACCTCGCACCCCGAGACGGACATCTTACACCGCCAGGCCTACGCGGCCCCCCACCCACTGCAAAGCTATGCCACCAACCACCACCCGGCAGGTACGGCCCCTGTCCCGCCCCGCCTGGCCCTCCCTCCAGAGCAGATGATTGGCTGCTGAAAGTTACAACCTTCCTAATTGGCTCTGCCCTCCGTTCTGGTCCGCCTCTTGCTACTTCTCCTCTGATTGGTTGTTCTGAGGCTGCTTAATTTCACGCCGGATTCGTCTGCCCCTGTTTCTGGCCCCGCCTCTTTTGTTCCAATTGGTCCCGTCGTCTCAGCCCCCAAATCCCACCTTCTCTTCCAGGCTTTTCCGCCTCTCCAGCCCACCCCAATCCCTTCCCTCTGGGTCTGCTCATCCTCTTGGTTCTCGGAATTCTTTCTTCCTGATTCCCTTTCTTCCTGATTGGCTCCGATTCTTTGGACCTCCCCTTTCTTCCTTAGATTTGCCCACTGCCTTATTCTTTTCCTGTGGCCCTGCCTCTAGTGCCTCGGATTGGTTCCCTTCCTTTGATCCTGCCGCTCTCCTTCCTAGATGGATCAGCAAAGAGGCTGTTGTCCAGTTTGACCCTTGACCCTCTTGGTTGGCTCCTTCCCTTTATTCCTCTCTCTCTTTTTTTTTTTTTAAATCTGGATCCTCTCACTTTGACTCAACCCGTTTCGACTTGTTCTCTGGTTCTTCTCAGTGGCTCCGGTCATCCCATCCCTTCCCCTTCCTTGCTAGAATTGCCTAATCCTTTGGCCTCCCTTGGACCATAAGGATGCTCTGTGTTTTGCTCCCATTTTTTTCATGTATGGATTTTTCTACTCCTTTGTCTACTTTTCTCCTTCTGGGCTCCCTGCCCTTATGATTGCATCGTACCCCATCCTGCTTATTGTTTCCTTAACTTGTCTCTGCCTCCTTTCTCTTCTTTGAATCTACCCCTTCTCTCCAACCCCTTTTCCTGACCCAAGTTGCCTTTGGCCTGCTCCTTTTCCTTTTCAACCTTGCCCTGTCCCCCACCTAGCTGACTCTACCCCCCCCCGACCCTCACCAGGCCTCTCTGGACTCTTCGACACCGGCCTCCATCACGCAGGCTCAGCAGGGCCCGACGCCTCCGTCATGAACCTCATCTCAGCCCTGGAGTCCCGGGGCCCCCAGCCTGGTCCCTCTGCCTCTTCTCTCCTCTCCCAATTCCGCAGTCCTTCCTGGCAAACAGGTAAGGCCATTGCCAGTCCAGGAGGGCCAGGGTGGGGCTGGCTTGTGGTCAACTCTGACCTGTGGTCTCCTCCCTCATCCCCAGCCATGCACACGCCGGGCCCCACGGAGCTCTTCATCTCAGGCGCCCTGCCGGGTTCCAGCACCTTTCCATCTTCCTCTGCCCTGTCGGCCTATCAGCACCCGGCTTCCTTTGGCAGCCGCCCCTTCCCAGTACCCTCTTCCCTCAGCCTCCAGGACCCCCCATTTAGTCCCCCAGCTAATGGGCTCTTGTCTCCTCATGACGTGCTGCACCTGAAGCCCTCGCAGGCACCCACGGTGCCCTCCTCGCTAGGCTTTGAGCGCCTGGCGGGGGGTGGTGTCCTGGGGCCCGCTGGTCTTGGCCCAGCCCAAACCCCTCCTTACCGCCCGGGCCCCCCAGATCCACCCCCACCTCCCCGCCACCTCCCAACTCAGTTCAACCTGCTGGCTTCCTCTTCCGCTGCTGCTGCCGCTGCCGCCGAGCAATCCTCTCCCCAGCTCTACAACTTCTCGGGTGCTGCCCCCGGCCCGCCGCCACCCGAGCGGGCCCTGCCCCGCCAGGACACCGTCATCAAGCACTACCAGCGGCCAGCCAGTGCCCAGCCCCCCCCGCCACCAGCCCATGCCCTCCAGCACTACCTGAGCTGCGGAGGGAGCTACGCCTCCATGGGCCACCGGGCCAACTTGGCCTGCAGT
This sequence comes from Balaenoptera borealis, assembly GCF_965194805.1. NCBI lineage: Eukaryota > Metazoa > Chordata > Mammalia > Artiodactyla > Balaenopteridae > Balaenoptera > Balaenoptera borealis. The sequence goes on from NC_138878.1 coordinate 62,303,669, forward strand.
CCCCTGGGTGGTGGGGAGCCCTCCCCGGGCGGTGGCGAGCCTAGCAAGGCTGGGCCCAGTGGAGCCACGGCCGGGGCATCTGGCCGGGCTGCGGGCCCCGAGGCAGCTGGAGGAGGTGGGGCGGCGGGTGGCGGTGGAGGTTACCGCCCCATCATTCAGTCGCCTGGTTACAAGACGGGCAAAGGTGGTTATGGGGCAGCTGCGGGCGGTGCCAACAGGCCCCCACCACCCCGTTCGACTGCCACGCCCAAATGCCAGAGCCTGGGTGGGCCAGCAGCAGCCTACGCCACTGGCAAGGCCTCTGGGGCTGGGGGGGCGGGAGGCCAGGCCTATTCCCCTGGTCAGCCCCAAGGGCTTCTAGGACCCCAGGCCTATGGGCAAGGGTTTGGAGGGGGTCAAGCGCAGGACTTGAGCAAAGGCCCTAGCTACTCAGGGGGGCCCCAGCAGCCCCCTAGTGGTCCCCCGCCTCCTGGCCTAGCCACATGTCAGAGTTATTCCCCAGACCAGCTGCAGGGGCAGCTATATGGGGTGCAGGGTGAGCCGTACCCAGGGCCAGCTGCCCACTCCCAGGGGCTGCCCACAGCCAGCCCCTCGCTCAGCTACAGTACTGGCCATTCCCCAGCACTCTCGGGCCATGGAGGTGGTTGGGGGCCCAGCTCCCTGGGGGGCGGCGGAGAGGCCAGCCCTTCTCACATCATCCGCCCGCTGCAGTCGCCTCCGGCCCCTGGCCGCCCGCCTGGAGTCGGCTCTCCAGGAGCTCCTGGCAAATACCTGAGCTCTGTCCTGGCGTCAGCCCCATTCCTGGCACCCCCAGGAGCCGGCAGCTATGCCGCTGGAGCAGGTGGCTACAAGGGCAAGGGGGACGGCTCAGAGCTGCTGGCGGGCCCTGGCGGGCCTCCTGCTGAGCGCACCGAGGATGAAGAATTCCTCATCCAGCACCTCCTGCAGGCACCCAGCCCCCCGAGGACCTCAGGGGCAGATGGCCTGGTGGGCGAAGATGGGGCGGCGGATGCCTCCAAGGGACTTGGGAGTGGCGGGGCTGGGGGTCCCCCGGGCACACCCTACGAGCTGGCCAAGGAAGACCCGCAGAGGTACCATCTGCAGAGCGTCATCCGTACCAGCGCCAGCCTTGACGAGGGTGCCACGGCGGCCCTGGAGCTGGGCCTGGGGAGGCTGAAGGAGAAGAAGAAAGGGCCAGAACGGGGTGGCGAGACCCCCGAGGGGCTGGCCACCTCAGTTGTCCACTATGGCGCAGGTGCCAAGGAGCTGGGGGCCTTCCTCCAAAAGAGCCCTCCACCCCCAACTCCCACGGCCCAGTCTGCCCAGCCCGCCCCCCACGGCCTCCTCCTAGAGGCCGGGGGCCCTGACCTCCCACTGGTGCTGCCTCCCCCTCCCCCCCAGCTGCTCCCCTCGGTCCTCAGCCATGCTCCCAGCCCCTCTTCCAGTGCTCCCAAAGTTGGCGTCCATCTCCTTGAGCCGGCCGCCCGTGATGGGGCACCCCAGCCTCCCCCCCCGCCCCCGCCACCTCCACCACCCATGCCCCTCCAGCTTGAGGCCCACCTCCGCGGCCATGGCCTGGAGCCGGGTGCCCCCAGCCCCCGCCTGCGACCCGAGGAGAGCCTGGAGCCACCCGGCACCATGCAAGAATTGCTCGGGGCCCTGGAGCCGCTGCCACCTGGGCCTGGTGACACTGGCGTGGGCCCACCTAACACCGAGGGCAAGGATCCCTCGGGGGCCTACCGCAGCCCTAGCCCACAAGGCACCAAGGCCCCCCGCTTTGTGCCACTCACCTCCATCTGCTTCCCTGACTCCCTGCTGCAAGACGAGGAGCGCAGCTTCTTCCCCACCATGGAGGAGATGTTTGGCGGCGGCCCCGCAGATGACTATGGAAAGGCTGGGCCGCCCGAGGACGAGGGCGATCCCAAGGCAGGGCCTGGGCCGCCTCCGGGCCCCCCTGCCTATGATCCCTATGGGCCCTACTGCCCTAGTCGGGCGTCTGGAGCCGGTCCCGAGACTCCGGGCCTGGGCCTGGACCCCAGCAAGCCGCCTGAGCTGCCCTCCACCGTCAACGCCGAGCCTCTGGGCCTGATCCAGAGTGGGCCCCACCAGGCGGCCCCCCCGCCCCCGCCTCCCCCGCCGCCACCCCCTGCCTCGGAGCCCAAGGGAGGCCTGACCTCGCCCATCTTCTGCTCTACCAAGCCAAAGAAGCTGCTTAAGACGTCCTCCTTCCACCTGCTGCGGCGCCGTGACCCGCCTTTCCAGACGCCCAAGAAGCTGTATGCCCAGGAGTACGAGTTCGAGGCCGACGAGGACAAGGCCGACGTGCCCGCCGACATCCGCCTCAACCCCCGGCGCCTGCCTGACCTGGTGTCCAGCTGCCGCTCCCGTCCGGCTCTCTCACCGCTGGGCGACATTGACTTCTGTCCACCCAACCCTGGCCCCGATGGCCCCCGGCGCCGTGGCCGCAAGCCCACCAAGGCCAAGCGTGATGGGCCGCCCCGGCCCCGGGGGAGACCCCGAATTCGCCCACTGGAGGTCCCCACCACTGCTGGGCCAGCCTTGGCCTCCACACCTACTGATGGGGCCAAGAAACCCCGGGGCCGGGGCCGGGGCCGAGGCAGGAAGGCCGAGGAGGCTGGGGGCACTCGGCTGGAGCCCCTGAAACCACTGAAGGTGAGGGGGAGTGAAACCCCGACGCCTGAGGGTTGGGACCACATTTGAGGTTCTTGGGCGTGGTAGGGGATGTGGTTTATCTTCCTAACACCCACGAGGAAATGAATCCGAGGGCTGGAATTCCAGGGTTCCAATGTTGTAGAGGTCTGAGAATTGAAACTCTTGTGTCTAGAGGGAGGCGGGGGGTTAGCGCTTGTATTCTTAGGTTCGAGATCCTGCAGGACTATTGATCAGGAGTCCTAGATTCCTGGGTCTTGTGGGAGGAGGGTCCGTGAGTAATGAGGGAGGGACCCCAGTCCTGTCATTCTGGAATCTGAGTAGAGGGGTCCGCAGGCATGAATTCTAGGATTCTACAGGCTGACACTCTGAGAATTTGCACTTTAGGGTCTTAACTGGGGAGAGGTCTGGGGCCCCAGACCCCTGGGTCTGAGGGAGGAGGGGGCTTGGGGCCCTGGGCTTGTGGGCCCTGACTCCCCACTGCCCCCATATCTAGATCAAGCTGTCTGTGCCCAAGGCCGGCGAGGGTCTGGGAGCGTCATCGGGCGATGCCGTGTCAGGAGCTGACCACAACAGCCTGGACTCCAGCCTCACTCGGGAGAAGATCGAGGCCAAGATCAAGGAGGTGGAGGAGAAGCAGCCCGAGATGAAGTCCGGCTTCATGGCCTCGTTCCTGGACTTTCTCAAGTCAGGCAAGCGCCATCCACCGCTCTACCAGGCCGGCCTGACACCCCCGCTCAGCCCCCCCAAGAGCGTGCCGCCCTCCGTGCCGGCCCGGGGCCTGCCTCCCCAGCCCCCCGCCGCGCCTGCCGTGCCACAGCCCCCACCCGCCGGCGCCTTCGGGCTGGGGGGTGCTCTGGAGGCCGCCGAGAGCGAGGGGTTGGGGCTCGGCTGCCCTTCGCCCTGCAAGCGGCTGGACGAGGAGCTGAAACGGAACCTCGAGACCCTGCCCTCCTTCTCGTCGGACGAGGAAGACTCTGTCGCCAAGAACCGGGACCTGCAGGAGAGCATCTCCTCGGCCATCTCCGCCCTCGACGACCCGCCGCTGGCCGGGCCTAAGGACACCTCCACCGCGGACGGGCCCCCCTTGGCTACTGAGGCTGCAGTCCCCGGGCCACCCCCTCTCCCGGGGCTCCCCAGTGCCAGCGGCAGTGGCACGCCTGGTGAGCTCTGGGAAGATGGTTTGGGGGCGGGGCAGGGGTTTCCCGACATTCAGGTCACCAGGCCTGGTTGTGTAGATCAGGCCCTGTTCACAGTACAGGTGATTGATAGAGATTTGCCTGTTTACGAGGGTAACCTCCTACTTGAGGGCAAGCCTTCTGAGAAAGGGGCATCTTTTTCTAATCCGCCCACAGGTGCTAAGGGGACTAGCAGGGGCCCCAAGGTGGGCAGTGGAGAACACTGGGGGACAGGGCAGGCTGTAAGTGATGGGGGCAGGTGGGTGACAGGGACGGAGAGAGCTTTTAAAACTGATGGGGGACATGGGACCTGAGAAAGGCTCTAGGAGTTAGGGATGGGTAATAAAGGAAAGAAAAGGGTCTGGGGGGCAGAGAGAGACTTGGGAGGGTTGTTTAAAGAGAAACGTATCAACAATAACTAGTCAGATCTCGTGGGGGGCCATCGGAAAAGTCTTGGGGTACAGGCAAGTCTGGATGGTGTTCTGTCCTGAGAGGGGGGTTGGACAAAATTTGAGGGGCTTTGATGGGGGGAACAGAGGCATTGGGGGAAGAAAGAGGTGGCGTTTGGAGAAAGGCATTTGGAGCAGTTAATGAGGCGGCTTGGGAGCTCACAGGAGTCTTAAGGAATGAAGTCTTCTGAAAGGTGGTAGAAAGATGGGCAGTGGGGAGTGAGACAGTGAGAGGCCGAAGGGAAGCATCAGGGAAGAGATGAGAAACACGAGGGTGCTAAATAGAGTCCCTGGATCTGCCGTAACGGGGAGTGCCTGGATCTGCCGTAACGGCAGAGAGCATCGGGGGGAGAGGGAGCCTTGGAAGGGTCAGGAAGGCTCATAGCTTGGAAGGACCCAGGGATGGAGCAAAAGCAGTCGGGGGAGTCAGAAGATCTCGAGGCGTTAGAGGAGGAATGTTACAGAATCTCACAGGGAGTTAGCGGGAAGGAGAGGGTATTGCCGTTCCCGAGAGTGGAGAGCAGGCTGAGGAAAGGAAAGGGGAGAGCTTGAGTGGAGGAGTTTGAGACCTCTGAGCAGGAAAAGAGGAGGTAGAAGCACAGAAGGAGTGGTTGAGGAATTGGGAGGAACATTGAGGAATGGAAGGTAAGCGTCAGACTGGGGCTCCAAAGCAACAAAGAGACGTTTCAGGACTAAAATGGACATTGTGGTTGGGAGAGAGTTTCAGGGGCTCAGAGAAGCCACTGGGGCTGGGAAGGGGTCTCAGGGAGGGAGTCAGGTGTGGCACAGTGGTGACTGGGGAGCTGAGTGGCAATAAGGGGCAGAGGGGCTGTTGGCACAGGGAGGGACATTCAGGGACAAGAGAAGAGGTGCTGGGATGGTGAATGGTATTTGGGGACTAGGAGTTAGGGCAGGGCCAGGAGCTTTGTAGGGACTAGACTGGGGGGCGGAGGGGGGTGTTGATGGGACCAGAGAGGCCTCCTGGCCATTGTGGTGGGGACACTGAGCAATGGTACTGGGGCACAGAACTGCACTAAGACACAAAGGGGGTCTTTGGAGGCTGGGGAAAGATGGGGAGGACCAGCGCGGCATGTCTGGGTAGGAAAGTTTATTAGGACCTTGGAGAGAGAAGTTAAAGGGTCCTGGGCTTCTGGTAGGTGTCTGGGGACAGGGGTGGGTATTGAAGGTCAGGGAGGGATCAGACAGGAGCTTTGCAGGAAGAGGAAGGTCAGCAGAAGAGGAATAAAAAGTGGAGATGGAGGGGGATTGAGGGCAGAGATGGATGCTAGGTGAAGAGCTCAATTTGGTCAGGAGGGATGTTGGGATGCAGGGCGGGAAGAGGGCTGTGTTGAGACCCCCCAGAATAGGCTGGGAGGCCTTTCACTGGTAGCAGATAACAGGTCTGGCGGGCTGGGGTTGAGCGGGGCTCCAGCCCTGATGCCCGTCTCGCCCCCAGAGCCCCCACTGCTGGAGGAGAAGCCCCCGCCCTCGCCGCCCCCTGCCCCGACGCCCCCGCCGCCGGCCCTGCCCTCGCCGCCCCCTCTGGTGGCCCCCACGCCCAGCTCGCCGCCCCCACCACCCGTGCCAGTCCCACCAGCCCTGCCCTCACCACCCGCCCCGCCGCCCCTGCCCACCGCCGCCCCTGCCCCCCCTCCGGAGGAGCCTGCTGCCCCGTCCCCCGACGACCCCGAGCCGCCGGACGCCCGGCCCCTGCACCTGGCCAAGAAGCAGGAGACCGCGGCCGTGTGCGGGGAAACGGACGAGGAGGCTGGCGAGAGCGGCGGGGAGGGCATCTTCCGGGAGCGCGACGAGTTCGTCATCCGCGCCGAGGACATCCCTTCCCTCAAGGTGAGTCTCCTGTCGTGTCGGACAACTGGGCCCAACGCTTTGGTCACTGGAGCGTTTATCGAGCGCCTGTTGGATGACAGGCCCGGTGCTGGGGGCTGCAGGTACAGTGATGGCTGAGGCAGCCCATCTGATCCTCCTGAGTTGACAGTCATGGGGCTGATAGAGGAGGCCAGCTGGACCCCTGCAGAGGACTTGCACGCTTCTGAGATGTTATTTGGGTGTGTGTGTGTGTCACCGATAAATAAGGTAAACCCATTGTTAGCATTTATTGCAGATATTTTTGCTGTGGGTGCTAGGGTTATACTAAGGGACAAAGCTGATGAGGACGGCCTGATCTTAGGGAGCTTCTAACACAAGCCAAGGGATGCTTTAAAGGCAACTTGTGCCTTGTAGGTGGAAAGCTGAGGTATTGACGTGACATACCTATAAAAAGGCACACATACAACGTGCAGATGTAATAGCCAGTGGTTTGGGAATGCTTGTGTGTCAGGCCACATCTTAAATACTTTATGTTGGGACTTCCCTAGCTTCCACTGCAGGGGACACGGGTTCGATCCCTGGTCAGGGAACTAAGATCCTTCATGCCATGCAGTGTGGCTGAAAAAAAACAAACACTTTTTGTACACCAGCGCATTTACTACTTCCTGTTATTCTACACAGGGGTGGGCACACTATGCCCCCCCTGCCCCCCCAAATCCAGCCCCCTGCCTGTTCTTATAAATAAAGTTTTATTGGCACATAGCCCCACCCACTCATTTACATATTAGCTATGGCTGCTTTCCCCGTCCACTAGCAGAGTGGGGTAGTTGCAACAGAGCTTAGCTGATCCACAAAGCCAAAAATATTTCTTGTCTGTCCTGTTATGGAAAAAGTGTAGTGACCTTTGCTGTACTTTGTTCATTGGACAGGTAGTTGGATCAGAGGGTTAATATAAGTGCTTGACAAGGGTAGGTGACATCAGATGCCTGTGTAGTGTTTCTCACAGAGCATGAGGTAGAGCGAGTACTCGGTAGGTCAGCAAGCCATTATCACCTTGATGGTGACCCCAAGGGCTAAGGCCATTCTTCGTGTTACTGTCACTGACTGGGTAGCAACTATGGGGCAGGAACCATGTTTGGTCTTGGATGTATGTTAACACGTTTAATTTCTTTCTTTTTTTAAAGATTTTTTTCTTTTTTTTTTTTTTTTGATGTGGACCATTTTTTAATTTATTTTATTTATTTTTGGCTGCATTGGGTCTTTGCTGCTGCGCGCGGGCTTTCTCTGGTTGTGGCGAGCGGGGGCTGCTCTTCGTTGCGGTGCACGGGCTTCTCATTGCGGTGGCTTCTCTTGTTGCAGAGCACAGGCTCTAGAGCACAGGCTCAACAGTTGTGGCGCACGGGCTTAGTTGCTCCGCGGCATGTGGGATCTTCCTGGACCAGGGCTCGAACCTGTGTCCCCTGCATTGGCAGGCAGATTCTTAACCACTGTGCCACCAGGGAAGCCCTAATGTGTTTAATTTCATCTTGGGTGTTGTTTCTTCTGAGTTACAGATGGAGAAATTGTAGGGTGAATTCATTATAAGGATAGTGCATATTATTATACTTTTGTTTTTTGGCCGTAGCTCGCAGCTCGTGGGATCTTAGTTCTCCAACCAGAGATTGAACCCAGGACCATGGCAGCGAGAGTGCCAAGTCCTAACCACTGGACCGCCAGGAAATTCCCTATTATACTTCATTATTAAGTGTGTTTTGGGAGAGGAACTTAGTGTGCTTTTTCCTATCTTATTTTCAATCTATTTTTTAAAAAATATTTATTTATTTATTTATTTATTTATTATTTGGCTGCACCAGGTCTTAGTTGCGGCACGCAGGATCTTCGTTGTGGCATGCGGGATCTTTTTTTTAGTTGCGGCATGTGGGCTCTTAGTTGTGGCATGTGGGATCTAGTTCCCTGACCAGGGATCGAACCTGGGCCCCCTGCATTGGGAGCACGGAGTCTTAACCACTGGACCACCCGAGAAGTCCTTTCAATCTATTTTATTGTTGGAAAAGTAGAGCAAATACAGCAACGGGGCTGTGTGTATCCATCACTCAGCTTCCACCGTTATCACCTCCTGGTTGGTTCTGCTTGCCTTCCACCCTGCCACATTCTACTCTGTCCACCCCAGCTCACCAATCCCAGACTGTATCTTTTCATTGTTACTTTGTCATCTTCTCAGTATGATATATGATACAAGAGAACATTCACAAGAGATATGTAAGTGGTCAAAGCAGGATGGTAGAGTGAAGGCTTACTTCTCCACTCCTCAGCCAGCTACCAGAACAATCCCAATGCCTTGAGTCTCAGTATCCCTCCCTGGCCAGTCCTCCCATCTCCCTCATAGTTGTACTCACTCTGCTAGTGCCCTGTGTACATTATTTCATTTTAACTTCAAGACTTCTGAGGCTCTTTGGCCATCAGTCTGGGACAGGCGAGGGAGGTGTCAAACGAACAGCAGTGACAGGAACGGCTACCAGCTCTCGGGATAGGATTTGGGGCACATCACATTCGGAATTTAGTTTAATCGTGGTAACCGATACATATCACGAAGTTTTATCAATTTAACTATTTTTAAGTGTACAGTTCAGTGGCATTAAGTATATTCACTTTGTTGTGCAAAGCTTCGCCACCACCTGTAAGTTTTATCTTTGTAATCTCCTTTCTTTATAGGGATTACTATCCCCCTTTTACAGGGAAGGAAACTGAGGCTCAGAGGATTAAAGTGGGCTTTCCAGGCTTTCACAGCTTGGGACCCACACCCAGTTCTACTGGCCCTGGGAGCCCACGCTCTCAGCACCAGAGTCAACCACTCTCTGTGTATATTCTACCAAACATTGATAGTGCTCCTAGGCGCCCAGCACTGGGCCAAATGAACAGGGCTCTGGGGTGGGGACCCTGACCGTCCCCAGTTTACGGATGAGGAAGTTCACGTTCAGGGAGAGGGAATCATTTGGCTGGTGGGTGCCAAGCCGGGATTAGAGCCAGGGCCATCTGATACCACCTCCCAGCTGGCATGGGGCAGGGCAGGGGGCCGGGCAAGGACTAAGATGCTTAAAATACAACACGAGTATGTGTTCTGATGGGGGACTCACAGCCCCAGGATTGAGCCACTCAGGCAGATGAGGACTCCTTCATGTGTCAGGAGTCAGGGCAGGCTGGCAGCATGGTCATTAAGGGCCCAGCTTTGGCGTTAATCTGATTGGCTTGAATCTCTGCCACTTCCGAGCTGGACTAGTGTTGACCCTTCCTGAGCCTCAGTTTCCTCATCTGTAAAATGGGGGCTGATGCTGTTAGTACCCCCTTCGTACAATGTGAGCACTCAGGCTTTACGGCTTGTCCAGTACTCTGACTGTGGGTGGCACGCCGAAAGTGCCCTATAAACTTTGTTTCTATTATTCAGTGATCTTGGGCAGATCTCTAGTGTAGAGTTTGGCAGACTTTTTTTTTTGTAAAGGGCCAGATGGTAAATATTTTAGGCTTTGCAAGCTACGTACGGTCTCTATCATGTATTCTTGGGTTTTTGTTTTTTGTTTTGTTTTTCTTTTTCACACTCCTTTAGAAATGTAGAAACCATTCTTAGCTCATAGTTCTATAAAAATGGGCCACGGGTCATAGTTTGTTCTAGAACAGTGGCAGCCCGATAGAAATATCGTATGAGCCATGTACAGCATTTTAAACGTTCTTGCATCCACACTTTTGAAAAGTTAAAAGATGAGTGAGGTTAGTTGTAAGGATGTATTTTCTTTAACTCAACATGTCTAAAATGTCATTTTAACATGTGGTCAATATAGGGAAAGTTAATGAGATGTTTTATGTTCTCTCTTGCTTACCGAGTCTTTGAAATCCAGTGTGTATTTTACACTCATAGAACATGTTGATGCAAATGAGCTGCGTTTTAAATGCTCAAGAGGCACATATGGGGAGGGGCTTCTGAATTGGACAGTGTAGGGTTAGCCCCCTCTCTGCTTCAGCCTCCCCACCTGTAAAATGGGAGTGATAATATTAACTCCCAGTCCTTGGAGATGTTGAGGGTTTATCAGGATGTAAATTCTGAGCATATAAGTTTGTTGGATGGAGAAAAGTATGGGGAGAGCGGGTCACGCAGAGAGAACAGTCTGTGCAAAAGCCCTGTGGTGAGGCATGTTTATGTGATGGGTAGGGAGAGATGCAAGGGGTTGAGTGACTGACAGCGAGTGCCGAGGCTGGGAAGGTGGGCAGGGTCCAGATCATCCTGTGGTGAGATCAGTGGGTGCCTGCTTGAGAATCTGCTCTGGGTTGTCTGGCAGCTTCGAGGGCCCTGGCCAGCAGGAAGGTGGCTGGGGAAGTGTGCAATCCTGATGACAGTCTGTCCACTGCCTTAGTTCTGTTACACTGACTCCCCTGTGTCTGATCCTGCAGCCTTCTCCTTAACACCAGGCTGGGTGCTTCTAGCTTACTTACTCACATCCTGCTACTTACTGCCCTTGTCTCAGCTTGTCACAGTTCAAATTCCCAGAAGAGAATCTGATTGGCCCAGCACAGCATTTTGGGTCAGGATGGGGTTCGTGTTATGCCTGTTGATTGGCCACCCCTTGTCAGGTTTCCTCCAATCAGCTGTGGCTTCCACTGAATGGGTGTTATGGGTGGGGCAACTTCTCACCAGGTGGAAGTGGGTGTGGTCAGTGACATGATTGACATGAGGAGAGGCAGGCAACACGTGGCTTTGGGACTAAGTGACCCTGGTTGGGGAGCAGGCAAGGATGATGATGCCATGGCCTGATGGCTGGGGGATAGTGGGGATCCTGGGAGGAAGAGCGGTTTGGGGAAAGAAGCCAAGCCCAATTGGGATGTGGTGAGTCAAGGGCCCCACGTCCAGCTAGAGAAACAGCTGAATCCTTAGAGGAGGAAGATCGGCAGTGGGAAGAGACAGAGGAGGGGGTTCCCTCCCCTGGCTGGGGGAGGGGGTGCTCTGATGGATTTTTCAGAAACTTCTGAGAACTGGAACAGGGAACATTATATCCACAGTGAGAGGGAAAAAGACACCCCTAGTGGGGAGCCCTGCATGTGCAGAAACCTGGAGGTCAGAAAGTCTGGGGCTTGTCTGCTGAGCTTTGAGGGGCTGGATGACCTGCTGGGCAGGGGTAGGAGAAAGGAAAGGAGACTGAGGCAAAGTCTCTATGCCAGGTTGTGGAATCTGCATTGGGGGCTCTGGAAGGTTTTGGAGCAGGGCAGGATGTAAATGAGCTTTTCAGTCCTTGAAAAGGATTTGAAACGGACTTTTCAATCCTTGGGCCTCTGACCTGGCTCCCTGAGGAGCCCGGAGGGAGGATTGAGAACCATGGTATCCTGGAGGAAGGCACTTGGGATTGACATGCCCATATCCCTGTCTCATCCTGCCTCACTCTTGTCCAATGGAATTTCAGCCAAGAACCTTTCTGGACCTCATTTTCATCTGGTTATTCTAACTCCTTCTTTCTGTTGCCCTGGGTGATCTGCAGGATATGAAAAAGCATTTGACCAAAAAACCAAGAATAGATAGCAAGTACTTGGCACTCAGGCTCCAGTGCTGCAGCTGCTGCCAGTGGCAGACATCACTAATTAATCCCAGAGCTTGCTCCTGCTGAGCCTAGTGCTCAGGGCAGCCATGATCAGTCAGCTGGAGTTATCTGAATCCCGTTTTTCACTTGACTATGGATTCTTTATTTTACTTATTTACTTTTTAAAAATATTTATTTATTTATTTACTCTTGGCTGCGTCGGGTCTTAGTTGCGGCATGCAGGATCTTTCGTTACGGCGCACAGGCTCCTCTCTAGTTGTGGCGTGCGGGCTCAGTAGTTGTGGCATGCGGGCTTAGTTGCCCCGCGGCATGTGGGATCTTAATTCCTCTACCAGGAATCGAACCTGCATCCCCTGCACTGGAAGGCAGATTCTTAACCACTGGACCACCAGGGAAGTCCCAACTATGGATTCTTTAAATGCAAGGGCTTGTCCCTCATTCATCTCTGGGTTATCACAAAGCTCAGTGCATATTTCCCACTATGTTCTTATTATTTACTTATCTGTGCCTGTCAGTTGCTTTTTTTCTAGAGCCACAGCTGTCACACACTTTACCTGGCAGTCCCTGGTCATCACCCAACCCCCCCACGGAAGATACAGTCCTTCCAGGACTCATTTAGGTATCACTTCTTCGAGGAAGCATTCTTGGATTCAGACTGAGTCCAGAGTCCTTCTTCTAGGCTTCTGGGGCACCTGCTGTTAGCACATTTATTACTTGTGCTGTTATTTTTTGTGCCTGTGTCTGGTCCCCTGCTAGTCCCCTTACTCCCTGAGATCAGATGCTGGGTCTGACATCCTTTGGTTCCCAGTGCCCAGCTGGGGCACACAAGCCTTGGGGTGGGGATGGGGGTCTGAGTGTGCTGGGGGGAGTGGAGAGCGGGGAGCCTTTGTGTCACTGTCCTGCCCTGTTGTGGACAGGCTGATGAAATAAATGGTCTCAGGTAACCCATCACCTGTTTATTCTTAGCACAAGCCACAACCTCACCCTGTTCTGTTTATTTGCTTGTCTGTCTTATTACCTCTGTAATGAAGACCCCAAGAAAGGCTTTGTCGATCTCGTTCACCACCAAACTGTGACGCCCAACACTGTATCTAGAAGATGGTGGGTGGATGAGTGCTCAGATTTTGTCATTTCTTTGAGTCATGCGGATGGCTTGTACCATCACACTGTATAGCTGTAATAACTAAAACCTTGTAGCCCAGAATGAATGGCCTATTTGCGGCAACATGGATGGACCTAGAGATTATCATACTAAGTGAAGTAAGTCAGAAAGAGGAAGATAAATGCCATATGATATCACTTATATGTGGAATCTAAAATACGACACAAGTGAACATATCCACGAAACAGAAACAGACTCACAGACATAGAGAACAGACTTGTGGTTGCCAAGGGCGAGGAGGGGCTGGGGAGGGAAGGATTGGGAGTTTGGGATTAGCAGATGCAAATTAGTATATACAGGATGGATAAACAACAGGTCTATACTGTACTATATTATATAGCACAGGGAACTATAGTCAATATCCTGTGATAAACAACACTGGAAAAAAATATGAAAAAGAATATATATATGTATAACTGAGTCATTTTGCTATACAGCAGAAATTAACAGAACATTGTAAATCAACTATACTGCAGTAAAATTTAAAAAAAAAAACAACAACAACAACAACAGCATGAACGGCCTGATTGAGAGTATAGACGGTTCCCTGATGGTTCAGTTTAGGATTTGTAAACGTTATCACGGTGCAGAAGCAAGAGGCATTTGAATTTTGAGTTTTGTTCTTTTCCTGGGCTAGTGATAGGCGCTACGATACTCTCTTGTGATGCTGGGCACTGGCAGCGAGCAGCAAGCCACCAGCTCCTGGTTAGCCATGCAGTTAATCGCAAGGGTAAACACCTGATACACTTCCAACCCTCCTGTCCCCAGACAACCATTCTGTTTTTGACTTTCAGTACAGTATTCAATAAATTACATGAGATGCTCCATACTTTATTGTAAGATAGGCTTTGTTTGAGATGACTTTGCCCAACTGCTGGCTAATGTAAGTGTTCTGAGCACGTTTAAGGTAGGCTGGGCTAAGCTATGATGTCCTTAGGGGTATTCAATACACTTTCGATTTAGGATATGTTCAACTTACGATGGGTTTATTGGGACGGAACCCCATGGTAAGTTGGGGAAGCTTTGCATCCCCAAATCTAAGAACCTCAGACAGCCAGAAGATACCTGTCAGCTGGAAGTCTGCTGATGCTTGTTAACGATGATGCCTTTTCTCTAAGCGGGTGTAGAGGGAGGACAGAGGGCCAGGAATTGGGGTTGGGAAGGGCAGGAATGGGGGTTGACCCTGCCGGCCTTCCTGTGCCCCTCCTCAGCTGGCGTTGCAGACGGGGCGCGAGCCTCCACCCATCTGGCGAGTCCAGAAGGCACTGCTGCAGAAATTCACTCCGGAGATCAAGGACGGGCAGCGGCAGTTTTGTGCCACCAGTAATGTGAGCCTGCAGAGGGGAGCGAGGGCTTGAGGGGCCCTGGGTGGGGTGTGTGGAAGCCGCTGTCCCCCTCACACGATTCTGATTCACCTTGGGTCCAAGATGTGTCCAGATGGGGGGTCTCCACCTCCCGGCGGGCTCCGGGTGCCTGCCGTGGTGGGCCAGGGCAGGGGTTGGGAGTCTTGGGTGTTGGGCTGCCTAGCTGGGGCGGAGGAAGGAGTTCCTCATGTGCTTCTCTTCCTCCGTAGTATTTGGGGTATTTTGGGGACGCCAAAAACCGGTACCAGCGCCTTTACGTCAAGTTTCTGGAAAACGTCAACAAGAAGGATTACGTGAGGGTCTGTGCTCGGAAACCCTGGCACCGGCCCCCAGTGCCTGTCAGGTACCATGGGGGCCGGGGGTCAGGTGGTGGGCAGGGCCAACAGGCATGGGGTGAATCATACGAGGAAATTTACATAACATAAAAACCATTTTAAAGTACACAATGCTTAGAAACAGAGTCGGGGAGGGGGTGCAGAGACCCAGAGAGTGGGGCCCCCAGAGAGAGGGGGACAGAGACCAGCTCAGCAAAATTCTGTGCTTAGAGCTGTGGGCTAGGCGGCGGGGGCGGGGGTACCCCGGGGTACCCCAAGGAGGAGAATTTGGGTTTCAGGGGATGCTGACTGCAGTCCCATCTATGTCCCCTTCCAGACGCTCTGGGCAGGCCAAGGGCCCCGCATCTGCCGGGGGCAGCTCCGCACCTCCCCCCAAGGCCCTGGCACCACCTCCTAAGCCCGAGACCCCTGATAAGACGACATCCGAGAAGCCCCCAGAGCAGACACCCGAGACGGCCGTGCCTGAGCCCCCTGCCCCTGAGAAGCCATCCCTGCCTCGGCCCATGGAGAAGGAGAAAGAGAAGGAGAAAGAGAGGGCAACGCGTGGGGAACGGCCGCTGCGGGGTGAGCGGGGCACGGGCGGCCGGCAGATTCGGCCAGATCGGAGCCTCACCACGGGACAGCCCGCCACCTCCCGGCTGCCCAAGTCCCGGCCCACCAAGGTGAAGGCTGAGCCGCCCCCCAAGAAGAGGAAGAAGTGGCTGAAGGAGGCGGCAGGCAACGCCTCGGTGGGCGGGGGCCCACCAGGCAGCTCCTCGGACTCAGAGTCATCCCCCGGGGCGCCCAGTGAGGATGGTAAGGCCATCGGCAGCCGTAGGGCTGGTGGTAGGGAGGCAACTCTGGCTTTCAGAAGGAGGCATGGGTGGGGGCTATCCAGAGGGCTCCAGGTAGCAAACAGTCACAGTAGTAACAAGTAAGTTAAAAATAATAGCAGTCGCTAACAGCTATATGGCACCTAACCACGTGACAGGCTGTCTTGTAAGTTCTTCATAGATGTTAACTTGTTTGAGTTTTTCACTGTGGTCCTAGGAAGTAGATACCAATATTATCCTCAAATACAGGTGAGGAGACTAAGACACCAAGAGAGTGCAGCACAACTGGGATGTGACATCCCACCTGAGTTGGAATGCAGCCAGTGGAGCATCGGGCTCTGTTCTTCAACACTGCGCTGTTTTGTCTCAGAATAGGCAGTTTCTGAGGGCTGAGGAGGATTGGGGACCAACATCTATCATGGGGACCCAGACATAGTGGTGTTCCCTGTGACTCCCTGGGTGACTCCAGGAAAGGGGCAACACCTCTTTGCACCTCAGTGACCTCACCTGTAAAATGGGTTAATAATAAAGTAAAAATGGGTATTCACAGAAAAGCACATAGGAGGGTAATCACCTGTAGTGGGCACCAGGTGGGAGCTCCATTGCTTAGAATGATGTCTGGTTTATGATGACAATAACAACAACAAAAATATATGTACACATATGTAAAATAAATATAACAGCTGACTTTTGTTGAGTGCT
The DNA here is from genome assembly GCF_965194805.1 of Balaenoptera borealis. Taxonomy (NCBI): domain Eukaryota; kingdom Metazoa; phylum Chordata; class Mammalia; order Artiodactyla; family Balaenopteridae; genus Balaenoptera; species Balaenoptera borealis. The sequence goes on from NC_138878.1 coordinate 62,319,747, forward strand.
TACTAAGTGCCAGGCATCACTTTAAGCATGTTACACATTGGCTTATTTTATCTTTACATAAACCCTGTGAGGTAGATGCTGTAAAATTATCCTCATTTTATTTTTTATTATATTTTTCGGGGGGTTTTGTTTTTTATTTTATTTGTTTATTTTTTATCCTCATTTTAAAGATGAGAAATCTGAGGCCCTGGGAGGTGACATGACTTGCTCAAGGTCACATACTCTTTCAGGTGTAGTGCAGGGATAGCTGTTGTAACAGAGGCTAGTCAAATGAGAGAGTTGGAATTATCTTTTCATCAAAGCCCTGGTGAAGTTGCGAAGTTCTGATTCAGTGCCAGATCTGGGAATGGCCCACATCCTATCTTCTCTTATCCCATTGGCCAGAACTAGTCACCTGGCCACAGCTAACTGCAAGGGAGCCTGGGAAATGTAGTCTTTTAACTGGGCAGTTGACTCAATCTGGCCAGGTGGAAGCAGTTAAAGCTGAGTCAGGGCAAGGTGCTGGCAAGGGAGGAGCTTCACAAAAGGCCCAGATTTGCAGGTTCTTTTTCTTTTTTCTTAAACAAGTTTATAGATCTAATTCACATACCATGTCGTTCACCTAATTTAAACCCATAATTCTCTGGCTTTTAGTATAGTCAGAGCTGTGCATCTACCTGGCAGTCAAGTTTAGAACATTTTCATCACCCCCAAAAGGAAACCCTGCTTCCTTTGGCCATCACTCCCCTTTCTCCCCACCCTCATCCCTAAGCAACCAGTAATTTTCTATTTCTATAGATTTGACTATTCTGGACATTTCATGTAAGGGATATCATACGTACAGTGTGCAGTCCTTTGGAACTGGCATCTTTGCTTAGCATAATGTTTTTGAGGTTCATCCATGTTGTGGTGTGTATCAGTACTTCATTCTTTTTTTTTTCTAATTGAAGTATAGTTGATTTACATTATTATATTAGTTTCAGGTGTACAACATAGTGATTCAATATATTTATAGATTATACTCCATTTAAAGTTCTTATAAAATATTGGCTATGTTTCCTGTGCTGTACAATATATTCTTGTAGCTTACTTAATTATTATATATAGTTGTTTGCAGTACTTCATTCCTTTTTATGGCTGAATACTATTCCATTGCTTGGGTATGCCACATTTTGTTTATCCATGGACTAGCTTGATGGACATTTGGGTTGTCTCCACTTTTTTGGCTGATGCTGCTATGAACATATGTGGACAGCCCAGAATTTTCTGAGCCTATGAAATGGGAGAAACTAAACTCTGCACTCTTAGGGAAGCAATTCCCCCACCAAGGGGCAGTATCTTTCTTTGGGCCTGGGTCTCTCTCTGTTCACCCCATTTGACCAGGAGCCCCTCCTGGGCAGGATGAGCCTGACTCAACATCTGGATGCCCTGAAGGTTCTGCCCAGACCAGGAGGTCTCAGAACCAGGCCTCCTGCTGGTCCAAGACTGGTGATCCTCCATGTGCTAGAAGCTGATGTCTCTCCTTTCTTAGATGCACAATGAAAGTTCTAGAAAGAGGCTGCAGTGATGTTCCCTCTTCCCCTTCCTTTAGTCCACTCTCATCTGGCTTCCTCAGCCCCTTTCTGCAGGTGTTAATTGAGCACATACTATGCCATGAACTGAGGGTTCCAGCAGTAAACAGGAAAGACAAAAACATGTATCCTCGTGGGAGTTTACAGTCTCAGCGGGGGAGTCGATCAGATAAATATGTTATGTAATAGAACACAAAATAATAGGAAAAATCATCAGTGTAAGGCTGGGTCGGATTAAAGGCAGTAGAGAAAAATAAATCCGGTAAAGAGGATCCAGGCGGGATCCTGGGTGATATTTTGGGGGGAAGGGGGAGTTGCAGAAGGCTTCTGGAAGTGACATTGGAGCAGAGATCCGAATGCAACAGGGTTGGGGTGGTGTGACTTTGGGAGAGAGAACATTATGGACTGGGTGTGTCTGAGGATCAGGAAAGAGGCCAGCAGCTGGAGGAAGTGAGGGCAAAGAAGGAACAGGACCACATCTTGGAGAGACAAGGATCCTGGGGCTTTGTGGCCCCACTGGCAGGATTTTATCAAGAGTGAGACAGGAGCCTTAGGAGGGTTCAGGCAGAGGCTTGATGGGGTCTGACTCCCATGGCTAAATGGTCACTCTGGCCTCTTGAAACAGCTGTCAGCAAGGACCGTCCATGTGGGTAAATCAAGTGGACATTTCTCGTGCCTTTTCCTAAGGGATGTTTTGGGGTCTCCCCACACGTGGTCCTCCTGCTTCTCTTTTCTCCCTGATGCTCTTTCTTGAGTTTCTGGTGGCTGTCCCTCCAGTTCCGTCCTTGGAGAATTCCCTGGTGGTCCAGTAGTTGGAACTCAGTGCTTTCACTGCCAGGGCCTGGGTTTGATCCCTGGTCAGGGTACTAAGATCCCCCAAGCCATGCGGCACGGACCAAAAAAAAAAAAAAGAGTCCCGTCCTTGGCCTCATTGCTTGGCGTTCCGTATCTCTCACTTGGCAAGCTCCCACAACTTCCGTGAGCCTCAGACTCATTTCTTCTCCCTGCCACCTTCCAGCCCTACCCACCAGCAACCCCCTCCTTCCAGACCCCACCGAGCTGGTCCTAGTTTCTCTATCTCAGACACAGCCCCACTGGCAACCAAGTCACCAGGCCAGACCCTCCAGGCACCTCCCTCATCTCTGCTGCAAGGAAGCCCCCAGCCCTACCCCTCTGGCCCTGACTTCCCCCATCCCCTCTGCTCTTTCCCACAGCCCTAGCTCAGATGCTGGCCCTCCTGCCCCTCAATCTCTGTATCCTGATCCTCCAGCCCTGGGCCGGCCTCATCCTTTCTCATCTGGTCCATTGCCCTGGCCTCTGGTCTCATCCCTCCAATCCATCCCCTGGCCTTGGCGTGGTCTCCCTCCACTTACCTTCGCCCGTCCCTGCTCATAGCTCTCCCATGGCTCCCTAGTACCCCTCCCTAAGAAAGGCCCTCCCCTTTCTGCCTCATCTCAGAGGCCCCACATGGTCTGGCCTGCCCTGACTTGTGCAGTCTCAGCTGCCATCTCCTTCCTCAGTCTTGCCTTTTGTGACCTGATCTCTCAGACCTGATTCACTGGTTTGGAAACCAACTCACCTCTCGGACTTGATTCACTGGTTTGGAAACCAACTCTGATCTCTTGGACTTGATTCACTGGTTTGGAAACCAACTCTGCTGCTTCTTTAGACTTTACTGAAGCTACACTGAACTAGTCAAACACAATGGTCACCGGCCTGGAATACTCTTTCCTGTCACTCAAGGCTCAGCGTGTGTGTGACTTTTAATAGCCTTCCCTGACTTGCCAGGCTGAGCTCATTACGGTACCTATGATTCACCGTTAGAGTATATTGTCCTGGTGTTGGAGAGTCTTCCCCACTGGACGTGTACCTCACTGAGGGTAGGAATTTCTCTCCTGGTCCCTGGGGCTTAGAATACTGTCTGCCACACAGGCGGCCTTGGAGGAAGTTGGAATGATGGGCCATGTCTCCCTTTTTTCCCCCAGAGCGGGCAGTACCCGGGCGTCTGCTGAAGACCCGCGCGATGCGGGAGATGTACCGGAGCTACGTGGAGATGCTGGTGAGCACGGCACTCGACCCGGATATGATTCAAGCCCTGGAGGACACACATGGTGAGCAGAGGCCTGGGGGCCCAGAGCCCCCTACCCCTCCTTTGCCTCCCATACATCGTGGGGCTGCATCTCTTCTGACACCCCGTCTTGCCTTTCAGACGAGCTGTACCTCCCGCCCATGCGGAAGATCGATGGCCTCCTGAATGAGCACAAGAAGAAAGTCCTAAAGCGGCTGTCGCTGAGCCCAGCCCTGCAGGTGCTTGGGGGGGGCTTGGCCTGCGGCGTCTGGGGCCCAGAGCTCAGGCACAGAGGAGACACGTGCATGTCAGCCACTGCGCTGGTCCCCAGAGCATCAGGCCCTGGAGGGGCGATCGTTGGAAGGGTCGGGCTTGGCCAGGAGAATAGTGGAGGCCGGGCTGTCTGGAGGGAGTCTCTGGGTTCCCAGCAGTCCTGCAAGCACAGATGGAGGTGAGCTGGGATGGCGTGGCGGGGTCATTGGCAAGGTCTGGGGTGGGCTGGTAGGCAGGCCCAGCAGAGCGTGGTCGTGGAGTACAGGTTTGGGGACAAAAGGTGCACTAGGGCCTGGACCCAGGGCTCGCTCTGGGGCAGAGCGTTGAGTGGATTTTTTTTTTTTTAGAATAGAGGTTTTTTTTTTTTTAATAAATTTATTCATTTTATTTATTTATTTTTGGCTGTGTTGGGTCTTCGTTGCTGCACGCAGGCTTTCTCTAGTTGCGGCGAGCTGGGGCTACTCTTCGTTGTGGCGCGCGGGCTTCTCACCGCGGTGGCTTCTCTTGTTGCAGAGCACGGGCTCTAGGTGCACGGGCTTCAGTAGTTGTGGCGCGTGGGCTCGGTAGTTGTGGCTTGCGGGCTCTAGAGCGCAGGCTCAGTAGTTGTGGCGCACGGGCTTAGTTGCTCTGCGGCATGTGGGATCTTTCCGGACCAGGGCTCAAACCCGTGTCCCCTGCATTGGCAGGTGGATTCTTAACCACTGCGCCACCAGGGAAGTCCCCGTTGAGTGGATTCTGATGGCTTCTCTGTCGACGTAATTCAGGCTCTTCGAATCTCAGGCTCGAATCCGAAGTCATCTATGTAATTTCCCTTCTGGGATGGGATATCACGGTGGCTCCGAGAATTCTGGGAGAGAACATTAATTTGGTTTTGAGAATTCTGATGGGGATGTTAATGTGGTGCTGAGAACCGGGGGGTGAAATGTTAGGATGGCTCAGAATTCTGGAATGGATTTTAGGCCAGCTCTGAAAATTCTTGCTGGGATGTTAGTCTGACTATGAAAACATGGGGTAAAACGTTAATCTGGTTCTGGAACTCTTCATGGGATGTTAGGATGTCTCTGAGAATCTTGGGATTGACTGTTCATCTGGCTTTGAGAAGGGGGGTAGGATATTACGCTGGAGTTAGGAATTCCACTGTAATGGGAATTCCCTGGTGGTCCAGTGGTTAGGACTCCGCACTTTCAATGCCGAGGGCGTGGGTTCGATCCCTGGTCGGCGAACTAGGATCCCACAAGCCGCGTCGTGCGCCACCCCCCCCCCCAAAAAAAATGAATTCCACTGTAGAACATTAGGATAGGTCTGAGCATTATGGGGTGGAATATGAGTCTGATATAATTCTGGGATGGACGTTAGCCCGGCTCTAGGGATTCTGGATTTCAGGCTGACTCTTAGAATTTTTGTAGGATGTGATGGTGGCTCTAGAATCCTGGGCAGGATGTTAGGTGTCTCGGAGAATCCTGACATTATAAGGGTCACCAGACAGACCTAGGCTTCCACTGTCCTTTGAGGAAACCGACACTCCCAAGTGTCTTTCCTGATCTGCAGTTTCCTGGGGGAAACTGAGGCATCTGATCACTCAGGATCTGAGAACTGGGGGGGTGGGTCTGGGGTGTGCGGGTCCAGGGAGGTCCCCCTGACCCCTCGGATTCCCGCAGGACGCCCTGCACACGTTCCCCCAGCTGCAAGTGGAGCAGAGTGGGGAGGGTTCCCCTGAGGAGGGGGCCGTGCGTCTGCGGCCGGCCGGGGAACCCTACAACCGCAAGACGCTCAGCAAACTCAAGAGGAGCGTGGTCAGAGCCCAGGTGCGGCGGAGCCCGGGAGGGGCGGGGCCGGGGGCGGGGCGTGGGGTAGGGGCCGCCCGGCGCTGAGCAGGGTGGCTGAGGCTTCTCCGCTCCACCTGCCCAGGAGTTCAAGGTTGAGCTGGACAAGTCGGGATACTACACGCTCTACCACTCACTCCACCACTATAAGTACCACACCTTCCTGCGCTGCCGGGACCAGGTGAGCCCACCCACGCCCCGCACGGGTCACCCTGGGATTCAAGCCATCGCAGGCTCCCCCCCTGGACCCGGGAGTGCAGCTCCCAGCCCCCCTCTCCCTGGGACACTGATCCCTAGGCCCCCAGCCTCCTCCCACCCCAGCTCCATGTTTAACCCCCCTGCAGACCCTGGCCATCGAGGGCGGCGCTGAGGACCTGGGCCAAGAGGAGGTGGTCCAGCAGTGCATGCGGAACCAGCCATGGCTGGAACAGCTCTTTGACTCCTTCAGCGACCTGCTGGCCCAAGCACAGGCCCACAGCCGCTGCGGGTGACCCCACCCTGGCTTGGGGGGGCCACCTCCTCCATAAACCGAGAATTGGGACAGAACTGTGCCCTCAGGAGCTAACCCCTGGGCCCCATCGCTGGGGTGGGGTGGGGGGGTGGTCATTGGTCAGGGTGTGTCCATGCTGCCCCCACAGGGCAGGGTTCAAAGTTCGACTCCCCCCATGTCCCAAGCCCTCTCCACTCCCTCCCATTCCTCCCGCTGTCCGGTGTACAGAGAAATTATTTATATATATGTATAAATGTCTATTTAGTAACGGTTTCCCTCCCCCACCTTGCCCCAATCCCCCCTCCATGGCATAGCCCCAGCTCCCTCCACCTTGTACATAATGTATAGGAAAAGTCTATGTATGGTTGAGGGGGGCGGGGCGGCTTCGGAGAGCTGGGGGACCCCTTCCCCCCAATCCCCCCCTCACAGGCCAAGATCTTTGCTAAAGGCCATTCCCTCCCCAGGGCATTTGGTGTCGGGTGGGAGGGGGAAAACACATCTTGTTAATTATTTTTAATCTTATTTATTGTACATACCTAGGGCGGGGGGCTGGGGAGGTGGAGGGGGGAGAAGGGTCCCCTCTCTTTGCCCCTCCCACTCCTTTTCTACTGCGATTTGTCTGTGTCTGCCCCCTCCCCCCGCCCCCATCCCATTGTCATCTGGATGTGGTTCTATTTTTTATCGGTCTCTTCTCCCCTCCTCCCTCTCTCTAACCCCTCTGCTCCCATCTCCCCACCAGCCTTTGTCTCATGCTCTTTCTTGGGCTTCTGTACAACTCAACTTGTATACACTGTGTACACACAACCAGCCAAACGAAAACCCGACGGCAAACACTTTATCGGCTGGCTGGAGTGCCTCTGTCCTGCGGCATGTTGGGGGGCCAGGGGGTGGCAGGGGCAGAAGGTCTGGATCTGGCACGTGGCTTTTCTGGAGCCCTGGGACATGGTTGGGCTGGGGTCATTGTATCCATTATGTCTTGCTGTGTAACAAATCAGCCCACCCCAAAACTTAATAACTTGAAAACAACAAACATTTATCATCATAGGGTTTCTGAGAATCAGGAATTTGGGAGCAGGTTAGCTGGGTGGTACTGGCCTGAGGTCAGTGGTGAGGGTGCAGTCATCATGGGTTTGACTGGGGTTGAAGGATCTACTTATCTACTTTTAAGGTGGCTCACTTGTGTGGCTGTTGGCTGGAGGCCTCAGTTTCTTGCCATGTGGACCGCGCCATAGGGTGGTGGTGGCTTGAGAGTCTTCCAGACATGGCAGCTGCTTCCCCCAGAGTGAGTGAGTGAGGGGAGAGAGCAAGGAGGAAGCCACTCAATCTTGATGTCCTAATCTCGGCCATTGTACACCATTGCTTCTGCCACACTCTTCATTAGAGGAGGGTCATTAAGCCCAGCATCCACTCAAGGAGGGGAATCAAGGTCTACTTTGTGAAGGGAAAAGAATATGAATTTGGGGGTGTATTTTTAAACCAGTACAGGCAGTGATGGGTGTTGGGAGTTAACCAGCTTTCTCTTGGCTCCCTGAGATAGGCTTGAGGGTGGGTCTCTGTTCTCAAACCCTGAAACTACAAGGTCACGAGTGGACTGGCATTTTAGAGGTCGGCCTGCAGAGTTGAATGTGGATTTCTGTCTTCTCATGCCTTCTTAGAGTCCTTGAAGAGCTTGTGGAGATGTAGACGACTCATGGGCTGTTTCTCAGCTCTATTGAGTCAGAACCCATTTTTTAATAAAATCCTGGGAGGATCCTACCATACGTTCAAGTTTGAGGAACAATGTTCTAGAATAAGGGTGTTAAAAATTTGGAGGTTGGGAATTATCTGGTGGTCCAGTGGTTAGGACTCGGTGCTTGGCCTGGGTTCAGTCCCTGGTTGGGAAACTAAGATCCTCAAGCTGCACAGTGCAGTCAAAAAAAAAGTGTGGAGGTCAACTGGCGGTCTACTAGAACCCAGCCTATAAGGTAGTGAGTAAGCCGTTGTTCTAGAGCCTGGACACATCCTGAAAGATAGACCATTGGTATTCTTGAACTCTGGAGTTGGCACTGAAGATGGCTGGTCAGTAGGTAAAGACCAAACGTGAGATTTAAGGGTGGATCATCAGGGACTTCCCGGGTGGTGCAGTGGCTAAGGCTCGGCACTCCCAATGCAGGGGGCTCAGGTTCGATCCCTGGTCAGGCAACTAGATCCCACATGCATGCCGCAACTGAGAGTTTGCATGCCACAACTAAGGAGCCGGCGAGTTGCAACTAAGGAGCCCACCTGCCGCAACTAAGACCCAGTGCAACCAAATAAATATTAAAAAAAAAAAAAAAGGGGGGGGGTGGATCATCAGTGTTCTAGATTGATTCTCTTCTGGGTGAAACTTGAGGAAGAACCCCTGTTCTAGAACCTTGGGTATTGGCTAGACCATAACCAATGTTATCAATTCTAGAGCCCTGGTTTTACAGAACAGAGGAGTGAAGTAGCATTTGAGGACCGCAAGAGAGTGAATGATGGGCCATTTACTTTCTAGAGTAAAGATGGGTCATTAACGTCCTTGAACTCTGGCCTGGAGCACATCAGGAATGCATCCTCTGAGAGGGAGTGGCATGTTCAAGTCTCTGGACTGGGATGTTATACTGGGGCCAAAGGTTCCAGGATTGTCCCAGGTTAGAGATCCAGGGCAGAAATTGGATGATGTGCTCAGAAAGTGACTTGTGGGGACAATATCATCCCTTTGGGGACAGAATAACCTTGTGGTTGGCCTTTGGAATTCAGTTTACCAAATTTGAATCTCAGCTCCGGCACTGACCAGACAAGTTGGATAACAGCTTCCATCGTCAGCTTTGTCATCTGTAAAATGGGCTTTTGTCAAGACAAAGGAAAACAATTCGTTTGAAGCGCTGTTCAACGCTTAGCTGCTGTCACCCATAGCAGGAGACTCTGGGGGCTTGGTGGAGGTCCAAGAGATGGCAAGAGGGGGTAGAGGCTGAGGACGACAAAGATGGAGAAAGAGAGGGACATTAAGATCCCAAGAGACTTGGAATTTTGACAAGCACTGCCAGGCTCAGGGGAGGGCAGGAACCAGAGACTCACAGGCACACACATAACCTAGGGAGATGCCAACGGGGCCATCCCAGCCTCTTCGCTGTTGTCTGATGAGCTTTGGCATGGTGGTGACTGCAAACCTTCCAAAAATGGCCTGCCAGCTGTCATGTGGGTTTTGTATGTGTGCCTTTTTTAGGGGCAAGCGGTAGCTTTCGTCACCTCCTCAGAGTGCCTTTAGGTCCTCTGAGAAACGGGGTGTCCCGGCCAGGAACTTAGCCCCATTAGACAATGCAGAAAAGACTCAGGCCTGCTTGTGGCATGTCAGCGGTGGGACCCTGGGGAGAGAGAAGTTGGCCTGGGACTCGCTGGTTCCTGTTGAGAGCTCCTCACCCCTGGCTGGGGCTCAGGTGGAGAGGTCAGATCTTAACCTGGGAACTGATTAAAAAACATCCCTGTCCCACAGGGGAGGGCCCCCGCTGAACAGAGGTTCTGGGGGCGGTGGGTGGAGGGTGAACGCGCAGCACAATGTATCTGAGCCACGCTTATTCCCAGGGCGGAAGGTTGAACCCAGGCCAAGGATTCTGTGATAATGAAACCCGGAAAGGGATATTTAGCTAATCATTGTTCTAATCTGGAATACAGAGGGACATTCATGGTTCTGGGGCAGGAGAACAGTGGGGCCTCCGTCATTGCTCCTGGGCACTTAGTACGTCCCAGGCGCTGCTTTCATTCTCTAGTTGCAGATTGGGCTCCTAAAGGCCTCTGGCTCTGGGAAGTGGCTCTGTGGTCAGCCCCTCTTTACAGATGAGAAGAGTGAGAAGCACTCGCCCAAAGGCGCTCAGATGGGAGGGGGCAGCGCCAGATTTGAACCCAGGCAGCCTGCTGCTGGGGCCACGCAGGGTCGTTGTCTACCCTAGAACCAGGAAGCGGGTTCTGGGGTGGGTGTCAAGGGAATATTTTGGGATTGAGGCCCGGAGATTCTGTTGAGACTGAGCAGATGTAGGGGTCGGGGAGCAGATCATTGACTGGTGACAGTTATAAGGTGGAGGCCAAAGTTCCAGGGCACGGTGAAATCTTGGTTGAGATTTCTGGCCTGGTGTGTTGAGTAGGTGTTGGAGTTCAAAGATGGCCTGTCAGACGGGCCTGGGAGATAGGGGAGTGGTGGTCTCCAGTTCCGGCTCCAGCCTTCCAGGTTAGCAACTAGAGTACAGAATTGGGGGTCCTGATTCTCAAATTGAAGTGTGTTGTCACCTTATATGCGGTGGCCTTAAGATGCCCCACACTTCAGGCCCCCCCGGGAGAGAGGCTCAAATGGGGTGCGTCCACACCGGCCTCCAGTTGAATTCAGGGTTTAGACTCAGATGTCAGCCCAACTGAGAACTTTCTAGAACAGAACTTGCCAGTCGACTGCTTGGACACCATTCAGCCCACCTGTCCCTTCTCCCTCCTGCAGCCAAAACGCCTTTCTCAATATACACTGGAGGTGGGAAGCAGGTGGGCAGGCTTTGTAGCAGTTGCTGCCTCTCTCCGAGATCCTGGAACCTCCTAGAACACCACTGTCCCATAGACCTTTCTGCAATAAGGAGAATTTTGTGTATTTGCCCTGCCCGTTCGGGTAGCTGCTGAGCCACATGTGAATACTGAGCTCTTGAAATGTGGCTAGTGTGATTCAGGAACTGAGTTTTAAAATTTTATTTAAGTTAAATAGCCACATGTAGCTTCCGGCTGCCAGACTGAAAGGTGCAGTTCTAGAGCTTTCCGGAGGTGGTGGGGGGGAATGTTTTTTTCAAACGTTAGTACTTTGTTAGTACTTTATTAGTACTGGGCACTGGGGAAACAGAAAAGGGTGCAATCGTGCTGTTGGAGTGGAAGTGGGGGCCCAGAGGCCTGGCTCGGCTAGTTCTGTATATCCCCTGTCCCTCCCCCAAGCAAAGGGTCCTAGATCCAATGGTTCTCGGCGTATGGTTCTCCGTGGAGTGAGGCTTTAGTGTGTCTGCGCAGCCTGAGTTCACCCACCTCCCCTGCCCTTTTCCCTTTTTAAAAAGCACCTCCTGACATTGGCAGTGACGTTTTATTTCTCTGGGGGAGGGGAGTTATATACAGCAGTGACCCGGACGCCCGGGAGCCCTCACCCTGGGGCTCAGGTGGGGGAAGGAGGCGGTGGCAGAAGGCACACAGTGGTGATGGCCCCTGGAGGAGGCCAGGAATCACGGGTGGGAGTGTAGTGTTCCTGGGAGACCCAGATGGGGAAAGAAGCTCGGCGAGGGCAGCTGGTCCCGAGAGCTCGTGCCGGTTGCTCCTCTCCCGTCCCTACAGGAGGACGCAGGGGCAACCCCCGTCCTTCTTCCTGGGGGCGCTGGGCGGGCAGGGCGGGAGCTCTTGTTCCTGGTACTTCCTGCGGGAAGAGGCTGGTGAGTTTGGGCCGCAGGGAGCAGGGTGGTGGAGGACGACGGCAAGGGGGCAGTGCTCACCGGACAGCCCGCACCAGCTGCTCGAAGGCCTCGTCCACATTGAGGCGCAGTTTGGCTGAGGCCTCAAAGTAGGCCACGTGGTGGGAAGCGCTGAAGGTGGAGGCTTCGGATCGGGGAACCTGGGGCGTGGGACATGGAGGAGTCAGGTCCCTGCATTCAAGGCTGGTCCCAGGGACTTCCCTGGTGGTCCAGTGGTTAAGGCTCTTCGCTCCCAATGCAGGGGGCCCGGGTTCCATCCCTGGTCGGGGAACTAAGATCCCACATGCCGCCTGGTGCCGCCCAAAAGGCTGGTCCCAGCTGGGGGAGGCAGAAAGACACACTGTGTGCTCTAGCTGGGGTTACATACTGTGAGGGCCCAAGAGAAGAGGAAAAAGTCCAGGAAGGTCCTGGCGGAGATGCCCAGGGGGTTAGCTGGGTGCCATCTAAGTAAGGAGTCAGGGAAGGTTCCAGAGACCTTCTCCTGCAACCGAGTTGTCAG